>NC_077233.1:220602821-220950321 GCF_027887165.1 Monodelphis domestica | reverse complement strand
AGAGAATGGGGGAGGAGATGGATAGAAAGAGAAGAGAAAGAACAATGGGGTGGAGGGAGGGAGAGAGAGACAGAAAGAGAGAGGCAGAGAGAGAGAGAGAGAGAGAGAGAGAGAGAGAGAGAGAGAGAGAGAGAGAGAGAGAGAAGGAAAGAGAAGGAGGGAGGAAGAGGGGAGGAGAAAGGAGAGATAGGGAGAGAGAGGGGGAGGGAGGGAAGAAGAGTGAGAGAGAAGAGAGGGTGAGAGAGAGGAAGGGAGGGAGAGAGAAGGAGAGAGAGGAAGAGGGAGAGAGTGGAAGAGAGAGGATAGAGAGGGAGAGAGAGAGAGGAAGAGGGGGAGACAGGAAGAGAGAGAAAAAGAGGAAGAGGGGGAAAGAGAAAAAAAGAGAGAGAGGGAGAGGGAGGGGGATGAGAGAGACAAAGAGACAGACAAGGAGAGAAAGAGAGTTGGGAATCTCAGTTTAATACTTAATTTGGGAAATTGAGATCTGACAGCCCTCTGTGCCCAATCATTCTGTCATTCTCCCATTAGTGGGCCTCTTCTTCTAATAAGTAGGTTTTTAGCCATTGCAACTAGAATGTCTTTCGGTGGGTAGGAAGGAGTTCCCCAGGACGAGTAGCTAAGGGCTTTGTACCTAAGTAGGGCTGGGTCTCCAGCAATTTGAAATAAGCTTTATTTACAGATTACTATGCTGCTCCCTGGGCCATCACTCTCCATCGAACATTAGCACACTCCTCTTTCTATCTTTTCTCCCCACCTCCCTCCTATCGGTACCACCAATGCTCTGGGAATGTCTTTATGCTTGCAAAAGAATGAGTTGATTCTGTCAATTTAGCCAAATGGAGCATCAATTCAATGGAGGGGGTGGGGAGTGAGGAAGGGAAGGAGAATCTGTCAAACTGGTCATTTAGCGGAATTGACTGGCCAAGTCTGTTAAAACTGTTGAATCAGGTCATCCTATTTAGAATTGTCTTGCCTGAACCTTCCCTTCTAATCATCAGCTTACATCCAAGCTATTTGTGTGTGGCAGGCATAAACTGCTTTTTGAGCTACTCACTTGTTCTCTGTAATAGCCCCATTGCAGAACTGAGAACAAGGGGTAGAAATTCCAGGGAGGTAGATTTTGACCAATACAGAAAATCTCTTGGTAGCAACTGGAACTGTCCAGTAATGGAATGGACTACCTTTGGAGGGAGTGAGCTCATCATTATTGAAAGTGTTCATGCCCAGGCTCAGTGTCTGCCTGCTGTCAAGGATGTTTTAGGAGGGAGCCCCGTTAGGTTAGGTGAGTTCAAATACAGCCTTAGATTTTTTTTTTTCCTGACTGTGTGACCTTGGGAAAGCTACTTAACTTCTGCTTGCCTCAGTCTGTTCAACTGTGGAATGGGAATAATTCTTCAATGCTCCATCAACACTATAAGACAGGAATTTTAAACTTTTTGTGTGTGTATCACAGACCCTTTTGGCTATTTAGTGAAGCTGCTGTACTCTTCAGAATAGTTATAAATACATAAAGTAAAATGATAGAATTGCATTGACAGACCGCTTGTCAGAATAATATTTTTAAATTCATAAAGTAAAATATATAGCACTACAAAGAAAATCAATCATACAGAAATGAAGATGTAATTTTTTACTATCCAAGATCATAGATTCTTTGAAATATTTTTAAAAAAACCTTTAACTTCTGTCTTAGAATCAATCAATTGTGTATTGGTTCCCAGGAAGGAGAGCAGTAAGGGCGAGGCAACTGGAATTAAGTGACTTTCCCAGGATCACACGGCCAGATTTAAACTGAGGATCTCCTGTCTCTAGTCTGGCTGTTTATCCACTGATCCACCTAGTTACACCCTCTTTGAAATCTAATACAGATCTTTGGGGGTTCATGGACTCCAGGTTAAGAACCCCTTCTCTGAGATAATAACTTGCAGAATAGTTATTCATCTTCATTAGTAGAGAGAGTTTTCTCACTGGGAGTTGCCTGCATTGATAAAATTACAAGCCTAGATCTGCACCAAAATCTTGAGATTATTTTTTAAAACTCTAACCTTCTGTCTTAGAATTGTTACTGTCTCAATTCGAAAACAGAAGAGTGGCAAGGACTAGGCAATCAGGGTTAAATGACTTGCTCAGGGTCACAGAGCTGGGAAGTGTCTGAGGTCACATTTGAACCCAGGACCTCTCAATTCAGACTCAGTGCTCTATCCATTGTGCTACCTAGCTGTGCCTCTTATGATTATCGTCACACTAAGGAAATCACATCTTATCCTGTTGACAATGCTGAGCATAGTATCTGACAGAGAACGGATATTAATAAGCTTTTTAGAAAGTTGAATTGGGTTCCTATTTGGGGTTGTGATGCCTCCCTATTATTATCTGTTCACTGGCTCTCATTTTAGAGAAAAAAGATTTCAAAGAGTCTATGATCTTGGATAGTTAAAAAAAAATTATAGGAAAGATCATTTAGCCTTTATGTAGTGGTAGCTTGGTGATTCAGTAAATGTAATGTTGGTCTTGGAGTTGGGAAGTCCCAAGTTCAAATCCTGTCACAGATACTTGCCAGTTGTGTGACTTGAACAAGTTATTTAATCACTTTCTGCCTCAGTTTCCTCATATGTAAAATTAGGATAATGATAGCACCTCCCCCCCAAAGTTGTTATTAGAATCAAAGGAGTTAATATTGGTAAAAGACTTGGCAAGGGGGCAGCTAGGTGGCTCAGTGGATTTAGAGACAGGAGGTCCTGGGTTCAAATCTAGTCTCAGATACTTCCTAGATGTGTGACCTTGGACAAGTCACTTAACCCCCATTGTCCAGTCCTTACCACTTTTCTGCCTTAGAACTAATATACAGTATTGATTCTAAGATGGAAGGTAAGGGTTTAAAAAAAGACTTGATAAACCTCAATATATTACATAAATACTATCTATAATTGTTAGATTATTCTCTTTTAAGGAAAATGAATTTTTAAAAACTCTTTAGATTCTTTGGGAAGAATCTCGATCTTGAATAACTGCCTAGTGATGATCTCTCTTCTGCCTAACAGACAAGCTATTGGGAAAATCACATAGCAAAAGAAATGTGGGGTGTTACCCCTCGGTAATGCTACAGTGATGACGGTGATGACAGCATCCTGGCAAACAAGGGTATGGAATAGAGATTTGGAGAGTCTAAAAGTCAGTCATCCTTTTTGAACTAGATTGCATTCTTTAAAGAGTCAGATTCTTAGCCTATTGTTCAGAAGTAATAAACATCTACATTTCCAATGGGAGTAGAAGAGTTTTTGTGGAAATGATAAATAATCCTTCCTCCTGTGTGACTTTGAACAAGTCACTTAACTTCTCTCTGCCTCACTTTCCTCATCTGTTAAATGGGGAGAATTAGAATTGATGATCTAAGCTATCTTCCAGCTCTTGATCTGTGGTTTTATGACTTTATGCCTCATAAGGAAAGTAATGAGTGTTGGGTCAGAGAATGGAGATAGGAGGAAACTAGATTAAGAAATAATGAAAGGGGCAGCTAGGTGGCTCAGTGGATAGAGCACCAGACCTGAAGTCAGAAGGACCTGGGTTCAAATCCGATCTCACACACTTCCTAGCTATGTGACCCTGGACAAGTCACTTAATACCCATTGCCTAGCTCTTACCACTCTTTTTGCTTTAGAACCAATACAGGATATGACTCCAAGATGGAAAGTAAATGTTAAAAAAAGAAAGGAATACAGGGGGCATCTAGGTGGCACAGTGGATGGAGCATCAAATCTAGAGTGAGGAGGACCTGGGTTCAAATTTGTCCTCAGACACTTCCTAATGTGAGACCCTGGATGAGCCACTTAACTCCCATTGCCTAGCCCTTATTGCTCTTCTGCCTTAGAACCAGTACAGGGTATTTATTCTAAGATAGAAAGTAAAGGTTAAAAAAAAGAATACCAGGGTCATCTAAGTGGCACAGTGGACAAAGCACCAAACTTAGACTCAGGAGGTCCTGGGTTCAAGTCTGACCCCAGACACTCCCTAGCTGTGTGACC
The DNA here is from genome assembly GCF_027887165.1 of Monodelphis domestica. NCBI lineage: Eukaryota > Metazoa > Chordata > Mammalia > Didelphimorphia > Didelphidae > Monodelphis > Monodelphis domestica. Next base: position 220,946,299 of record NC_077233.1, on the reverse strand, counting down.
CCGGGCAAGTCATTAACCCCTTTTGCCCAGCCTTTACCACTTTTCTGCCTTGGAACCAATCAATAGTTATTATCGATTCTAAGACAGAAGGTAAGCATTAAGTAATAACAAAAGAAAGAGTGAATGATGGGTACAATTAGTGTCTCAAAGCCAAAGAGTATATGCTGATGAATAATATAATGCAGATATATGCAAATGAATGAAAAGATTGTTGGGGGCCCTTCTAAGAGGTTCTCTGACTGAATCATTAATTTTATGGTGTTTTCTAACCATTCATTTCTTGTGCTGCCCAGCATATACAGAGATGCTCCTGACCTCAGAGCAGTAGGACATCTGCTTTGAGCTGTTTTCCCAGTAGTATGATGGATTGTGATGAGTTTTCCATGCTTTCTTACCTGGTTCCACTTACAACCAGCATGTAATTATGAGGTGGCTACCAAGCATTAAGGATATGGCAGTTTGGAGGAGAATTTTCTTTTCTTTGTCCAAGACTAAGTGGTCCATGAGAGGACTGAACTTGTAGCCTTGGTTTCTTGGCATCCCGCTTTAATCCATAAAGTTCTCAATAAGTTGCAATCACATCCTCTCAGAGCAGAGGTCACCTACTCTGACCTATATCTAACAGACGGCCTCTCTACAACATCCTTAACAAGATATCATGCAGTCTCTGCTTGAAGACCTCTGGGGATGAGGAGCTCACTACCTGTGCTCTACTTTTCTACAGATAGAATCGTATATTGTTTTCTTCTTCCATTGAATCGAAATTGGCTTCTACAACATTTACACATTCTTCCTAGTTTTGTTTTCTGGGGCTAACTAGACCAAGTCTGATTCCTTTACTGTGCAACAATTCTTTAAACACTTAAAGACAGTTACTGCATCCGCTACTAATGTTTCATTTCCCCAGGCTAGAGAACCCCAGCTCCTCTAACCAAATAGGGCAACTCCAATTGCAGGATGGCAGAGGGCTAAGCTCATCTGTCTGTCTAGAAATAAGAGGGAAGAATTGTTGCAGCCTTGGTGTGCCAACAAGATTCTTGTTGGTCCTGGGGAACTCCGGGTCCTGAAGTTTATGGTATGAGTTGACAGGGAAACCTGGAAAGGTTTTTAGAGATATCCTCATTCTGAACCTGCAGGCTGAGTTATTTGCAAAGGGTGTTTTGATCCACGTGCACACAAAACATTCTTATTTGGTTTTATTTAGTTCCAGCAAAATACATAGTGTGCCTCAGGATAATAAATAAGCTAATGTACATCCGGTACCCTGAATAAATGCTGTGTCTCACTCATATACGCATGACTATTTTTTAAATGTGTGTAGATGTTATCATGGTTAAGAATACATAAATGTGGAATTCCCAGTAACTTTTTGTTCTCCTGTATTTTCTTAATCATTGAGGACTAATTGCATAAATCCTATCACAGGAATCTGGGCATTTTTTGACATTGAGTTCTAATATTCAAAAGGATTCTGAACTACTGATCTTGGCCAACCCTCTAATTTTTTTTTTGAGGAAATTGAGTCCTAGAGACATGAAGGGACTTGCCCAAGGTCACAGGGAGGGTAAGGACAAAAACAAAAATAAATCTCTTTTCCAGGAAGGTAGAGAATTCCTAGTTTAAGGTTTGTTTCTGAAACAGCAGAGCCAAGCATTGCCAAAGCCAGCATGCTGTAATTATGTTTGTTTGTAATCTTCTTTATATCCCAACCTGAGTATCTCTGGACTCGCCTTTCTCTTCTGTAAACTGAGCAAGTTGAACTAGAGGGTTTCTAAATATCTTTCAGCTCAGACAACCTGCATTTCTAGTCTTTACCTTTACTACCCCCAGCTTCCTTTCTTATCCACAGCACCCTGCCTCCATTTCTATCCAAGATTCAGGCTTGATCTGAAAATCCTGAAAAGCCCAGATTGTTTGTCCTATGGTTTCCCTAGAAATGCCAATGGGGAGCCTGCCCACCTTCTTGTCCCCATGCCAAGGCAGAACAGAGCTTGGACGGAAGCTACAGTGGGCCAAAGAACTGTTTCTTTCTAGGCAACTAGGCAAAGTTTGGTTTATTGTTTCAGATCTAGTCCAAGAAACCAAAGATCTGGGCATTGAAAAAGTTCATGAAAAGCACCAAATTAGGGGGCAGTTAGGTGGCTCAGTGGAATGAGAGCCAGACCTAGAGACCAGAGTCCTGGGTTCAAATTTGGCCTGAAAGACTTCCTGGCTATGTGACCCAGATCAAGTCACTTAACATCCATTGTCTAGCCCTTGCCATTCTTCTGCCTGGGAACAAGTACACAGCTATTGATTCTAAGAGTTCTTATAAAAAAAAAAGCACTGAATATAATACCAGAGCAGTCCCACATTCCCTGTGGATATTTGAGCAATGAGGTGTAATGGAAAGAATGCTGAGCTTGGAGGCAAGAGACTTGGGTTTGATTCCTAGCTCTAACCCAAGCAGCTTTAGACAAGTTCCTATGATGCTTGCTTTATTCATGTATAAAACAGAGATAATAATGCTTTCTCTAAACCTATTTTATATTAGTTGTTATGAACTGAAGTCAGGACGATCTGGGTTTGAGTCTTGCTTCAGACACTCTACTAACTCTGTGACCCTGGGCAAATGAGCCCACTTTCCCCAGTCTGAGTCTCCTCATCTATAAAATGAGCAGGACCAAGTGGATGTTCTCTAAAGGTATCTTTTAACACTAAACTTATGATCTTTTGAGCCTATGAATATTGCCCCAATAAACATTTATTAAATACCTATTGTGTGCCCCACACTGAGGGACAGTCAGGAGATGGAACAAGGCATCATCTATGCCCTTGAAGAGCATAAACGATATTAGAGATACTAAAACTAGCAAATGGAATATCTGTACTACTTTATCTCTAAACAGTTTTCACATTATTAATCCTCACAGCAGTCTCCCATGAGGTAGGACAACTATTGGAGAAAGAGTAATGCTTTTGGATTCTGAAGTCTTGGATTCTAGTCCTGGCTTCTGCCATTGGGTGACCTGGGCCAGATTCTTCATCCCCCTCTCCCCACTAGGCTGGTTCTTCATCTGTTGAAAGAGAGGCTTGAGATAGAAGACTTACAAGGTCTCTAAATCTACCATCTCCTTCCTCTTTTCCAATGGACTGAAGGGTTGAAGCCCAGAGAAGTTAACTAACTCAATCGAGGTCGCATAGTGTGTCACTGAGCTAGAAGAGTGTGTGTGTGTGTGTGTGTGTGTGTGTGTGTGTGTGTGTGTATAGATGGATAGATAGCTACATAGATGGATGGACGGATAGATAGATGGGCAAATGGATGGACAGGCAGATAGATATAGACAGACGTAGATGATAGTTTTTATAGAGATAGAGATAGATAGAGATATATAAATAGGTAGATAAATAGTTATAGATAGGTATATATAGAGAGACAGAGACATAGAAATAGAGATAAAAGAGAGTCATTTTTCAGTTGTGTCCACCTCTTTGTGACCCCAATTTGGGGTTTTTGTGGCATAGATACTGAAGTGATTTATCATGTCCATCTCCAAATCATTTTATGGATGAGTAAACTGAGGCATACTTTGCCCATGTCCACACAGCTAGGAAGTATCTGAGCCTAGATTTGAACTCAGGTCATTCTGACTTTAGACCCAGAGCTCTATCTATTGTGCCATCTAGTTTAAAAACATATATTTATATGTATGTGTATAAACTTATATATACACATGTGTATATATTTTTATGCATGTGTATATATGTATGAGTTTATATATGTGTATCTACATCCACATATACATATATCCACATATATATGTGCACACATACACATATATAGGGTCTGCTGCCTTTCAGCTCACCAGACAGAAGATCCTCCAAGCTATTTAACACAATGGAATGAAGAAGAGATCAGCCAGATCCTGCTTGAGTCAAACCCAGTGCCCCAGATGACTTAATGACTCCACATTGTTAACATTTATCAAACAGGGCTATTCAGGAAGATTTCCTTCTTCTCTTGGACTAACGGTGCCCAGGCTCCTAATGGGGCTAAAAATGATAAATTAGAATGAAAAGAGGTAAAGACTATGATACAAGCTCTATTTGCTCCACACCTAAGATCTAATTATCCATAGTATTCTCCTAATTCTAGGTAACACACTGAAGGGCCTATAGGGCCAGGATGATAAATGCCTCAAATCCCGAAATATTCTTCCTCTCTTATTCACTCAGACACAGCTTCCTTCCCCTTCTCCAAATGCAGAAATGATTTTTCTCTATCAAAATGTGCAATAAGCCAGCGAGGTCGATTTCTTTTTTCTATTTTGAATTCTGTTAACTGACAATTTAACCTAAAATCTTTTGTATTTCCTGCTTGTACAGCTGTAAATAGAGACTGACAGTTTATTTTCACATCCTGGTTTAAGGGGAAGGGAGAGGAAAAAAAAAACATTTGAAATAAATACTTATGGGTCCCTGACAGACTCCAGACGGGCAGTCGATGTTCTGCGGCAATCTCTCGGAACTGTCACACTCTGTGATCGGTCCTTTTACAAACACAAACACTGCTGATTTCTTATCAAATGTAAAACCTGCACAGCTCTTTCTTAAATGGTTACCACTAGCATGAAATTGACATTGTGAATCACATGTGACACTGGCTTGTCTGAGGTGTAATTGATCTGTGCTTAGGCAGGAGCCCGGCGCCTTGCTTTCTCAGGGAGCCCCAATCACGAACGCTCTCCAACACATCCCGGCTTTCCACAATCTGCTCAGGACCCCAGCGATGGCAAATTGTTGTAAATGATAGAAAACTGTAAGAAAATGCCTGATTCATGGAAGTTGTATTTTTTTTAACACCCGATCCTCTGAGGTGTCAATTTCAATTTCCATGGCTTCATTATTATACGCATCAAACGGCTGTAATTGGCTGCCGTAGAAATTTATTCTCCAAAAAAAAAAAAAAATAGGCGAGATGGTTGGCATAATGAGATTTTGGAAGCTTCGGGGCCACCCCTGGGGTTGGCCGGGGGAAAAAAAAAGGAGAGATTGGCATGTGAACAGAAGCCTATCCTGTCTGGTTAACAAAATGCCATTTGAAAACAAGTCTGTTGGGGTGTTGATGTCATGTTACAATGGCAAACAGGCAGCTCAGGTTCCAGGAAAAGCAGCTCCCCATTCCTGCTGCCATTATTGATATTATTAGGAATTAGAATTGCGGTTATTGTACCCCTGATTAGAAGAATGATTCTACCCCGCTCCTTCCCATTCTTCCAGCTCAGGTGAGGACCACACCATCCCCTCCTTCCTGCCCTCCCCCACCCCCATATGCAACCCCATTTATACATTAGGGACCGTCACAGCTGTCCATGAAATTTGAAATGGTTTTCCAGGCCACAGACGTTCCCCTAGGCCTCCCGGAGAGCTGCTCTATGGAGAGAATAGCCCAGAAAGAGCATTTAGCCTCTTTATCAGTCGTGGCCGGCCCCTTCCATACCACTTGGGTTTCTCCCCATTGGGGCAGATGTATAAGGTACGATAATCAATACCTGCCAAAAGGCTTGTGCTTGGGCTTTTGAGAGCAGCCCTTGTCCTCTCATGGCAAATAAAATTTTATGTAGAAGGACTGTGTTCCCCAAAGGACAGCTCCTAAAAGAGTTAATAGGCTTTGCTTAGGGTGGTTTTGTTTTTTACCTTTAGTACTTAATTTTTTAAAAGAAAAGATGAATAGCCTTTGGGAGAAGAAAATGAGCCAGGAAAGGTTAGTGTCAGTGTTCTCAGTTTCCTGGTGGTGATCTTGTCTTTCTCAAAGACAGAGATAAACAGACTCATAACTGACAAGATTTTCCAATCCACAGTATTTACCCCAACCTGACAAATGGTTTCAAAGAGGTGTTGAACGCCCCAGATGACTTAAAGACGCTACAGTGTTGTTGTTCAGTCCTTGGCAAAGACACTGGAGTGCTTTCCCATTTCCTTCTCTGGTTCATTTTGCAGATAAGGAACTGAGGCAAACAGGGTGAAGTGACTTACTTAAGGTCACCCAAGTGTCTGAGGCCATATTTGAACTCAGGAAGATGAATCTGGCACTCTATCCTCTGAACAACCTAGTTGCTCCACATCACCATTTATCAAATAGGACTATTCAGAAACCTTATCAGATTCCCTGAGGGACTCATGCATCCCAGATGTGGGCTCTGAGAAGGTGTCACTGGCCACAAAGTCATCTGCCACCATGGGATGGCCAATGAGATCCAAAGACCAAAGATCTTGGGGTGCCAGGCAGCAATAACTAACTCAGGTAGGTCTGGCCAGATGGCTCTTCATGGAGGAGTGAGTATGGGGCATAAGGCTTGGGTCTATCATTCTTTTTTTCAGATTCCATTGATGGCCTTGTGCATTTAAATTTTTTAAAAGCCAGAGCTGTGCTTTCTCTTGTATAGGGAATTCATGGAAAGAAAACCTCTTTCAATGAACCTCACATGCACATGAGTGCACATGTGTGTTATACATTCCTTTGCCAGTCATAATTGAAAGAAATGTTAAATTTGAGTGAAAATAAAGATGTGTAAAATTTTCCCTATTCAAATTCAAGGAACCCCCAGGTTCAAAACCTGTGTATTAGAGAGTCGCGTGGGGGCTTTGGGAAATTAACTCCCAGAGCCAGTACATATATCCAGGGAATAGGACTCGAATTCATTTTTTAGTGATATTACTGAGGTTTTCCAATAAGTAAGCAGTTAGCTGTCATTCAGGCAAGATGCATTAATTAAGCCCATACTGTAGGCTCTATGGATACAAAGAAAGGCAAAAAAAATAATCTTTGTTCTCATGTAGCTCACATTTTAATGAGAATAATTAAACCTGGCCTCCCCCCTTTTGCCCTAATGGCCCAAATTTTGTTTTGGGCAGGGAGAAATTACTCTGCACCTGAGCTAGGGACAGATACTGGGGCTTCCTATAGACCAGAAAGCACAAACTGAAAAAGTAAACCCACTTCCCAAGCTGTCTCCGTGTGCTAAACTTCCTGTAGGTTTAATAGATAGTTGAGTTTGTGTATGAATGAATATTTGGGTGATTCTTTTTTCTACTTGAGTTTTGTGCCTGATGAAATGATGATGTTATCTTACACATCTATTAGGTCCCACGTATGCTGTTGTTGCTTCATTGCCGATTCATAAGCAATAATCTCAAATTTCCTCTGCATTTTATGCTTCTTTCAGAGTCACCACAGTTTTACTCTCATCAGATCATACGATGATTTAGAGCTTGAAGGGACGTTAGAGCCCATCTATTCCCACCCCCTCATTTTACAGATGAATGGATGAATAAAACATTTATTAAGTGCTTACTATGTGAAAAACTCTGTTGGACACCAATGGAAAAGCAAGAGTCTCTTTTTTTCAAGGAGCTAACAGTGCCAGGCCAGGAAGACTTATTTTTCTAAATTCCTATCTAGCCTCAGATACTTACTAGCTGAGTTATCCTAGGCAAGTCACTTAACCCTGTTTGCCTCAGTTTTTCATCTGTAAAATGAGCTGAAGAAGAAAATGGCAAATCACTTTATGATCTTTTGAACCTAAACAATAACATGGAAGATTTCAGCTGCAAGTTAGATGAATTAAGAAAACTAAGGTTTACAGAGGTTAATTGACTTGTCCGTGGTCACACAACTAAACATAATGATAATAATAGTCTGTTTTTATAGCCATTTTGGCAAACCTATGACACATCACCCGAGTACAGAGTTCGCCAGAGTTCATTACTAGAAAGCCAGAGGGACTTGGGGTCAGGCCACTCCTCTCCCCATCTCCATGGGCACCTGAAGACATCACCCACCCCTCCAAAAGGTTCATTATCATTGTTCTACAGAATTTTAAGATTTGCAAAAATGCTATGTATACTTTATTGCACTATTGATACACTACAATTCTTTGATACATTATTATTTTTATTTCACAGATGAGGCAAATGAGGCTGAGTGAGTGACTAAAGAACACACCTAGTAAGACCAGAGGCAGAATTTGAAACCAGTTCTTCCTGATTCCAAATCTAACCCCTCAATCTTTTAACCACTTCCTTAGCACTAAACTAGGAGGTAAGGAAACTGAAATTCCAAGAAAGCCTAGGAATTCACATGAAATACAGTCATCCTGCGTCTTCACTGTATTGCTGATTTCTTTTTTTTTTTAAATCTAATTCTGTATTGTGGAGTTACACTTATCCTAGCAAACTATTGACTGATGGAATGAAAGGCGACCAACCACAGCACTGTGTTCTGTATTCTGGGTGCTGATTGGCTCAGTGACCGTAGGTTAATAAGAGTGTGGAAAAGGTTTATGGGAGAGAAGTTAAGGTTTATAAAGCCTTAAGATATATATAAATAATAAAATTAACATAATGCCTCTACTTCATGGATTTTCGTCTCTCCCAGGGTCTCTGGAACATAACTCCCCAATAGGTGAGGGATCGCTGTAAATCCCATTCCTTGTGTGGTAAATTCGCCTGGATCTTTGCATTCTAGATATGAAGGGTTTCACAGAGGTGGGAAAGGTCAGAACAAGACTGACGAACAGTTAAGTAGTCCAGTTAGGGGCATAGAGAATTTAGGAAGAGAAGTACTAATATAAGGCTGGAAGAGTGGTTTGAAGCCAAAATGTTGCAGAACCTTGAATGAATTATACCTAGTTCTTAAGGCAAAGACTTTTGAGCAGGTGAAGGGTATCATCAAAGTAATGTTTTAGAAACACGCTTCTGAGAATTCTCATCATGTGGAAGCATTTGGAGGGACAGATAAAGGAATTTTCCTTGTCTCTGTGGTCCTTTGCACCTAGGAGGATTGAAGACTTTGGTATCATCTCAAACTGTAAAAGAAAAATCCAACTTGTTTTTATTCCCACAACAACTTTGGGAGGTAGGTCCTATTATCTCCATCTTACAGATGAGGAAACTGAGGCAACCTATGATTAAATGGCTTGTCTAGGGTTATGCAGTTATCAACCAAGAAATAAGTAAATAAACACCTACTATGCCCATTATGAGATGAGACAAAGGACTGGAGTGTAAGAAAAGATCATGAAATCTCGCACTTTGCCAAGGCTCCCTTTAGATTTTTAAAAAACCTCTTACCTTCTGTTTTAGAATTAATCCTAAAGTATTGGTCTTAAGGCAGAAGAATGGTAAGTGCTAGACAATTGGGATTTAGTAACTTGCCCAGGGTCACACAAATAGCAAGTGTCATAGTCTACAGTAAATTGGAATTTTGAGAGATCTGAGGAATTTTGGGAGATTTTAACAGAGGTCCCTTAAAACTCCCCCCAAACTCTTATCTTCTGTCATAGAATGGATACTAAACATCAGTTCCAAGGCAGAAGAGCAGCAAGCACTAGGCAGTTGGGTTAAGTGACTTGCCCAGGTTCACAGAGCTAGGAGGAGTCTGAGGTTAGATTTGAACCTGAGCCCTTCCAACTCTATCCCCTGAGCCACTCAGCTGCCATTCTCCACACCCCCCCTTAGATTTGACAAGTTCTAGATCTATCAGTTCTTGCTTAGGACATTATTTGCCCACTAAAAAAGCAGAGACAAATTTCCCCAATCTGAAAAGTGCCGAGGCATGTCTTATGAGTAGTCAGAATAGGTGTTTAATTACACACATGGTGAGATTTGAGGAATAAGACTTCCCAACCCCAAAGTATCTCCTCCACCAATACACAGTACTTCACATTTTACTGTTGAGATCTGATTTCTATTTAGGGACTTCTAGGCACCAAGTAGAGAGAGCTCCAGCCCTGGAGTCAGGAAGAACTGAGTTCTAATCTGACCTCAAATACCTACTAAGAACCCTTCCCATTTCCTGCCGCTGACCCACCTTTGGGTCTTCTCTGAAATTCTCCAACTGCTCTCTTTGGATATTGTCGTCTCCCATTAGATTATAAACTCCCTGAAGGCAGGAATTATCTTTGCTTTTATTTGTCTTGCTATTTCCAGCTTTTAGCACAGTGGTGTTTGTCCTTTCCCTTTGAGGAGGACTAATGCCATCCCAGGATGATGTTGCTCCTGAGTTGGATTTCCATGAGGCAGAGTTACCAAGGTGGTCAGCCTCCCTCTCTCTTCCAGAGCCATCAAAGTCCAGAGGCAAGATAAAAGTCAGGATGACTGGTGATGGCCTGGGATGTAGTGGACAACCTTGGCATCTTCAATGTCTGGTTACACTCTACATGTTCCACAGTGCCTGTTTAGACCTTTGGAACAAATTGCTCTCATCCACCCATTCTTCTGGGAGAAGTCTTCATATGCTTGGGGTAGAGTTTCCTCTAACTCATTAATGGTTTTGAGAACTGTTGGTAGAGGTATTACTGGGGAGTTGGCTGCTGAGCATGCCACAGCTTCTTGGAGCCACAGGTAGGAGTTGGGTGAAAGATGGACACCAAAGGTGGATGAGCACCCTGATGCAGGGTTGGCAAACCCTTCCATCAGAGGTGCTAGTCCTCCCAGAACACCCCATACACCCCTTAGCAAATGCTTAATAAATGTTTATAGTTTGATAACTATGCAGCCCTGGACTAGTCACTTAATCTCATTTTGCCTCAGTTTCCTCATCTGCAGGATGAGGATAATAATAGTACCTACTTCCCAGGATTGTTGTGAGGATCCAATGAGATGATAACTGCAAAGTGTTTCATACACATAATAAGTTCTATCTGGATGCTAGCTACTATTACTATTTCTTTGGGGTGTGTATTATTATTATTTTCCTCACTCTGAAAAATATAAGTACCTTCGAGTGACAGGAAAACTTACCAATAATAGTGATAATAATAATGGGGAGGAAGATAACACACAAATGGCAGCTGAAAAAGATGGGGGAAGGCAAGAGAGAAGGTACATTGGACAGTTCCAGAGAAGTCCAAAAGCAGGGCCAGTGGGAGGAGATGGGAAAGGAGCTAGTCAGTATCTGAGGTCAGGTTTGGGCTTCCTAATTCAGACTCACTTTCTCTGCCAGGGATCTTGAACTTAAAATACAAATTTAGAATTTTAAAATTTAAATTTAAAATAAAAAACCATTTTAATAACCACATTTCAATACCAATTGGTTTCTTTTGTAATCATATGTATTTTATTTTATGTATTTAAAAGCCTTCTTCTGAGAAGGGGGTTCACAGGCTTTACAAGACGCTCAGAAGGGTCCACAGCACAAAAATGGTTAAGAACATCTGCTCTGGATTATTGTGAAGGAGTTACTTAGTGTAGCAGTCCACCCCTAGCTATGGGCAAGGGGAACAGTTGGTATGTACAGATTGTCTTAGAAGAGAGCATGCTCAGCCTTGAGCATGCTCAGTATTGCACATGGCTGGGAAAGCCTCTGACCCTTGACCCCAGCTTCCCCCATGTTAGGCGGGAACACAGGTTTCTTTGTGCTCACCTGGTTAAGAGAAACCACACCTATACCTTGTCATTAACCAATGAGAATCATCCCTATGTATTGTGTATATTTGCATATCAAAGATTATATATAGCCCAGCAAGCTCCGCCTCTCTCTCTCTCTTTCAGGCTAGCTGATGGCTGTCCCAAGGCCAGGCTCCATTTCTAATCTTTCTCTTTCATCTCTCCGACCTGTGTGGTATTAAATGTGGATCTCTGGACTGGTAAAAGCCTTCGGAAGGGTCCTTTGATCAGAGCTTAGCTGTGGCTCATGGAAAATTAATAAAGACTCATTCCTGCCACCTCATATCTCTAATTTGACTCCATCATCACCCTCGTGGTATCTAAAACTTCTATCCTGTCTCTATCTTCCTACCTTAAAGCTTCTCTCCCCTCTGAGGTAGCTTTACTTAGATACTTTTCTTGCTAAGAGAAGAGGGATCTGGTATCCATGTGGGGATGGAGATGGGCTGAAAAGTGAGAAAGATATTGAAAAGGAGGAAAAAAGATACACTAGATTCTGGCTTTGTGATGAGGCAAGTCCTCAATCTGGAGTCAAAGGACACTTATTCTGAGTCTCTTTGCTGCTTTCTTGTACATTTTTTGAGAGTCCTTTAACCTCTCTGGGCCTGTTGTCTCATCTGTAAAAAAACAGAGGGGTTGTTGAATTAGATAAACTCTGAGGTTCCAATGATCCTATGGAGGCTTGCCTTAGGACAGCCCTCATTGGTAGATGTAATAGAGGAAGTCTCATCTTCCTTTTTCATGCTGGTGATCACAGGAGATACTAGGTTCTTTCTGTCTTTTCCCCAGCTGCAATAGAGGGCTCTTGGCGATCTATGACTTAGTAAGAGGTTTGGTGAGAAGAACATAGAATTAAGACCAAGAAAGACAAAGTCAATGTGCAATTTTCCCCCCTAGGAAGCAGATAAGGCTTTTTTCTGAGTGGCAATATTCCATCTGAGATTATTTGGTGCTGGAAATAACGATGAGAAAAAGACATCTCCTGTTGAATTTCCTGAGACCTCTGATGCCCAGTGAAAAGATTTTCATATTCAAAAAATGAAAGAATGCTGTCTGGTAAATATAGCTGAGATAAACCCCAGACACTGAATGATAATTGCAGTAGGGGAATAAGATTCTGCCTTATACTGCATGTTTATCTGGGGTCCTTCTGGGTTAGGAAGTAAATGATCATGTCTCCTTCATGGAATTCCTATCCATGGCTCATAACAGGGAGGGAAACAAAGTCTATTAAAAAAATAACAACTTTGGAATGAGAGCTTGAATGATCACAGAATAATGGATCTAGAGAGAACAGAACTCAGAGACCATCTAGTCCAACTCCCTTATTTTAAATATGAGAAAACTGGGGTCCAGAGAGTTAAGCAACTTGTCCAGGGTTACATAGGTAGATAAGTGGCAGAGGATTTGAACACAAGTTCCCTGATTCAGATCAGTTTCCACTGTATCAGAGATGAAAGACTAAAAAAAAAAATTACTTCCATCCTAAATGAACTTAAGTCTTGACTCAGATCTCTCTGATATTTACCTAACTCCTTTGAGTCTCAGTTTCCTCATCTGTAAAATGAGGGTAGTGGCAAGTTAAATTTCCTTTAATAATAGCTAACATTTATTTAGCACTTAAATGTTTGTAAAGTTCTTTATATATGTGATTTCATCTGATCCTTATGAAGTCCTACAAGGTAGGTGCTATTATTATTCCCATATTACAGATGAGGAAACTGGGGGTCTTTTAGACTCCATAGCCCAGTGCTCTACTCATTATATAGTAAGCATTACATAAATATTAACTATTATTATTGATATTATTACATGAAGCTACCTCTCAGTATTTATGAGTTTGTCATGTGGGTAAAATGAAATAATGTATGTAAAGCATATTAAATACCAGTTAATATTTGTCTTACTTTGCCATCAACTTATTTGAACTTGGATAAGTTAATTAATAAACATTTTTCATTATAACAATTATTATTTGTCAATAATATTCCTCTAGAAACTATCTTTAACAATAGTGGGGAACATTTATATAGCACTTTATGTGCTAAGTACTTTACAATTATTATCTCATTTGATCCTCTTGACAACCTTTGAAGGTAGGTGCTATTATTATCCCTATTTTATAGATGAGGAAGCTGAGGCAAAGCCAAGTGACTTACCTAGAGGAGGCTGAATTTGAACTCAAGTCTTCTTGACTTCAGACTTGGCCTTCAATCTACTGTGCCACCTAACTGTTCCTAATCATAATGTATTTATCTAGTCATTCATTAATTTATTCATTTATCTATTAATTAATTAATTCACACATTTATTTGTTCACTTTTTAATTCCTTCCTTCCTTCCTTCCTTCCTTCCTTCCTTCCTTCCTTCCTTCCTTCCTTCCTTCCTTCCTTCCTTCCTTCCTTCCTTCCCTCTACCAGCCTTCCCAACTGAAAAAAGAAAATAGAATCCTTATGAAAAATATCAATAGTCAAGCAAAAAAAATTTGCAAATTGGTGATGTCCAAAAGAATGCACTTTTAATACCTTACCTTTGTCCTGAGGTGAATAGCATCTTTCATTGGTCCTCTGAAATCATCTGCTATCCTTTTAAAATTTAGGGTTAGGGTTACTCTGTATTGGTTCCAAGGAGAAGAGCAGTAAGGGTTAGGCTATAGAAGTTAAATGACTTGTCTGGTGTAGTAGGAAATATCTAAGATCAGATTTGAACCCAGGACCTTCCCCTCTCTGGGCCTCACTCTCAATCCACTGAGCCATCTAGCAGCCTTATATATTTAATGCTTTGATTCAGTCATTGGTATGTCCTGTGCATGTTACTTTGGGACAAACCATTTCCCTTTCTGGACTTGAAGTTATGGACTTGTAAGATGAAGGGGTTAGAAGAGATGATTTTGAATGTCTTTTCCACTCAATTATTCTGTGACTTTGTGTTCCTAACTATTTTTTGAGCTGGTACTGAAACATCCAGAGGGCAATGCAATGTTACTTTGTACAGCATCTAATATGCTAAAAGCCTTACACAAAAGAATGACTTTTTTCATATTAATTTTGTATGCATTTATATATATATATATATATACACACATGTACAGTCTGTCTCTAGAATGTAAGTAAGCTCCTTGAAGACAGGGACTATTTCTTTTTGTTGTTATTCAGTCATTTCAGTCATGTCTGATTTTTGTGGCCCCAGTTATGATTTTCTTGACAAAGATAATGGAGTGGTTTGCCATTTTCTTCTCTAACTCGTTTGATGGATGAGGAAACTGAGGTTAATAGGGTTAAGTGACTTGCCTAGGGTCACATAGCTAGTAAGAGTCTGAGGCTAGATTTGGACTTAGGAAGATGACTCTTCCTGACTTCAGGCCAGGCAATCTATTCACTGAGCTACCTAGCTGACCACAGCATATGTTTAATAAATGTTTATTGGATAGATTGATCTGGTATGTGGCCTAGTAAAAATGAATGCTGAATGACTAGTAGCCTGAAGACCTGAGTTTGAGTCTTCACTCAGGTATAAATTAGTTACTTAGATCTTAAACAAATCATTTGACTTTTTAAGAGCCTCATCTCTAGCTGTAAAATACAAATAATAACAACAATTGCCCTGCTTTGCTCTAAAGGGCTGTTTTGAAGAACAAATGAGATAGTTCAAGTAAAACAGCTTGGAAAATAGTAAAATGCTATAAAATGCAAGGTGTGACTGTCATCCCATCAACTAGGTCTCTTAAGTGATAGGTATTTTCTTACTTCCACAGCAGAATGAAAATGGATATTTATAGTGATGACCCTGAGGTAGTAGAAGTATCTTCTGAATCATCAAAGAGAGTTTAAATCATTTTCAGGATAGTCTTAGTGCTAAGTATATTTTATTGTGCACTAAGGAAAGCAGTGCAGTATAATGGAAAGACCATAGAGTTGATTAGGAAACCTGTCTTTTAGACCTAGCTTGGCTCCTAGAGAGCTGTGTGATCTTTTGAAATTCATTTCTTTTTTCTGGTCAGAGTTTCCTCATCTCTGAAAGCTGGATTAGATTAGATGATCTATTGATTAGTTCCTTTCCAGGTCTGAGTCCTTGGAATTTGGAAATCGATAACTTCTAGTGTAACTTTGTCTTCATTCATTCATTCATTCATCCATCCATCCATCCATCCATCCATCCATCCATCCATCTATCCATCATCTATCTATAAATCTATCTTTTTATTTATCCCTGTTTCCCCCATGATGGAAGTGTATATGCTACTCAAAGGGTCTGATCTCACAATTAATTGGCATAGAATTTTGACTTGCTCCATTTCTATATAGGGTCATTTGACCATCTCCTTCAATGACTTAGTGCTTTGTCACCCCAGGAAGCTTGCAATTATTGGTGTCAGACTTAGTGTGTACACCTGATAGGTTTAGCCCAGTGCAGCTTGGAACTCCTCAGCCTAGTTGTGGAGACTGCTTGGCTGTTGTGTTGTTGTTCAATTGTGTCTGATTCTTTGTGACCCCATTTAGGGTTTTACTGGCAAATATACTACAGTGGTTTGCCATTTTCTTCTCCAACTCATTGTACAGATGAGGAAACTGAGGCAAATTGTATTAAGTGAGTTGCTCAGGATCACACAGCTAATAAGTATCTCAGGTCAGATTAGAACTCAGGAAAAGGAGTTTTCCTGACTTTATACCTCACACTCTATCAATCATACCATCTAAGCTGCCAGATTGCTGATTGAGTAGCTTTATTTCATTATATTTGACCACCCAAAGCTTTTTGACCATGCTGGATAGCAGAAGATTTGCTAAAAATGCTTTTCTGATGGTCCAGAAGGAGGGGTAAATTCCCCCATTGCTATTAAGGAGGAATGTGTTTAATTGGTAGGTTATCATTGGTCTGGGAAACATCTGTAAGGGTTATAAAAAGAGGGCTTTCTGGGGCCAGCTGAGTGACTCAGTGGATTGAGAGTCAGGCCTAGAGATGGGAGGTCCTAGGTCCAAATCTGGCTTCAGACACGTCCTAGCTGTATGACCCTGGGTAAGTCATTTAACCCCCATTGTCACTCTTCTATCTTAGAACCAGTACATAGTATTGATTCTAAGATGGAAGGTAAGGGTTTTTTTTTTAAAGAGGTCTCTCTAAGAAGGCACAGACATATATATGTATATATATATTATACAACTGTATATGAACATTAAGGCTCTTAAGGAAATGAAAAAATCTATTTTTTAGATTCAAAGATATTTTATTTCCCCAATTATATGTAATAATAATTTTCAACATACATTTCCCAATTTGTATTATTATTTCATATTTCCAGTATGTAAGCAAGTTGATCTGGGTCATATATGTATTATCATGCATTATAATACACGTCCATATTGGTCATTGTCATAAGAACACATTCATATAAAATCAAAACCCCCAAGTAAATCCATAAATACACTGATGTGACATATAGTATGTTCTGATCCCCATCCATCCGACTCCAACATCTCTTCCTCTGGAGGTGGATAGCATTCCCCATCATGTCTTCAGGATTGCCCCAGATCACTGCATTGCTGAGAGTAGCCACATTATACAATATTGTGGTTACTATGTATAATATTCTTCCAGTTCTCCTTATTTTGCTCTGCATCAGTTCAGGTAGGTCCTTCCAGCTTTTTCTGAAATCATCTTGCTCATCGTTTCTTTTAGCATGAAAGTATTCAATCACTAACATATCCCACAATTTGTTCAGCCATTCCCCAATCGAGGGATACTCCTTCATTTTCCAATTCTTTGCCACCACACAAAAGAGCTGCTATAAATATTTTGTACAGGTAGTCCTTTCCCACCCCCTTTACAAAATAATCTCTTTGGTATTACAGGATCAAAAGGTACACACAATTTTAAAGCCCTTTGGTACAGTGAACAAACATTTATTAACATCTTCTAGGTGCCAGGCATTGTGCTAAACACTTTACAAATATTACCTTATTTGAACCTGATGACAACCCTGGAATATAGATGCTTTTATTATCCTCATCTTACAGTTGAAAAAACTGAGACAAACAGATTAAGTGACTTGGATAAGATTCTACAGTAGTAAGTGACTGAGGCTTGATGTGAACTGAGGTCTCTTTGACCCAGAGCTCTATCTGCTGTCATTTAGCTTTCTCAAATATCATAGAATTTCAGTTGATGGATGAAACCTCAGAGGCCATCTTGTTTAACTCATTCCTGATCAAGAATTCCCTCTACGACATACCCAACAAGTGCTCACCCATCCCTTGCCTGAAGCCCTGGAATGAGGAGGGACTTGTTACCCTCTGAGGCAACCCATTCCATTTTGGGACTGTTCTAATCATTTTTAGCTGTTGTTGTCGAGTTGTTTTCAGTTGTGTCTGACTCTTTGTCACCCCATCTGGGGTTTTCTTGGCAAAGGTACTGATATGGTTTGCCATTTGCTTTTTCAGCTCATTTACAGATGAAAATTTTTTGCTGTTGTTGAGTTGTTTTCAGTTGAATCTGACCCTTCATGACCCTATTTGAGATTTCCTTGGCAAAAACACTGGAGAGGTTTACCCCTTCCTTCTCCAGCTCATTGTATAGATGAGGAAACCGAGGCTAACAGGGTTAAGTGACTTGCCTAGGGTCACATGGCTAGTGTCTGGGGTCACATTTGAACTCAGGAAGAGGAGTCTTGCTTGTTCTAAGCTCAGTGCCCTATCCATGGCACCCACAACTATTCTGCATAGTTATAGAGTTGTTAAGGATCCTGAGATATTAAGTGTCTTGCCCAGGGTCATGTAGGGTCTCACCTATTTCAAAGGCATTTCTTGACCCCAGGTTTTCATGATTATGAGATCAGCCCTCTGCCCACTATACCCCCAGGGTCTCTAAACTTATCAATGTCTTTGCTAAAATATGTCACCCAGAACTGAATGCAGATCCCAGAGGGTTGGAAAAGTTGGATGAAGAGTCAGAATCAAGGTCAAATCACTCATCTCCAGGAAGGGTCAATCCATCAGTTCAGCCACCTAGGACCAATTTCACTTCCTCAGGGTTTCCAGACCCATAAAGCAGTAAACTACAGGCCTAGGAGCCCTGAAAGTATAGGGAGTCTGACATAAGAGGGGTCTGCTTATTCTTGAACTCTTGTTTTACAAGAAAAAAAATCAATCAATCAGTAAGTATTTATTAAGTTCCTACTATGTTCCAGGCACTGTGCTAAGTGCTAAAAGAGAAAGTAGCCCTTCCTGAAATAATTACTTGGGAGGAGAGGTGGAGACAGAGGCCAGCAAGTTGATTTTAGGCCACTTTCAGGCTCTAGCCACTTAGTTTCATGGAATCATAGACCCTTAATGCTGGAAGGGGAATTGGAGGTCATCTAATCCAACTCCCTTATTTTATTTTAATGTTTTATTAAAAACTTTACAATGACCATCAATGTAACTAAAGTTGCTTAGGAACTATGAAAGTTTAAATGACTTAATTGCAACACATTAAGTATCATAACACAATTTCAGTCATCCTCTCTAAGTTCCCATCAGAATTCTTTCCCCATTCATTCTCATTTCCTTTCTTTTATGTGATTGTAGTTAGTGTACTCAATTCCTCTACTCTACTTTTCCCCTTTGTATTATGTGCTAAAAATTTCCTCAGATTTCTTTGTTTCTCATCATGTTGTTCTTAGTTGCAGTAATGCACTATAATTTAATTAACCCTTCTCCCAAACCATCTATATTTATAATCCACTCATGACTCTTATTCTATTTTTTTAAACCCTTGCCTTCTGTTTTAATATAAATTCTAAGGGCTAGGCAATGGAGGTTAAGTGTCTTGCCGAGAGTCACATAGCTAGGAAGTGTCTGAGGCCATATTTGAACTAAGTCCTTCCAACTCCAGGCCTGGTGCTCTAACCACTGTACAATGTAGCTTCCCCTCATCTCTAAGTCTTAAAGAGGAGAAATGACTTGCCCAAGGTTCCATAGACAGTCAGGATTGGAACCCAGGTCTTCTGATTCTTGAGTTCAACACGAACCTTTCCTTATTTGCATAGTCTTTACTCAGAACATTGTGGACTAGAAAATGTTGTCCTTGGTTGTGACTGGGGAAAAGGCTCAGACTCAAAGATGAGAAAGAAAAAAGAAGTCTCTATTTCCCTGCCTACTTCCTCCTCCCTGATATGATAACAGAGAAGGAAAGGACAGTGCCACCCACATCCCAAAGCCAAGTGACTTCAGGCTTTATAATCTGAAACAGGAATGACCCAGAACTTGTCTTCCCTGCCAGAGGTTGGAGAGAGAGAGACAAGGGTCCCTGTTCTACAGCTTCTGGGGCCTATGGAATTGGGAAGAGAAAAAGGGAATCTTCTCTGAGTGGATGTCCATAGCTTCTTTCCCTGGGTGAGGGACAATTTCCTTTTATATTAGGACCAGTGTGAAACAGTGGAAATAATACTGATTGTGTGTGTGTGTGTGTGTGTGTGTGTGTGTGTGTGTGTGTGTGTGTGTGTGTGTGTGTGTGTGTGTGTAAATCACTTAATATTTCTGGGCCTCAATTTCCTCCTAAAATGAAGGGATTTGGATGAGAGCTTCTAGGGAGGATAGTGGAAAGCGGGCAATTCTGGTAATCAGAAAGACCTGATCCTGACACTTGAAGATTTGTCTCAGACACTTGCCAGCTGTGTGACTTTGGAGAAATTACTAAAGTTCTCTGTATCTTCTTTTCCTCATCTTTAAAATGGGGATGAATCTCACAGGTTTGTTGTGAGGATCAAATGAGTTATAAATAACACTTGGGGAACCTTTTGTTGATGTTATTCAGTTATGTTTGACTCTTTGTAACCCCAGGAACCACAGATATCTGTGAGATTTTCTTGGCAAGGATCCTGGAGCAGTTTGCCATTTCCTTTTCCAGTGGACCTTTTTTGTCAGGTTATCAGAGGTTAAGTGAATTGCCCAAAGTCACACAGCTAGGAAGTATCTGAGGCTGAATTTGAACTCAGATCTTTCCAAATCCAGGCCCATTGCTTTAAGCACTGAACCATTGCAAACCTTAAAGCACTATATAAAGGATAGTTATCATCATCACCACCACTGCCACTACCACCACCATCATCATATCATCACCACCATCATCATTATCATTATATCATCATCATCACCATTATATCATCATCATCATCATCACCATCACCACCACCACCACCACCACCACCACCACCACCACCATCATCATCATCATCATCATCATCATCACTACCACCACCACCACCACCACCATCATCATCACCATTATATCATCATCACCATTATATCATCATAATTATCATCAGATGGTTTAAAGTCTGATCTCTTTTTAGTTCTACTGATGTTATGATTCCTTAAGATGTACCAGGCTCATTCCTGCTTTGACTCTAGCCTCAAATGCCTCCTCCATTCATCTCTACAAAACCTGTCCATCCTTGAAGGTCAAGCAAATTCCAGTCTTATCCTAAAAAGACTTCCCTGCTCATTGGGACCCTCGATAATTTCTCTCTCCTAAAGCACATAATATCTTGTCTTTGATTATTCCCTGTTGTTTCATGTCAGGCTTGTGAATGCTTAATAGATACTTAGTGTGGATATGAGATTGTAAGCTCTAGGATGGCAAGGACTAAACCTTACACTTCCCTGAATCCTCCTAGTCTTTGACCAGATCTTGGTACATAACAATAATTACATAAAGCCATATTGGTTGTAGGGTAACTGAAGGTCAGATTTTCCTGTTATTTGGAGATGCTCATCAACCCTCCCTCCCCCATCCCTCCACTAGCTCAGTCTCAAGCATTTCTTGTCTTCTTTTTCTTTCTTTTTTTTTTTTGGAATCTACATTTCTTGAGCCCTTGAGTCCTCAATTTCTCTAGGGGGATACTGTGTCAGAGCCTTCTGTTCTAGGATCTAGGTTTCTAGGATCAGTGAATCTGTTCTAGGATCTAGGTTTCTAGGATCAGTGAATCAGGTGAGCTGAACTGACTCATAGAAGCTTTGAGAATGCTCTTGCCTACTCACATGCTCTCTCTCCCCAAATTTATCTTCCTCCCCACACCCATATCAAGGGAATAGTGGTCCGTAGAACTGATTGGTCCTATTGGCTCATAGAATTATAGATTTAGAGCTGTAAGGAACCTTAGAAACATCTAGCCCCAACTCATTTTACAGATAGGAAAACTAAGCTCCAGAGGAGATAATGTCTTGCCCAACATTATACAGAGTGTCATAGAATGAGGTTTCAAACTCAGATCTCTCAGATTCAGTGCGATTTTTGCTGTATCTTCCCTTCCTTCCCCGTTAAATAGTAGTTTATAAATACATACCTAATTTTTGTATAATCTAAAATGTATAAATAAATATATAAATTAGTTTATATGTATATAAATAATAGTCTCTCTGAAGGTTGGAATGCTCCGACACAGCGTCCCCCTAGAGAAATTGAGGCTGTTCTCCATCCCAAGTGAAGTTCTGAGTGGGGGGTGGGATACAGGGGACCCCCGGAGTGGAGCTCCCTCCCTCAATTACCTCACTTCTTTCAATAGTGTATAGGGGAGGAGGTGAGCAACCCATCACATGGGAGCAGGAGAGAGAGTGAGGCCCTCGGCCAGCCCTATGTCTCTCTGAACGAATGGGAAAGGGGGAAAAAAATCAAAACTTTAAGGTATATGAACTGTGAAATTAAATCGAAATACTCAAATAAGGAATCACATAACAACATAAGCAAAGATGTTTACCAGGGCTTGAAGTTAAATACAGATTTTTTCATAAACTCAAACACAGAATGCAATAAAGTTCTGTGGAATGTTAAATATAATTTACAGTGGAAAAAATGTTCCCTGCTGTCATAAACCTCCTTGCACAGTGTCACTTCTCGGGAGCTGGCCCCGGAGAGAGGGAAGTCATGCCGCGAGCCTTTCGCCGCGGCACCGATCCTCTAAGAATATTGCTCTGGCCAGCCCATGCCTTTCCAAGGGGACGGCCTAGCCTTGGGAGCCCACTCCTCGCCTCGGACCTCGGTCACCAAGATAATGGTCTCGGGATTGGTGGACTGCCCCAAGCCTGAGCCAGAAGTTGCCCGAGTTGGGCTCTGCAGAGGGGGGTGGGGCGGGGGGTGGGAAGCCTTCTTGTAGGCAGGCAGCTCGGTATTTCTTGCCCATCCCCCTGGCTCCCATTGTCTGTCTGACATAAGCGCTCCCCCTCCCCTCCCCCCTCACCCCTTCCCCAAACTCCCAGCACAAAGGAAGCATCTGGATAGCATAGCCTGTGGGTCTTGAGTCACGGCTGGTGGATTTGTAGTACATTCAGATATATTCATTAAAACGCTAATCAAGCAGAAGCTCATGGGTAGAATTGTCTTAGAATAGAAAAAATGGTCCAAGGGAAAACTGTGTTGGTTTGGGAGGGCTCCCTGGTACCCTTCCCACACCCCCGCCCCCAGCCCCAACCCACCCACCGTAAAAATGGATGCACAGAGCTCTTGGACTAGCTGAGCCCCTCCTCCCTGAGATGAGCTAATGGCACCCAAATCCCATAGGCAGAAAAACTGGTCATTGGTGCTCTCAGGGTTGCTTTTCTGCGCCCTTCCCTGTGGTCCCTCTTTGGTCCCTGGGTTTCCTCCTGGCTCCTCCCAGAGCCCCTTGCCAGAACCTGATTTTTAGACAAGAAATCTGATGGTTGCAATAGAGTGGCTGTCTTGGCACCACAGAGTGGTGGCTCTAGTGGAGACGCTACTGGTTTCAAAGGGATTCAGTCCCAGCTCTGACATTTCCTATCTGTGTGGCCCTGGGCACATTTCCTCACCTCTCTTCTCTTTATTTTCCTTCCTTGTAAAATGTGGATCAGAGTACTTGCAGAGTTTTTAATGAGAAAGGTGCTTTCTAAACCATGAAGTATGATATAAATATTACTATTACTAATAATAATAGCCCTAGGGTTGAATGCCACTGTGCAAAGAGGCAGTGTGGGCCATCAGGACACAGGATTTGGATTCAGAAGACCTAGGTTCTAGTTGGGGCTCTGACACACTAGCTGCAATCCTTCGACCTCTCTGAGACTTAAGTTTCCTCATCTTCAAAATGGTGATAAAATGCTTGTTGTGGGCAGCTAGGTGGCTCATTGGAAAGAGGGCCAGACTTGGAGTCTGGAAGACCTGAGTTCAAATGTGAACTTAGGTGCTTTTCTAGGTATGTGACCCTGGGCAAGTCTTTTAATCCTGTTTGCCTCAGTTTCCTCACTCATGGAGGAAATAAAGTGAAGAATGGCATTTTTCAATCTGCATTCAGACTTATCTGTTCCTTCTATTTTATCATGAGTCCCTTGGAGCTGTCCTGGATCCTTGCCTTGGCGATAATAGTTCTTCACAGTTGATCCTCATCCATTATTGCTGTTCCTGTGTGCAACGTTCCCCTGGTTCTGCTAATTTCACTTTGCATCACTTCATAGAAGTCTTTCCAGGTTTGTTTGTTTTTTTGTCATCATCTCGTTTCCTATTTCTTATGGCACAGTAGTCTTGTATTGATTCTAAGACAGAAGTTAAGAGGGATAAACAACAACAATGACCACAAACCAACACAGGCATTGTAAGCAGTGCCAGGCATTACCCAATTTATTAGCCTGATAGTTGGTGTTGTATGATAATGTCTCACAGAGATTGTATCCTTTCTTCTTTCCTTTTCTCTCAAGGCTGCTGCACTCAGGAGTCTATCAGGTGTGAAGCTTTCCCTGTTCCAACTCATTGCTCTTCTTTCCCTAAAACACTGGCTGATGTCTCTCTTATGCTCATCATTCCCCATCTTGTATTTATTTCTCTGAGCTTGTATTACATTTCCCCAGGAGAAGATAATCTCCTTGAGGGCAGAAAGGTCTGGTGGCTCCAGGCAGAGGAGAGGCTTAATAAATGTCTGTTGAATCACATTGGTTTTTTTCTTCCTTTTTCTATTCTCTTCTTTTTCCCCTCCTATTTTTTCTTTTTTCTCCTTTCTTCTTTCTCCTTTCTCCTTCCTTTTTCTCCTCCCTCTCTTTTCTTTCTCTCCTTCTTTCTTTCATTCCCTCTCTCTTCCTCCCTTCTTTCCCTGCTCTCCTCCCTCCATCCTCCTCTCCTTCTTTGGCAGTAGGGTATAATATAAAATATTTCAGAATCAAAAGATCTGGATTCAAATTCTGGCTCTGACACTTACTAGTTGTTTGGCCATGAGAAAATATAGTATGATAGCTTGGTGATTCAGTGGCTAGAGAGTCAGGCCTAGAGATAGGAGGTCCTGGATTCAAATTTGGCCTCAGACATTTCCTAGCTGTGTGACCCTGGGCAAGTTACTTTACACTAGTTACCTAGCCTTTACTGCTCTTCTACCTTGGAACTGATACTTAATATTGATTTAAAGACAGAAGGTGAGGGTTTAAAAGAAAAAGAAAAGAAAGTATGGCATGGTAGAATGAATATCAGCTTTGGAGTAAGGAAACCTACCTATAATAATAATGACAATGATGTTAATAGTAATAATAGCTAGCATTTGTATAGCTCTTTAAGGTTTGCAAAACACTTTATATTAACTCACAACAATCTTATGAAATAGATACTATTACTCTCTCCATTTTATAAATGATCAAATGGAGGCACAGGAAAGCTAAGAGATTTGTCCAGAGTCACATGATTAAGGAACATCTGGGGCAAAAATCAAACTCAAGTCTTCCTGACTCTAAGACCTGCATGCTATCCACCATGCCACATTTTGTTCTTGTTCAGTCGTATCCAATTCTTCATCATCCCATTTGGAGTTTTCTTGGCAAAGATACTGGAGTAGTTTGTGGTTTCCTTCTTCAGCTCATTTTACAGATGAGGAAACTGAGACCAATAGGGTTAAATTACTTGCCCAAGGCCACATAGCTTGGAAGTGTCTTGAGGGCAGATTGGAACTCAGGAAGTTGAGTCTGTCTGACTTTAAGTCTAGCACTCTATCCACAGTGCCACCCAGCTCTACTACTCTTCTAATTCAATACTTAAATGATAGTGGGGACACCTCATTTTTCTGGGTCCCAGTTTCCAAATCTATAAAATGAGAAAGTTGAACGAAATGATTGCTAATGATTGCTAAGATCCCTTCCAGGTCTAAATTAGGTGATAAGACATTTAACCTCTCTGATACTCCTTTCCTCAACCATCAAATGGGGATTATAATGAATTAACGACTTCACACAATTGTTTGAGGAAAATCTTTTGCAAACTGTAAAGTGCTATAAGAAGATGAACTGTAATTATTATTATTATTTGGTATTTTGGTATTTGGTATTTGAATTTCAGGATCAAACCTCCCCCCCCTGCCCCCTCCCCCCGCGTTTTCGTCTTATTTCTGAACGCTGCTTGAGCAAAGAGTATTCGATGTAAGCCTGTTCCGAGGGCGTGCATGGTTTGTGATGTTGGCTTATTGCCGGTCTCATCTCCTAAGCGCTCTGGCCACCTGTACCTGGCATGTTATAAATTACAGGAAGGGGGTGCCACTGTGTGTATGTGAGTGTAGAAGTCCATTTTGTAGCTTTTAGGTTTCATTTGTACTCAATCTGACGTGAAATAGAGTTTCTAGGCCAATTGGGAATTAGTAGGTGTGACTGAATACCAGGTATCTGACCCAAACACTCCTCTCCACAAAGATCCTGAGCTGATGATCGCCATGCCTGACACTGTTTTTAGCCTAAGCCGGATAGAAACCCAACTGAGGGAAAACTGGCTCCTTGACGAAGGGAACACAACCAGGTAACTGGCATGATCCGTCATCTGGGACCCAGAGAGTGGGCTATGGCAGCTGGGAATGAAGTCAGGAAAAGGAAATGGAGAAGTGACATTTACCTGCTCTGAGACTCTGGGCAAGTTTCTTAATGTCTCCAGGACTCAGTTTCCTGCTCTGCAAAATGGAGATCGTATTTATGCTACACACCTCCCAGGGATGTGAGGAAATTATGTTGAAAATAAGCACCAGATGAATGTCATTTCCAATTTTATAGTCTTAGAAAGTTGCTGGAATATAGAAGGTGAGTTGCTCAGAGTCACCTACCCAGTAAATGAGAGGATTTGAAGCCAGGGCTCCTTGGGTTCCACCATTTGCCGGACCATGTTACCTCTCAGTAAACTTGATCTAAATGTAAATTTGTATTATTGTTATTTATACCATTTTTAGGTAGGTAAGCTAGACTTACTCCATCAAGGTTTCCTTTATGCCAGTCTAGGTTTATATAACATTTATACAACCCTTCTTTCCCCACCCTCTCAACAATCCAGATTGACTTTTATTGTTCT
This sequence comes from Monodelphis domestica, assembly GCF_027887165.1. Taxonomy (NCBI): domain Eukaryota; kingdom Metazoa; phylum Chordata; class Mammalia; order Didelphimorphia; family Didelphidae; genus Monodelphis; species Monodelphis domestica. The sequence continues at coordinate 220,919,587 of NC_077233.1, read as the reverse complement.
TGAGGGGAGTTCTTCATGAATGTCTGACAATTGCCAATGAATAACTCATTTGGTTAATGAATAACTTAAATAATAGTGACCAACTGGTGGTATTCCTTAGTAAGCATGCATTATTAAGCTGCAATCTTCATTCTCTTGGTTTATAAAGACGAGTCTATATTGGTCCAACAATATTGTCCCAGGTAATAATATTTGTGTGACACTTTGTAGTTTGTAAAAATGTTTTTTCTACTTCTTTCATCTCATTTGATCTTCACAATTTCAATTCAGTTCACTTTAATTCAGTTATAGTTTGATTTTCAATGATCTTTTATTGAACATGGATCAGACAATGTGCTAGTTTCTGGAGGGAGAGTAAGAGAGACAGAGAGACAGAAACAGAGACAGAGAGACAGAGAAAAAGAAAGGAAGGAATGGGAAAAAGAAAGAGAAGGGAAAGGAAGAAAAGGAGGAAAGAAGAAAGGAAGGAAAGATGGAAGGGAGAAAAAGAAGGAAAGAAAGAAAAAAGAAAGAAGTGAAGGAAGGAAGGAAAGAAGAAAGGAAAAGAAAAAGAAAAGGGAAAAGAAAGAAGGAAGAGAGAAAGAAGGAAAGAAAGAAGGGAAAGAAGAAAGGAAAAAATAAAGGAAAAGAATAAAAGAAAGAAGGAAGAGAGAAAGAAGGAAAGAGAAAAAGAAGGAAGGAAGGGAGATAAAGGAAGGAAAAAAGAAAGGAAGAGAAAGAAAGAAGGAATGAAGGACAGGGATGAAGAAAGAAAGAAGGAAAGAGAAAAAGAAGGAAGGAAGGGAGAGAAAAGAAAGGAAAAAGAAAGGAAGAGAAAGAAAGAAGGAATGAAGGACAGGGATGAAGGAAGAAAGAAGGAAAGAGGAAAAAGAAGGAAGGGAGAGAAAGGAAGGAAAAAAGGAACAGAAAGAAGGAAGGAAAGGAAGAAAGAAAGAAGGAAAGAGAAGAAGGAAGGGAGAGAAAGGAAGGGAAAAAGGAAAAGAGAGAAAGAAGGAAGGAAAGGAAGGAAGGAAGAAAAAAGAAAGGAAGAAAGAAAGAATCTGGCTTCTGTTCTCAAGAAGGATAAGAAGACAACAACCATAAGGGGGGCAGGTTTTGTTATCCACTTTTCATAGAGGATGAAGATAAAGCTTAAGTTAAATGACTTATATAGTTATTTATACAGATTATAAGTAGATGAGGTGAGACTTGACCCTGAGTCTTCTGACTCTTAGTCTGGTGCTCTTTCCAACATGGCATCCTAGGTGGAGTTGGTTATAAAACCAAAATGAGCATTCCTGAAAAACTCACAGATCTTACTACCATATTCGGGAGGTATGTGTCTGCATGTGCATGTGCGTGTGTGTGGTGATATAAATCTAGTTCTATTGACATCAAAATTCTTTTCCAAGCATAGAGCTGGTCCTAGCAACCCAAATGATTAACACCAGGTGCTTAAAAGTAAATCTTGACCTGATAGAGATACATGTTAAAGTATGGCTCTTGAGAAAATGCTCTACTTCGTCTTTCAGTACAAGACTCTTTGAAGGGTGCCTCAGAGGTAGCCGCTGAACTGCTGCCTGGATCATAGACTGTTTAGCCGTGGAGGACCCTGGAAAGTGCCTCTGATCTGATGGGAATGCCCTTTTGGAACCATGGACACCCACTTCTGAGCAGCAGGTAGGTCTGAGGATGTTGTGGCTTCTAACAAAAGCTAGTTCTAGAATGTTAGTGCCTCTGTGCCCGCTCTCCCTAGCCTGAAGAATCCCCAGGGGGATGGTCAGTTTGGAACCCTCATTTGCAAGAATAAAGATTTGCTCAGTGCCCAGCACATGTGTGCTTAATAAATGCCCATCTCTTCAAGGACCCTTTGGACACTTCTTGGGATTTCTAACCTACCTCCTAACGTCAGGCTTGATGTCGTAGAGGATATGTTCTGTAAACATATTATGGGAGAAAAACAACAATGCACTCCAGAACCATTCCTGTTTTAATGAGTGGCTCGAGTTGTTGGTTTGCCCTAACCACACCACCACAAAACCAAACCAAACCATAAGCCACAGACCAGAGCAAAGAATGCCCTGCTTCCAGTTAGAAGAGTTTGAGAGCCTTTGATTCAGTCCCTGCCCTTGCCTTTAGGTGGGTGCCCAGAGGGCCTGCCAATCAATCAAATGGGGAACATTTCTTGAACCCCTACTGTGTGCTCTAAAGCATCATGAGTTTTTTTTTCAGATCAAAGCATGCCATTTTTCACTTTATTTCCTTCCTGAGTTTTTTCTTCCATGTACGATATATGTCTTCTTTCACAACATGGGGAATATGGATATATGTAGCATATCATAAGAGTCTTAAGGAAATGCAATTACTTATGGCACAGGGTTGCTATGAGCAAAATGCTTTCTGAACCTCAGATCACTTACTGAAACAGAAGTTCTTTTGATTAAGCATCATCCCAAGCCCTTATACAAATATAAACTAATAAGAAACATTTATAGAAATGTAATTTAATAATAATAACTGTGCTTGAAAAAAATGAATCATGGAAACAAAGGTGATTCCTGAGAAATCTTGCGAGGCCACGCCACGGCCGAGGAAGCTCTTTGTCCCTAGCCTCAATCCCTCTTGCTGTAATTCACACCACCAGCCCCTTCCCACCCTATCATGGGCAGAGATGGAGAACAGCTGGTCACCACAGCTCCCTACACACAAATCCCTCCAGGCCTGCAAATGCAGGGGGAGTCCTGTGGCAGAAGGATGGAACGTGACTCTTCCCTGGTCCCTGGCTGGGTCCTGCTAGATACAATCCTGCAAACACATTACTTTTCGAAGGCATCCAAAAGGGGCCCCCAGGAGCAGGGGCAGATTGGGATCGGACTCGGCCGGCCTCTCCGCCTGGGTCCTGTTCATCGGAGGGGGAGATACAAATGCGGGCTTAAAAAAAAAGCCAACCACCCAACCCCAGCACCCTGAAACTCATTTGCAGGCTTTGTCAAGGGAGGGGAAAGAAATTGGAGTTGCTATCATGGTCTGGCTGGAAAGTGTGGGTCGCAGGGGGAATGGTACAGGATCCTTTGTGTCACCAAAGTCCCAGGTGCATTGTGTACTGGGCAGAACTTTAGCTTACAATTTAGGATTAAAGTAAATCCTAGTATTTTTCTGCATGCCTGCCTGCTCCCTGGTTCCCGGAGACTGCTGGGTAACTGCCTATTATCCCGTGGTTCCACTCCAGTGCCCTCCCCAATAAAACTTTTCATATCCTTATAAACGAACTAGATTGCCGTGTTATAAACATTTACACTGTGCTAACAGATCATCTCCGCACATCAGAATTGGCTAAATTCCCTTTTCCAGATGAATATATTGAAGGAGATTAGAGATATGATAGCTTTTCAGATTGCTGAACCCAGAGAAATTAGTTTAGTGAGCATTTACAGAGGCTAAATTGGAACCATTAAATAGTGGATTAAATTGATGGTACTTTCATTGTCTGTCCTTCGGAACTGCTGTAAAATCAATTAGCCGTCACTATTCCATTCTCCATATAGTGAGATTGTCAGCTTGCCTAGAAGCCTCTGCAGAACCTCACAGCAGTAGCAAGCAGTGTGAAAATACACCTATTAGGTGATGTGGCATGAAATAACATCAGAGGGCAGAATGTCCCAGTGAGACTTATCCCTGCCTTATCTCTGCTTTAACAGAGAGGGGACGGACAATGCTCTCGGGTGACACTCTTATCCTGCCAGCGCCAGCGCCGCCATGTTCTCTGGACCGGCAATTATTGCGGCCCTGATCAGCCGGGCCTGAGGCCCGAAGCCCAGTCCAACAGCCTGGCTCCCTGGGATCGAGGAGGGCGTTGGGGACAGCCTCAAGACTCATGCCAGGCTGGAGGGAGTCGAGCGTTTTCTCTCCTCCATTCTTTGGAGAGCCCAGCTCCCGAGAAGAATTGGGGGGGGGGGAGGGGGTTATCGATGGAAAGGACCTAAGAAGTCCGCTAGCTCTGCTTCCCAGTTTTTCTCATGAGGAAACTGAGGCCCTGCCAGGGGGAGCCAGTCTGTGACAAAGTAGGACAAGAGCTCTTATCGTCGCCCTCCCAATGCATTACATTTTTTTGCTTCGCCAAAAGCAGATCTTTCTTTGGGGACGTCGCTAGGTTGGCAACAGGGGCATCCCGGAAGGGAGGCTGGGGGGACCCAGGGCCTGCTCACTCTCCCCAATATTTTTATGCAATTGAAATTGGATAAAAGGAGAAGCTTTTCAAAGGGAAAGAAGTCACTGAAAACTTCTGCAGGGAGGTGTGTGAGAAGGAATATGCTCACTAGGAATTTTAAGCTGAGCTGAACCAAAGAAATCCTCATTTGAATTTAACTGAGTTAAGCTGAAGAAGAGAGGGGTAGACCAACCTTTGATAAGAGAGTTTTAGGCTCAGTGTATGCTTATGATGCTCAAATATCTCTTCTTTTCTTTTCTTTTTTCTTTTAAGTATCAGCTATTAGACTCACCACCTCCTTATCCCTTGATAGAGCAACCTCTCTGAGTTACTGCCTAAGACCAGTAGTGCCAGGTACCCCAAAGCCTGTAAACAAGGGGCACAATGTCCCTGAGTTACTGCCTAAGACCAGTAGTGCCAGGTACCCCAAAGCCTGTAAACAAGGGGCACAATGTCCCTGAGTTACTGCCTAACACCAGTAGTGCCAGGTACCCCAAAGCCTGTAAACAAGGGGCACAATGTCCCTGAGTTACTGCCTAACACCAGTAGTGCCAGGTACCCCAAAGCCTGTAAACAAGGGGCACAATGTCCCTGAGTTACTGCCTAACACCAGTAGTGCCAGGTACCCCAAAGCCTGTAAACAAGGGGCACAATGTCCCTGAGTTACTGCCTAAGACCAGTAGTGCCAGGTACCCCAAAGCCTGTAAACAAGGGGCACAATGTCCCTGAGTTACTGCCTAACACCAGTAGTGCCAGGTACCCCAAAGCCTGTAAACAAGGGGCACAATGTCCCTGAGTTACTGCCTAACACCAGTAGTGCCAGGTACCCCAAAGCCTGTAAACAAGGGGCACAATGTCCCTGAGTTACTGCCTAAGACCAGTAGTGCCAGGTACCCCAAAGCCTGTAAACAAGGGGCACAATGTCCCTGAGTTACTGCCTAAGACCAGTAGTGCCAGGTACCCTAAACATGTAAACAAGGGGCTAAAAGAAAGATTGTGCCCCAGAAAACAGTTCTGTTTCTGCCTGTTACAGGGGCTCCTTATTACTCATTAAGTTTTGGGATGCTTTTCATGTCAGCTGAAGACTATCTTATGATGAACATAGAGGGAATCGCTAGGAAGAAGAAAGGGCAATGAAGATCTGTAACTAGGTTAGAACAACTAGGACTTTGTTCTGGGGTGCTGAAATTTAAGGAGCACCTATAGCACTGATCTGGGACACTGGAACCCCCCATATACCGGCTGAGCTTTTGCCAATATAACCCTACCCTCATGGCTTCCTCAGTTGGAACCCTCTTCTTCCTCTTAATGAATGTACTCTTCCTCCTGACACCCCCAAACCACTAGAACTTCAACAATGTAGAAACATCTCAGTGTTTTGGGGGAGTGCCTCTGCATGTCATCTGTTCTTCAGTTGAACACTCCTTTGAAACCCATCCTACCCTAGGCACAAAGAATTCCTGGGTGAGAATATGAGGGGGGGAGGGAGAGGAAAATGTAAAATAAAGCTTTGTTTTCTCTGACCCTTTCCCTAGTAATTTCAGTGTTGAATTTCTTTCTTCAAGTGACACACTTAATCTAAGGTCTGGAGCTTATATTTAAAAAATCTAATTTTTATTCTATATTTTTCAAAAAGGTGCTATTGTGCTTAGATTAGAAAGAACTCTAGTGACCATCTAATCTCACCTTCCTGTTTTCACTAAGGAAAAGAAGAGTTAAAGTCACTTGTTTAACGTTATATGGTCAGTGAAGCTGCTGGCACTAAGGCTCAAATTCCAGACAAATGCATTTTTTTTTAAAACCCTTACCTCTTATCTTACCAACTGTGGTAACTTGGATCCAACCATGCATTGGTTCCAAGCAGAAGTGTGGTAAGTGCCAGACAATGGGGGTTAAATGACTTGCCCAGGGTCATACAGTTAGGAAATGTCTGAGACCACATTTGAACTCAAGATCTTTAGTCCTGGTACTCTATCCACTGTGCTACCTAGCTGCCCCAACTAACGTTCTTTTGACTACTACAGTAGCCTTTTCAACTCAACTCAACTCAACTCAATTAAATTCAATAAGGATTTATTTAATTCAGCTCTGCTTGAAATGACTAATGAGAACCTTTTAGATGCCTACTACTCTGGTGAGTTATGAAGGAAGCACTGTCCCTACTTTTTAGGATATTATACTCTTGAGGAGAAAATTAGACACGTACTCAATTTTCAATTAAGGTCATATCCACAAGCATTTATTAAAGGATAGGTCTGACCATGTTCCTCTCTCCCTGTCCCTAATCAAATAAATTTCAATGGCTCCCTATTACCTTCTTGGATCAAACATAAACTCTTCTGTTTGTCATTAAAGGCTCTTCAAAATCTGGTCCCTTTAAATCATTCCAGTTTCCTTACCTATTATTACCTCCTCTTGTTCAGCTATATTGCCCTATACATGATGGATATGCTATCTCTTGCCCATGTCTGGAATGCTTTCCCTTTTCTTCTATCTCTTAAAATTCCTAGTTTCTTTTTAGTCTCAACTCAACCTCCTGCAAGAGGTCTTTCCTGGCACCCCACACTCCTAGATTCCAGAGTCTTCCCTCTCAGCTCCCATAAACAGCTTTGTTTTTATCGTGTATGTAATAACATGCATATCTTGTCTCCCCAATTAGAATGTAAGCTCCTTGAGGGAAGGAACCATTTTTACTTTTGCTTTTTGTTTTCAGTGTTTAGCACAGTGGTTGGCACACCATAAGCATTTGCTAAATTCTTCATTAATTGCAGATAATAAGCATTTACTAAACTCTTTATTAATTACAGACAATAAGCATTTACTAAATGCTCCTAGTATGTCAGGCACTGAGAATGAAAATCTAAAAGCAAGGTAATGCCTAGCCTCCAGTGGTTTATAGTCTATAAATGAAGAGAGAACAACATGAGAGACAGTATATAAGAAAGCACTAAGATGGCATTTCCAGGCTAAGGAAACATTTTGGCTTTAGTCAATAAAGAAGGTGTTGTTGCTCAGTCCTTTCAGTTGTGCCCAACTTTCTGTGACTCCATTTGGGGTTTTCTTGACAAAGATATGGTTGGCCATTTCCTTCTCCAGTTCATTAGACAAATGAGGAAACTGAGGCAAACAGGGTGAAGTGACTTGCCCAGAGTCACACAGCTAGGAAGTGTCTGAGACCAGATTTCAACTCAGGAAGATGAGTTGTCCATACTCCAGATCTGGTACTCTAGCCACTGATCCATGGAGGAACTCAGAGATTAGAGCTAGGATACATTCCTCTAGAAGATCCTGGGCCATTTGCCTTGTGATTTTTGTAAAGAATGGACCCCCAAGTTGCCCTCTTCTAGGGGCTGAGAAGGGAGCAGTCAGTCTGCCTCATGGCCTGAGCTCAGCTCTTCCTCACTGCTGTGTGGAGGTAGGTCATTCTTTTAGCCTTTGTCCCTTCCACCATCAGTCTATTACTGAGGAAGCTTCCGGTGCAAGAAATGCTCTTCTGGAGGCTGTATCCAGGAAATGTTCCATTAGACTGAAAGGGCAGATCCCAGGCTGTCCTGTATCCCTCAGTTACTACATGAAAGTTATTTAGCCTTTTTGGTTCCAACCTCAGAGATAAGATATAGTAGCTGGAGGAGAGCTTAGGTATTGTCTAGATGAGTGATTCTCAAACTTTCTGGTCTCAGGCTTTTTTTCACATTATTGAGTACTCTCCAAAGAGTATTTTTTAAAAAACCCTTAACTTCTGTCTTAGAATATTGGTTCCAGTGCAGAAGAGCAATAAGGGCTGGGCAATGGGGGTTAAGTGACTTGTCCAGGTTCATAGAGCTAGGAAATATCCGAGGCCACATTTGAACCCAGGACCTCCTGTCTTCAGGCCTGGCTCTCCATCCACCGAGCCACCCAACTGCCCCACAAAGTATTTGTTCATGTAGGTTATATCCATTGATATCGTCTGTGTTAGAATTTAAAGTATCTTAGTATTATTACGAAAATGGTTCTGACTTCACAGAGCCCTGGAAAGTTATTTCTTAAACTGCTTTGAATTGTCAATAGCACCTGTTATACCTCTCTGTGGGGTATTATAGATCAGGGAATTTCTATATATGAAATAGAAGAAAAGCAGATTGTACATGGAACTGGGAGTCTCTATTAGTACAACTCATTTTTCTTTTAAGTATTTAATGCATTAAATATGCATCTTTCAAAGCTGACCTGATTGTTTTTGTTTACTCATGGCCCTCACAGGCAGATGGTGGTACAGTGGATAGAGTGGTGGACCTGGAAGCAAGAAGAGTTCAAATCCACTCTCTGATACTTTCTAGCTGTGTGACCCTGGTCAAGTCTCTGCTGTTGTTATATTATAATCCCCTTAAATGGGGATTATGACAACATGTGACTCCCAGGGTCATTGTGAGAATCAAATGAGACCATAATTTTATTTACTTAACAAAACCCTTACCTTCCATCTTAAATCAATACTATGTATTGGTTCTAAGACAGAAGAATGGTAAGGACTAGGCAATGGGGGTTAAGTAACTTGTCCAGGGTCACACAGCTAGGAAGCATCTGAGGTCAGATTTGAACCCAGGACCTCCTGACTCTAGACCTGGCTCTCAATCCACTGAGCCACCCAGCTGCTCCCAAGACCATAATTTTAGAAGACTTAGTATAGTGTCTGGCACATAGTAAGGGCTATATAAATGTTAACTGTTCTCATTATTCTTTTCTTTGTATTTAAAAATGCTTCAAATATTTTCTTGTCTTTGGCAATCCTATCTTTCATATCCTTCAAAACTTTCCCTAAAAATTTGGGAGAAAAAAATAACTTTTTTTGCAATAAATATGCATAGTCAAGCAAAATAGAGCTACACATAGTTTTTATTCCATCTTAAAGTTCTGGGTGAGCAGAAAGAGCCTGGCATTTGGAGTGAGATCTTGAATTTGAATCTTATCTCTGCTATTTACTACCTGTGTGATTTTGGGCAAATCACTTCCCCTCTCTGGAAGTCTGTTTCTTCATCTGTAAAATGAGAAAGTTGGACTGGATGACCCCTAAGGTCTCTTCCAGCTCAAAATTCTATGATCCTACAGTCCTAGTAGCTGCTATAGACAGAGGCTGAGAGGGTTTCATGATATAGTCTGATGTCTCCATGGTCAGGTGGGTTCTTTGCAGAGGCATCCTTCAGGCCCCAGAAGCATCATCCACTTAGCCATACTTGGTAACCACAGATACGGATTGTTGAGCTGAGGGGTCCAGAAGCATAAAGATCTGACCAGATCAGAAGCCAGATCATTACCAGAGACTAAACAACACTCTAGGAATGTTGGAGTCAAAAGAAGAGATGTGGTCACAGCCAGCTCAGGCTGTAGGGTTTGGTGTCAATGCAGTAAAAGGGGTATGAGTTCCAGTTTCCTCAAGTTACCACCCTCCTGTTTCTTCATTTATTTGCCGGCTTTCTTGCCTGGCTGTGTGTCTCTATCCATACTTTTTTAATTCTTCTGCACTCCCCAATCCCCCTTTGTGTGTGCTCAAGCCCGCAGCATGTGCACATGCTGGACAGCTCCTGACCCATCACATCCATTTCCCTACATAGAAACAGCCTTCAGAGCTGATGTCATAACTCCCAGGCCAGCACTTTTTTCTACTAAACTACATTGTGCTTCTGGCAGATGACTACCTAGATTGGATTAAATCAGGCACTGTGGAGTGCTTAGAGTTTGGCCAGACACTGAAAAAGCCAAAGTCATCTACTGTGTCCTGAGCCCTCACCAGTCATCCTGACTTTTGTCTTGCCACTGGATTTGGATGACTCTGAAAGAGTGAGGCTAATGACAGTGCATCTCTGCCTCACTTAAATCCGATTCACTTGTAAGTCAAGTCATCACCCCTGATGTCATTAGACCTCTTTGAAAATGAAGGATAAATAACAACCTAGATCTGTCTTGTGAACTTATGGTACGTATGCCAGAGTGTGCCGGAGGGGGCTGCTCTCTTTCCCCTCTCCACGTGTGCCTGAGGACATTTTTTCACTTCACCTGTCCCTTTTCCCAGTAGTCCAATGGGAGCACTTCCTCCCTCCTCGGTCAATGATAAGGTGGGGGGCTCATATGCCACATGGGAATTGCAATTTGGGTACTCGGTCTCTAAAAGGTTTACCATCACTGACCTAGATCAATGATGTCAAACTGAAAGAGAATGGGGGACCACTAAACCATATATAAAAATCCCCAAAGGCTACCTATTGACTCAGTTTTAAGATATGTTATCTAGGATTTACTGTATTTTTATTTATTTTGTTAAATATTTCCTAATTATATTTTAATCTAGTTCAGGCCACACTCAAGAGTGTTACAGGTCATGTTTGACATATCTGACCTAGATGATGTAATTTGAAAAACAATATAAAGTTCTAATTATCCTTATATACATAGATGTGAGTCTATGAGATCACATGTCTGCTTATTTCCTCGAGTTTGGGGCCTGGCTAGACAGCAGAATATACTATTTTCCTGTCATCTTCCTGACTTCTCATTTTTTGTCTTGCTCAACTGCTTGACCACAATGGCCAAAATGTCCCTCGTAGAGTTTGTTAAAGTACTTTCCCCAATGATCTCTGATAATAATGCATATTATTATCTTGGACACATTAGCCTATTGTTTCATTGCTGGAGAGAAGTTCCCTTGAAAAAGCCATTTACTCTTGGTGACTTTGGTTCTTCCCCTCTCATTCTCTTCTAAACTCTCTCTAATCTTGCCTCTAATCTCATCATCAGTTGAAACATTTCACTCTAAAATCACCAATGATTGCTCCCTTAATTGCCAAACTAATGGATCATCATTTTTGGAATTTCCTGAAACACTTGAAAACAGTTGACCACCCTTTCCTCCTGGATCTCAGGCTTTTGAGACACGACTCTCTTGTGGTTCTCTTGACCACTCAGTTTGTGCTAATGGATCTTTATCTAATGGTGGTGGTCTCCCAAGAAGACTCTGTCTAAATATACCTTTCTCTCTCTTCTCTCTGTTGTCTCATTTGGTGATCTCATCAGTTCCCACCATTTCAATTTTGATTTCTATGCAGATGCTCCCAGATCTACATATCCAACCCAGGTCTCTGTCCTGAGCTAGTCCCATATTACAAATTACCTAGTAGATATTTAAAATTGGATGTCTTATAAGCATCCGTCCCCCTTATAGGCATTCTCTTTCCACCCTGATGTAGTATCTTCCTTCTTCCCTCATTAAGATGTCAGCTCCTTGAAGGCAGGGATTATCTTTTTGCTGATATTTGTATCTCTAGAATTTCATGCAAAAGCCAGCAGATATTAAGTGCTCATTGCTTTTTCATTGCCTAATTAGTTCATTACATGTCTCCATTCTCTAATCTGTTTTCCACACAGCTGTTAAAGTTATTTTCTTAAAGCCCAAGTCTGCCCATGTCAGCTCCACCCCTCAATGCCCTTGAATGGCTCCCTATAACTTGTAGGATCAAATAAAAATTCATCTGCTTGCTCTTTCAAATCCATTTCCTTCTTATCTTTATAGATTTCTTGAATATTACTCCCATGCACACATCCTATGGTCCAGGTACACTGGCCTACTTGTCGTTCCTCACGCCTGAAGCTCCATCTCTCATGTCTTCCCCTTTGCACTGGCTGGCCCCCGTCCCTAGAATATTCTCCATCTTTCTGTCCATCTCATAGAATTGCTGGCTTCCTTTAAGACTCATCTCAAGGGGGCAACTGGGTGGCACAATGGATTGAGAGCCAAGCCTAGAGATGAGAGGTCCTGGGTTCAAATCTGGCCTCAGACACTTCCCAGCTGTGTGACCCTGGGCAAGTCATTTAACCCCCATTGCCTAGTCCTTACCACTCTTCTGTCTTGGAACCAATATACAGTATTGATTCCAAGACGGAAGGTGAGGGTTTAAAAAAAAAAGACTCATCTCAAGTGACATTTCCTACAGGAGGCTTTTCCCAATTGCCCCAGCTGCTAGTGTCTTCCTCTTGAAGGTTGTTGATGTTTAGACATTTTTCAGTCATGCTTAACTCTTCAAGACCTCATTTGGGGTTTTCTTGGCAGGGATAGTGGAGTAATTTGCTATCTCCTTTTCCAACTCATTTGACAGATGAGGAAACTGAGGCAAACAAGGTTAAGTGACTCACAAAGCAAGTAAAGTAAGTATCTGAGTTCAGATTTGAACTCAGGAAGATATTTCTGACTCCAAGCTTGGCACTCTATCCACTTTGCCACCCACCTGCCCTCCCTTTTAAGACTACTTTGTACCTATTTTGTTTGTGTCTTGTACATACCTATATGTATGTTTTTTCTCTATTACAATGTAAGCTTCTTGAGGGCAAGGGGCTACTTTTGTCTTTATCTGTGTACCGCCAGTGCCAGGTATGTAGGAAGTATTTAATAAATACTTGTTGATTTTTCCATTGAGCAGGGCCTAAGGGAAAGACACATCCTTACTTTCTGCCTTGATGTTAATACTAAGTATTGGTTCCAAGGTGGAAGAACAGTAGAGGCTGGGCCATGGGGGTTAAGTGACTTATCCAGGGTCACACAGCTAGGAAATGTCTGAGACCAGATTTGAACCCAGGACATTTCATCTCTGGGCCTGGCTTTCAAACAACTGAGTCAGTGAGCTGCCTCCAATAAGCTTCTTGAGGGTAGAAACCAAATCTTATTCATCTTTGTGTCCTTAGAAGGGCTCTGACCAGAGGAGATATATAATATTTGTTGATTAATGGATGAGAATTAATGTTCTGAAAGATGACCCTGAGTATCTGAGTAGCTTATCAAACTGCCAGCCTTTGGGCCCCTACTGCTGGATACAAATCCAGGTCACCTCCTGCGGTACAACAGGAAAATTCATTCTGGGAGCTCTTCATTGGGTGGGGGGGAAGTGAAGGGGGGGGAGGAAGGCTCAGCCTTTCTCTGAAAAAGTCTCCTAATTATCCTATGGGTAGTTTCAAAGGGCCAGCCAGTGGGGGGGAAGGGGAACAGGACCTATTTACAACTCTTGGCTCATGGACTAACAAATATAGCTCAGCTGGAACTCTGGGAGCTTGACTAAAATAACAAGGTAACCCTCTGAGAGACCCCTGGCTCCTGAGGGGGAAGGACCCAGGTGTGTGTGTGTGTGTGTGTGTGTGTGTGTGAGAAAGAGAATGAGACAGACAAACATACAGAGAAGCAGAGGGAGAAGAAAAGAGAGAGAGAGGGAGGAGAGGGAGAGAGAAGAAGAGAAGAAATAAGAGGGAGAGACAGACAGAGAGACAGAGACAGAGTCTTCCTGACCCCAAACCTATCTTCTCAGATGATTTGCTCTGCCTTATGGATCCAGTATCCTCATGAGAAAGGAGCCCCCTCCCCACCCAACCTCCTGAAATACCTAGTATATATTCTATCACTGTGTTCTTTTTTTTATTCACTAAGATTTTATTTTTTCCCCAATTACATGTCAAATCAATTTGTAGCATTCATATTTTTAAAATTCTGAGTTCTAACGTTTCTCCCCCACTCCTGTCCCAAGACAGTCATCACCGTGTTTTTGTGTGCAAAGAGTCCTGACAGAGACGGGGTCATTGTTGTGTGACACAAAGCCACAACCTCTCTCAAACTTATGTTCCTTGTGTATAAAACAGAGAGAATAGCAACACTTCTCACCCACAGTTCCTGGGAGGAGCAGAAGCAATCATGTATATACAGTATTTTGCCATTTAATTTGTCATGACTTTTTATTCTTATTTTCTAAATCCTGTTGTTGTCTAGTGCCAGTCCGTGCTCAAAGACAGAAAGAAGTGGGGAGGTTGAAAGGTCCTGTGGAAGAAGATGGGGTTTATCCTCTCAGTTCCCTCAATTACTCTCAGGGATCCTGTGAACATGGAACTAATCCACTCTGTTCATTACATTCATCTTTTTAAATCATATTTTATTTTTCCCAATTGAATGTAAGAACCATTTTAATGTTTGTTTTTTTAAATGTTGAGTTCCAAATTCTTTCCCTCCTTCTCCTTCCCCCTCCCTGAAACAGTCACATGTGGGTAGAGGAAGAGCCCCCGTGTTAGGCAGCTATCCACGTCCTTGTGTTCCTCAAGGCCATGCTCTTATTCCGACTCCCCCAGAAAAGGGATATCCCATAGTAAGAGTAACAGCTCGCATTCACTGGATAATTTAGGTTTAACAAAGCACTTACAAGAATTCTCTCATTTGGGCTTCACAAGGACTCTGTGAGGCGGGTACCACAGGGAACCACTATTGTCCCCATGTTTAAAATGAGGAAACTAGGACTTAGCAGCCAGGTTGTGCAACGGATAGTGCATCCGACTTGGAATCAGGGAGACCTGAATTCCTATCTGTTCTCAGACACTAGCTGTGTGACCCTGGGCAAGTCTCTTAACTCTGTCTCAGTTTTCTCATCTGTCAGATGAGCTGGAGAAGGAAATGGCAAACCACTCTACTATCTTTGCCAAGGAAACCTCAAATGGGGTCCTGAAAAGTCAGCTGTAACTGAAATGCCTGAAAAACAAAAGGCTTAGACAACCTAAGTGACTCTGCCTCTAGTTACACAGCTACTAGAAAGAGTGCTAGAGATAGAATCCAGATCCTCATTCCAAGTTGATCCCCTTTCACAGTGTCTGGAGCATGGTAGGTTCTTTTTTTTTTAGTTTTAATTTAATTTTTAAAAAATTTATATTATATTATTTTATTTTCCCCAAATCCTTACCTTCCATCTTAAAATCATTACTATTTATTAGTTTTAAGGCAGAAGAGTGGTAAAGGTTAGGCAATGGGGGTTAAAGGACTTGCCCAAGGTCACTAAGGTAGGAAGTATCTGAGGTCAGATTTGAACCCAGGACCTCCTGACTCTAGTTTTGGTTTTCAATCCCCTGAGCTACCACTGCACCTAGTAGGTTCTTAATAAATGTTGGATTATTTGGTTGTTGTAGACTCGTTCAGAGCTTTTAGCAAAGATAATTCTTTAGACACTGACCATACTGCCTCCTGAAAACTCTTCTAACTGGAACTCCTTTGGAAATATTTCCTAAGGTAAATTCTCCCATGTTGGTCTCTTGACTCCCCAAATAGACTGTAATAGATTTCCTCCTGGAAGTACTCTCCCTCCCAACCCCAGGTCTTGGCATATAATAGATGCTCAGGAAATATTTGTTGATTTGATTAAAAACCTCCAGAACTGAGATTGACAACTATGTCCAGAATCTCCTTGTTCTTGTTATTAATGGTGTGTGTGTGTGTGTGTGTGTGTGTGTGTGTGTGTGTGTGTGTGTTTCTTGCTTTCTAATTGGTCTCATCCACTGGAATCATGTCTGTAACAGCAAATTGAAAATAAATGATCTTGAATTTCCAGAAAGAGCCATTCACTGCTATTCCCGGAGTCACCAAGATACAGGAACAATTAATACTTGATTTCTGGACCCAAGTGATTCAACCAATAACACAGCTGTCAGCTGCGGGGAGAGGGGAGGGGCGGCCTAATATCCCAGGAGAGGATAATTATCCTTATCTGATTTGGCTCTGGAATGAAATCATAAAAAGCCCCGTCCCCTTTCTGTTATTCGGTTCTTCCTCAGCAGGTGAAGCTTGTGGCCCCAGAAATAGTTTTCCTATCAGCTTTGGCTCTAAGAAGGACTAATCTAGAAAGGAGGGTAGCCCGAAGATCCATCTCTTCTTGGGCAACAATGTAGGAGAGCTGATGGAGAGGGTGAGGATCAGGGTAGAGGTGAGTTTAGGGGGGGATAACTAGTGAACTGGGAACCATTGTTGGGCCAGTTGGACCCTGAGGAATGGCAGAGATGTGCTGGTGAAGGGTTAACCACTGGTTCTCTCCTCAAAAAATGTACATAGGACACACTTTTTAAATTAAATCTGCAGGATTGAGAGCCAGACCTAGATATGGAGTGGTCCTGGGTTCAAATGTGACCCGGAATACTTCCTAGCTGGGTGACCCTGGGCAAGTCACTTCATGCCTATTGCCTAGCCCTTACTGCCTCTTCTGCCTTGGAACCAAAAACCTAGTATTGGTTCTAAAATGGAAGGTAAGGGTTGAAAAAAGTTTAATCCTTATTATTAATATTTTTCCCTCTCTCAATTTTAGGCAATCAGCAAAATGATAAATCAGACCCTGATGGGCAGCATTTGCTGATTTATGAAGTATAAATGCTCACACCAAAAACTGAACGATTTGATCTTTTGAGCCAGTAAAATCTGGTTCTAGCACAGTTGGCGTTCTCCCCGGAAAAGGGAATCTGGTACCTTTCATTTTTCTGATTTATCTCAAAGGACATAGTCCAAAGGCATTATAGTGAAGTGGATAGAGAGCTGGCCCCAGAGCCAGAAAGTCTGAGGTTCAAGTCTTGCTTCCAATACATACTGGCTGTATGAACTAAATAACAGATGGGGCAGCTAGGTGGTGCAGTAGATAGAGGGCCAGGTCTGAAGTTGGGAAGACTCATCTTCATGAGTTCAAATCCAGCCTCAAACACTTACTGTGTGACTCTAGGCAAGTCACTTAATGTTGTTTGTCTCAGTTTCCACATCTGTCAAATGAGCTGGAGAAGGAAATGGCATACTACTCCCTGATATTTTGTCAAGAAAATGGGAGTCATGAAGACATGACTGAAAAATGATTAAACATCATCAGTAGGGCTTTTAATGAGTTTATTCAAGATCCCAAATCAGGCAAGAATGTTCATACTCTCCTAGGCAGAGCACTTCCTCTCTCACTACTCCATACAACTCTCTGAAAGCATAAGTTACAGGGAAGTTGCTGAGAACTGAAGTGGAAAAGTGAGTTCCCTCCCTTAGTGGAATCCTAACCCTAGTTCCTATTCCTGCTTTTAGGGGCCATAATTCCCTTTCCCCTATTCAACCCTTCTCTCTCAAGGGAAGTCATTGCATTAAACTAATGGGAAAAGTCCTATTCTGTCTAGACTGAGCTCTGGTGATCTTCCTTCCTTCCTTCCTTCCTTCCTTCCTTCCTTCCTTCCTTCCTTCCTTCCTTCCTTCCTTCCTTCCTTCCTTCCTTCCTTCCTTCCTTCCTTCCTTCCTTCCTTCCTTCCTTCCTTCCTTCCTTCCTTCCTTCCTTCCTTTCTTTCTTTCTTTCTTTCTTTCTTTCTTTCTTTCTTTCTTTCTTTCTTTCTTTCTTTCTTTCTTTCTTTCTTTCTTTCTTTCTTTCTTTCTTTCTTTCTTTCTTTCTTTCTTTCTTTCTTTCTTTCTTTCTTTCTTTCTTTCTTTCTTTCTTTCTTTCTTTCTTTCTTTCTTTCTTCCCTGTAGCTGAACTTTCTTATATCAGTAAATGAAAAAAAAATTAAGAGCTAGTTATAAGAGGCAACTAGGTAGCACGTGCTACTCTTTTGTCTTTGAAACAATATTAAGACAGAAGGCAAGGATTTTTTTAAAGAGTTAGTTATGTGCCAAGCATAGTGTTAAACACTGGGGATTCATAGAGAGGTGAAAACTTGTCTTTGCTCTGGAGGAGTCCATAGTCTAATGGTGCACACATGTGTAGTGTCTTCTAATTAGAACTTGAATTCCTTGAGAGGAGGGACAGTCTTGTTTTTTCTATTTGTAGCAGAATGGGTCAATGAGAACAATTTATTCTTATACTCATGAAGGCAGCTGAAGCAGGCACTGAAGAGGGCTTAGAACAATGAAGACAACAAAGGCATCCACTGCAACCCAGGCTATAACCAATCATTCTGACTTTTGTCTTGTCACTGGACTTTGATGACTCTGGAAGAGAGGGACTGAAGACTGTGCAACTCCACCTCACTTAAATCCAATTCACTGGAAAGTCAGAATATCATCCTGTGATGTCATTGTTCTTCTTTGAGAATGAAGGACAAACAGCAACTAGAGAGGTATATCCCTAACACTTAAGCACAGTGCTTGGCACATAGGTAATGCTTAGTATGTGGTTAGGTTTTTCTTTTCTTTCTTTTTTTTTGTTCATTCATTTACTGTAGAATCCTTTTCCCCTTTATCCTGTTGTCTTTTATCCCTTTCCAGGATCCAGCCTTGTATTACTCCTATCTTCCCCTGCTCTGCTCCTATACCTATGCTGCTAAATGACAATGAAAGAAGCCACAAAATCATATTGACTGGGTCCACTGCCAATTCATGTTATGTAATCCCAATTGATCCTTTGCTGATGCAAGCCAATCTTCCTACTCTTCCCTGATTGATTCCCTATTCTATTTCCTTCAGGATCTGTTCTAAACCTTCTTTCCTGCAGCTCCCTACCTCACTTTCCCCCCTCTTTTTTCAACAAAAGAACTTACCTCATACATAATAGAGACTATCCATCTTATATTCTCTCTTCTCTTCAGCTCTAAGTTTTAAATCATTTCAATTTCATTCTCCACTCTCTTCTTCTTTGCTCTACTATTGAAGTGGGCATAACCCCTCTCCTTAGTTCCATCCCCTCCCATATTTTCAGTGAGTTTGCCTTTTCCCCATTTTTAGACTCTCTTCCTCCTCCACTGGCTTCTTTCTTCCTGTTTACAAACATGGCCAGAACTTCCTCATCACTAAAAAAAAGTTCATTTGAGCTTACCATCTTTTCAGGTTTTCTTCCTCTGTCTCCTTCTTTTGAAGTTTAGCTCCTAAAAATGCTGTCAGCTTAGCATTTTTTTCTTGGTACTCCATTCACTTCTTTTTTGTTTCTTCTTTCAAAAAATGTTCTTTTATTATGAACTTAAACATCAACAAATGTGACTATTTCAGAATACAAAGAACAGGAAAGGAAATTTATATGAAGCCACGAACTTCTGTTACATAAAATTTTAAGTGTATATTAAATTTAACACGATGGCAACAAAACTGCCTGCTTTTCTGTGGCCCCTTCTAAACTGCCATCTGCTTTCTACTGTATATTTTAAAAATGTTTCATCAATGCTCTTTTCTTTCTTTTCTTATTTTTTGGGTATCACTTTCATTACCCACTCTTCCTCTGACCCCAGCCCATAGATACCTTCGTTGTTCATCAATTTCAGTTGTGCCTAATTCTTTATGAATCTCCATTTGGGGATTTCTTGGCAAAGATACTGGAGTGGTTTGCCATTTCCTTCTCTTGCTCATTTCACAGATGAGGAAACCAAAGCAAAAAGTTAAGTGACTTATTCAGGGTTCACATAGCTAGTGGTTTGCCATGTTCTTCTTCTGGTCATTTTACAGATGAGAAAATTGAGGCAAACAGGGTTAAATGTTTTGTTCAGGGTCACACAACAAATAAGTGTTTGAGGCTGGAGTCTTCCTAACTTCGGACCTGGCGCTCTATGCACTGTGCTAGCTGGATGCCCTGCAGATATCTTTCCTTCTATACAAATAAGTATAGTCAATTAAAACAACCCAACACATTGTTTCTGAAAATAATGTCTTGTTCTTAACTTCTAAGTCCATTACTTCTTTGTCATGAGAGGCATGCTTCATCAATGGTACTCTAAAGTCATGATAAGTTCTACATTGGTCAGAGTTTTTGTCTTTCAGAATTGTTTTTTGTTTTGATTATTGTGGTCACTGAATAAATTATTCACCTGCTTTTGTATACTTCGTATATTAGTTCATACAAATCTTGTGATGTTTCTCTGAATCCTTCATATTCGTTATTTCTTATGGTGCAATAATATTCCATTCCATTAATATGCTTAGTCAATCAATAAATCAATCAATAAACCCCTTATGTGCCAGGCACTGTGTACCATGACTATACCATAATTTCTTCAGCCATTTTGTAATTGATGGAACCCTGTTTTGTTTCTAGTTCTTTGCTATAACTAAAAGTGCTGCTATAGATAATTTTGTATATATGCATTCTTTCTCTTGTATCTTTGACTTCATTTGGGCATATGCCTAGTAGTGGCATTGCTGGCTTCTTATTTATTTTGTAAGTCTTTGCAATTTGGCTTCCTACTTCATTATTCAGTTATCCATTCTCTTCTTTCTAAGGTTACCAATAATCTTACTTGCTAAATCTGACAGTTTTTCTTAGTCCTCATCTGTTTGGCCTGGTTTTTGACACTATTGATCATTCCCCTCATTTAGGGAACTTCCTCTTTCTTGGATTTTCATGCCATTGCTTTCCTAGGTCTCCCCTTATCTTTCTGGATTCTTTTTTACAATATCATCTCACACCTTATACCAAAGTCTAGAATTCACACAGACCCTCCTCTCTTCTTTTTTTACACTTTCTGATTTAGTGATCTCATCAACTCCCATGAGCTCAAGAACCATAACTATGCAGACAGCTCCCAGATCTTTATATATATATAGCCCTAGTTTCTTTTCTGAGCTCTAGTCATACATTACCTTTTGGGCATCTCCAGTTAGATGACTTGTGGCCATTTCAAACTCAACCTATCCAAAGTAGAACTCATTCTCTCTCCATTGTCTTTCTTCTCCAAACTCCTCTATTTTTCTTGAGAGCATTTTCAATCTCTTCAGTCATCCAGGCTCACCACCTTAGAGTTATGCTTTGTTCTTCCCTCTTCCTTACCTATCATCCTCTGCTCTTCCCTCTCCCTTACCTGCACCAAATATGTCAATGAGTTAGTGGGGTGTTTGGCCCAAGAATGCGATGACTTCTTCCAGTGGTTGAGAACAATTTGTTCCAGTTGTTATGAGGGTGGCTAAAACAAGCACTGTGAAGTGCTTAAAGCTTGGTCAGACGTCGAAGATGCCAAGGTTATCTACTGCTTCCCAGGTCATTGCCATTGGCCAAATCCAGTGGCTTTTCTTTTGCCATTGGATTTGGATGACTCTGGAAGAGAGAGTGAGACCAAAGACTTTGGGCAACTCTGTTTCACTTAAATCCAATTCATACATGAGTCATTACATCACCCCATGATGTCATTAGTCCTCTAAAAATGAAGGACAAACAACAAGATCTGTCATATCCAATCAGTTACTAAGTCTTGTGACTACTGCCTTCACAATATATCACTATCTTCTCTTCATTCTCATAGCCCCCACCCTGCTTCAGGTTCTCATCACTTCTTGCTTAACCACCCAAACAATAGGAAGCCTTTAATAATTTCATTATTGACCTTTCTGTTCTCAACCTATCCCATCTTCAGTCCATCCTCCACAGAGCTACCATATTGATATTCCTAAAGGACAAATCCAACCATGTGTCTTCTCTAATCAAGAAAACAATGGCATTCAAGGAATGAATGCTTACTTTTAAGCTTTTTTCTAATGCTTACTTAAGCTCTTGCTTACTTTTCCAGACTTATTTCATACCAACTCCCTTTGCCTATTATGTTCTAGTCAAACTGATCTGCTTGTAGTTTTCCATACATGATATACCATCTCTGGTCTGTGACTTTGCCCAGGCTATATGTCATGCCTATAAATGTACTCCTTCCTTACTTCTAACGTGCAGAATCACTAGCTTCCTTCAAAATCTAAGTTAGTAACACCTCCTATCAGAAACCTAAAGTACTTTCCCCAGTTAGTAGTACCCTTCTCTCTGGAAATTCCTTTGTGTCAGCTTCATACTTTATTTTGTGTGTATGTTCTTTTCTTCTCTCCCCTCCCCTCCATTCCCATCAGATTACAAACTCTTAAGGAAAAGGCCAATTTATTTTTCATCTTCATATTCCCATACTCTTGCATGGCAGGGGGGTTAAAAATGCTTATTAAATGGATAAATTAATGATTGGTTGGAGAATGGGAAGAGCTAAGGTCCACTGGATCCTAGGTTTGGCCTAGTAAGGATGGGGATTGGCTATGCTGGAGGAAGTTTCAAGTCATGGGGATTTCTTTAAAAATGGTGCTGCGGGGGCAGCTGGGTAGCTCAGTGGATTGAAAGCCAAGTCTAGAGACAGAGGTCCTAGGTTCAAATCTGGCCTCAGATACTTCCCAGCTGTGTGACCCTGGGTAAGTCACTTAACCCCCATTGCCCAGCCCTTACCACTCTTCTGCCTTGGAGCCAATACACAGTATTAACTCCAAGACGGAAGGTAAGAGTTTAAAAAAACAATGGTGCTGAGCTTTGGTTGTGACTTTCCCCAACCCAAGCATATCCCTGTATCTTCTTTGATTGTATTCAAGTACACAGAACTAAGAACTGAAAGGCATCTCAAGAAGTCATGTAATACAGATCTCTGCTTTTATACAGATGAACTATTATTATAGATAAGAGACCTGAGGTCAGAAAAGTTGAACTGCCTAAGATTATACAGCCTGCAAGTGACAGGGAGGAAAAGGAATAAGCATTTATTAGGCACCATACTAAGTATTTTACAAATATCTTACTCAATCTTCACAACTACCCTGTATGGTAGGTGTTATTATTATTGCCATTTTACAGTTGAAGAAAATGAGGTACACAGAGGTTAAATGACTTGCAAGGCTCATATAGCTGGTTAAGTGTCTGAGATCAGATTTGAACTCATATTTTCCTGACTCTGGATCCATTTGCTTTATCCACCGCATCATCTAGCTAACAGTGAGATGTAACTTAAACCAAAGTCTTTTGACTCTCAGGAGTGTTCCTATAAGTGATTGACAACTGATTCTCATTGGAAAAAAAGTATGTAGGACACAACTTTAAGTTTAATCTATATTAGTAACATTTTCCTTATCATTTCATTAGCCCAGGCATTCAAAATAGCAATAAATCAAGCCTTGATTTATAGCTTTTGCTGATTTCTGTAGTGTAAATGTTTGTACTAAAAATTTAACAACCAGCTTTCAGAGGCTGGTATGAGTTGGCTCCAGCATATCCCTGCTCTAAGTTCAATCCTCTTTCCCCTTGTCCATAGTGGAGAAACAACCAATGGGCAAATCACAGATTTGTGTGTGAAGGGGATCTTAGAGGCCATATTAATCAATCCCCTCATTTAGCAGATATGGAAACTGAGGCCCAGAAGAATTAAATGACTTGCCCAAAATCAACAGGCCAATTTGTAGCAAAGTCAGGAGCAGAACTCAGGTATCTTTGAGCAATGCCCTTTTTTCAATTATATGTAATTTCTTTTACTTTCGAATCCTTTCAACTTCCAATAAAGAGTAGTTCAAAAAAGTAGCATGTACTACAATGGTCAGGATGATGGGCAAGGAGAGGCAGATTCCTCTACAGGGTCTGACTGTTAACTGTTATTCATCTTTCCTTTCAGAGAGGACCAGTGACATCAAGGGGTAACGTCTTGACACAGTCATGAGTTGGATTTAAGTGAGGCAGAGTTGCACAATGTCTTCAGCCTTACTTTCCCTTTTGGAGTCATCCAAGTGGTAAGACAAAAAGTCAGGATGACCGGTGATGGCCTGGGATGCAGTGGGTGACCTTGGCATCTTCCATGTCTGACCAAGCTCGAAAGCTCTACAGCACCCTCTTCAGCTGCCTTCGTGGCTGTTGAAACAGATTGTTCTCATCTACCCATTCTTCCACAGGGGAAATCTTGAGACCTGTTGGTTGTCCTCAATCTGGCTGCTGAAATGGTTTTCCAGGGCTGTGGCCGTTAGGCATGCTACAGCTTCTTGGAGCCACAGGTGAGAGTGGGAGACAGGTGGGCACCACAGGGGGATAAGCAGCCTGAAGAGGGCAAGTCAGAGGTATTCGTCCTCCTTGAACACCCCATATACCTTGACTATTAATTACTGACGATGTGAAAAGGGGCAGGACTCTCTGCCTTACTCAGGAGGCATGGCTGAACTGGTATGGGGTTGTGGGAGGATGGGAGCTTTGGGTAATGTTACAAATGACCTTTCCTGTCTTCACCTTCCTACCCTCTGACCTCCTGACACTCCTGGAGCTAATGACCATGTAGCCTGATTTAGTGTCTCTAAGACTTTCATGCCCTTGCTTCCAACCCCCTTCTCCCCAGCTTCATAGCCCACCCCCACCCCAGTTCAGCAGATTAACAGATTTGACCCTCCTTTCATCTGCAGTGCAGCTGAACCGGATCTGGGGTGGGGTGGGGGAAAGGCAGGGGAGGGAAAGGAAGGAGAGTGACTAGTTTCCAGGAGACCTCCTGGGCTTAGAGCAGTCTTTAACCTTTCTTATGTCCTGGTCCTTTATGTCCTTTCCTTGGCGAGGACAAAGGACACTTTTTCTGGCTACACTTTTTAAGTGTACAAAATAAACTACATAGGATTACAAAGGAAACCAACCGTATTGAAATAGTTATCGAAATTGCCAAACAGACACAAAGATTCCAAGACCCCAGGTAAGAACCTCAGAGGAAGGCCGATGAATTTGAGAAGCTGCTGAAAAGGACTTGGGGGAGTAGAAATAAAGAGAAGATTGATAGTAGCTTTCAAGTATCACTGTCAGTCCTGAGATGACTGGTGTCTCAGGCGGCCTTGTAGGAAATCCTAGGGTCAGGGAGGTAGGGTTCTGGGACAATCCCAGTGAAAAACAACAAGGCGAAAAAAAGGCCCAGGAGATGTTTGGTTACTGAGGTGATGACAAGGGCCAGCTCACATATGCCTTTGGGAAAAGACATCCAAGAAGATGGAAGCAGGCAGCTGCCCAGGGGAGTCTCCACCCCTTAATAGGGTTCCCTTGATCATCTGGTCGCCACACACCATGACATTGCCATCACACGGGGGGCAGGTGGATCCCACGGATGGACACGTATGTGATCCATGTCGGGATCAAGTTTCAGGTTGGACATGCTAAAAGTCGGGAGGGGGGAAGCCTGGGCAAGGGTACGGGAGGGTCAGAGCCTCTGGTTCCAGGGTTAAGGCTCTGAGAAAGGGAGAGGGCTCTTTTCTGGGGATTTCCATGTACTCTGAAGGTGAGAAGGGCTGTAACAAGGGGTTCTCATGAACCTAGGTGACCTGGGAGGCTCTTGGTTACGATGGTCCATTCCAAGAAGCAAAAGCATCCCAAGCTTCCGGTTACCCTACCTGACAGCTGATATTTAAGAGGGAGCTGGGAAGAGACTCACAGGTGTTACACAGATGCTTTATTACTTCCCATCTCTCCAGTGCTGTCCCTGCTTTCCCAGTTCTCAAACAAATATGATACTCTTAGATACCTTGGAGGCAGTGTTATCTAATGGGAAGAGTCCTGGTTTGGAAGTTAGGGGAACTGGATGCTATTTTGTTTTCCTTGGTCAAGCCATTCAGAAGCCATTCTCAAGGTCTCCGTTTCCTTATTTGTACTTTCTTGATTAATGATTGTGTGATCACAAAGTCATAAGTCCTCCATATTGAACTCCAGCTATGCTTCAAATTTCATTGTCTCTTTTCTTGATCTTTCCAATGCTGTAACACATATGTTTTCCCCCCTCCACTGAGTCCCATTTTCTTTCCTTTTTTTAAAAAACCCTTATCTTCTGCCTCAGAAACAAACTAGGTATCAAGACAGAAGAGCTCTAGTGGGAGTTAAGTGACTTGCCCAGGGTCACACAGCTAGGAAGTGTCTGAGGCCAGATTGGATCCCAGGACCTCCCTTCTCTAGGCCTGGCTCTTTATCCACTGAACAACCCAGCTTCCCCTGAATCCTATTTCACATTTCATATTATGGGAATAGTAATAAAATTAGGACATGTCAGTTAACTCTCCTGGCTCTATTCACCGTCTCAATGACTTTGTAAACCAAAATCTTTCTTTCTAGGAACCACTTCCCCATATGCTACTCTTTTAAAAGGTAAGCTTTTTGAGGGCAGAGACCATCTGGCTTTTGTATTGTATCTGCAGTACTTGACACATAGACAATGTTTTAATACAATATATTTTATCCATCCATCCATCCATCCATCCATCCATCCATCCATCCATCCATCCATCCATCTTTGATCTAGAGCTGATAATGACCCTTACCTTGAGGGCTGTAAGGAGAGAATGAGATATGTGCAAAGAGCTTTGGGAAAGTAAAGAAGCACAATACAAATGTGAGGCATTATTATTTTTATTGTACCTGAAACTGCAGAGTTTTCAAATTCTGGGTAGTATTCAAATGTGAGTGCTCAATGGAAGGAGGCTGTTGGGGATGGAACGGGAGGGGGAACTAGGAAATGATGGGAGACTCTGAATTATTTTAATCACCTTGACACCTGGATTCCAATTTAGGAAAAGAATTCACTCAGCCATGTCAAATTACCAGTCTAGGGATTAGACGAAATTAGACAGGGACCCAAAGAAATCAGGCAGTAGGCCAGGCGACTTTTGGGGGAAAATGTAAAGCTACCCAGAAATACCTTGACCATACTTCTTACAGTGGCTGCTGCCCTTTTGTCTCAGGGAGCAGGAGGAAGGGCTGGCGAACATTTTTTAAAAGAGGGTTGAGGGTGGGAAGGACTGAAAGATATATTTTTAAAGCCTTTCTGCCAGTATGAGTTAATTTATGCTAAATCATCTGACACGGCTAATGTGTTAAGCTGACCATCCATTAATATTTTAAACCTATTATGGAAAATAAGCTTGGGGAAGACAGACAGCTCTGCTTCTTCCCCTGTCAGTGGCAAGGCAGCTTGACTATCTTTCTTGGTCCAGGGGGTGGGGAGCAGTCAAATTGAAGGATGTGCTATGAGGACACCCCAAGTCTGGTCTGAAATTCTGATTGGACTGCCTACCCTGAGATTCTTTGCACTTACAATATCCACAGAATCTAAGTTGGAAGGGACCTTAGGGGCCATCTAGTCCAACTTATACCTTGATAAGAATCTCGTTTATATTCCTGACAAGTGGCCATCCAGATTTTGCTAGAAGACCTTCCACAACAGGAAACTCACTGTATTCCAATGTAGCCTATTTCACTTTTAGACAGTTCTAATCACTGGAAGTTGCTCCTTATATAAATCCTAAATCTGTTTTTTTTCCCTTTTAATTTTCATACATTGTTGCTATTGTGCCCTCTGGGACCAAATAGGACAAGCCTAATTTGGTTTCTAACTTTTCAGGTACTGGAAGGCAGCTAACATGCCTCAACTGTCTTCTCCTCTGAATGCTAAAGAGCCCCAGTTCCCTCAACCAGTCTTTATAGACCGGGGATGGTGAATTTTTTAGATACTGAGTGCCCAAACTGCACCCTCACCCCTTATGTGAGCTGCACCCTTGCCCCAGAGAGAGGAGGGAGGCAGCACTCCCATTGGGCTGCTGGGCATAGGGGCAGGTGATGAGAGAAATATCCTCAGGTGATGAATAGGGGGAGTGGAGCAGCCTCCTCCGGCATGTGTGCCATAGGTTTGCCAACAGGGTTATAGACCATCATCTTTAGGAGGGTATCATTATGACTGGCCTTATTGAATCCTCTACAACTTATCCACATCAT
The DNA here is from genome assembly GCF_027887165.1 of Monodelphis domestica. Taxonomy (NCBI): domain Eukaryota; kingdom Metazoa; phylum Chordata; class Mammalia; order Didelphimorphia; family Didelphidae; genus Monodelphis; species Monodelphis domestica. The sequence continues at coordinate 220,892,152 of NC_077233.1, read as the reverse complement.
TCTTCCAATTCAATGCCTAAAACTGACTCTGGTACTACAAATGTAGTGTCATAGCAGGCCAGAGTACAGTGGGGCTCTCATCCTTCCTTTTCATTCATTTATTCATCAATTCAAGCAGTACTTATTAAGCTCCTCCAATGTCCCAGGTGGTATGCAAGGCATAGGAAATACAATCACCCAACAGTCACTGCCTTCAAGTAACTTATATCCTATTGGGGAGGGGACACAAAGAATATACAAATAGTAAATTAAATATAAAGTGAATACAAAATAATTTGATTTGAACTTTGAAGGAAATTAAGAGGTAGGAAGAAAGAAGGACTTCATTCCAGGCATGGAATTGTGAAAAAAAACATAGAGAAGGGGAGCAGAATGTTAAGTTTTGACTGAGGCACTCTACCTGTGTTAATCTAGCCTATTGTGAAGGGTGTTCCAAAAGTTTTAGTACAGTCTTGAAGTATGAATTTAAATTTTACACTTAAAGACTGCACTAAAACTAATTAAGACTAAGACTTTAGGATAGCCTGTATAATAGGCGGGATTAACAGAGGTTAAAGTTTAAAGTAGCTACTAAATCTCAAAATTGTACCTAAAACTTCTGAGGATACCCTGAATGAGCTTTTTGTTAGTGGAAGGAAGGCTGGACTGTTACACTTATTTTGAGTTTGCAGACCCCTAAAACCTCTGGTTCTTATGTGGCTAAATTGATATCTAATCATATCTTTCCTGTTCAGTACTAAGGATGTTGACTTTTTGTACCTGAATGGAAGACTTTCCATTTATCCCTATAAAATTTCAGTGTTCACAGTTGACAGTGACAACTGCGTCCTTTTTGGGTCCTCTAATCTGACACCTTAGCTTTTCCTCTTAATTTTGCATCATCTCTCAATTTGGTAAGCATGCTATCCATCCCTTTATCTAACTATTATAAAAAGTATTAAGCAGCACAGGGCCAAGCATGGATCCCTGGCATATTCCATTAGAGTGGAGAGTTCTTAACCTTTCTGGAGTATATGGGGGTGTTCAAGGAGGACTGGAACCTCTAGCGTGAGGGTTTATTGAGCCCTTTTCAGGGCTGCTCATCCATTCTTTGGTATCCACCTGACTCAATTCTCACCAAATTGTGGCTCCAAGAAGCTATAACATCTAGAGCAGAGATGATAAACCTTTTAGATACTGAGTACCCAAACTGTACCCTCATGGCACATGTGAGTCACCCCCTAGCCCCAGACAGGGGAGGGAGGAAGTGCTCCCATTGGGCTGCTGGGCAACAAGGTGAGTGAAGTGAAAAATGTGCTCAGGTCTGTGGAGAGGGGCAGAGGAGTAACTCCCTCTGGCATGCATGCCATAAGTTTGTCAACACAAATCTAGAGTGTCCACATCCTGGTGAAACTGTCTGGGTAGACAGGCTAAACCAGGTTGCATGTAATCACCTATCGGTGAGTTAGGAAGATATCTATCCCAAGTATGTGAAGACTCTCTGGTAGAATAGGTGGATGTTCTAATGGCCATGAAGGCATATTGAAACTATGCTTGACCTGGTCAGATATGGAAGATGCCAAGATCTTCCACTACATCCCAGGCCATCACCAGTTGGCCCGATTTTTACCTTGCCATTGGACTTTGATGACTCCGGGAGAAGGTAAGGCTGATGGCTTCACTTAAATCCAATTCTCACACAAGTCAAGACATCATTCCTTGGTGTCATTGGTGCTCTTCAAAAATGAAGGATGACCAACAAGTGTGTGCCATGAATCCCTTTGGCATTCTGGTGAAGTCTATGGACTCCTCAGCATCATGTTTTTTTTTAAACCCTCACCTTCTGTCTTAGAATCAGTACTAAGTATTGGTTCCAAGGCAGAAGAGTAGTAAGAGATAGGCAAGGGGGAAATAAGGGTCTTGCCTATGGTCACAGCTGGGAAGTGTGCTGCCCTACTGCTGCCCTAGCATCATGCTTTAAAATGCATAATTAAAACACAAAGGATTACCACATAAACCAATTATATTAAAAAACTGCTAGAAAATATTTTCCCCAAAGTTTACAGACTCTAGGTTTCTAAATTGACCTTCACCCCCTAGAAACAAGACATTGTGGTAGGTACTGGATGGGATGAGGGCATATAATCCCAAAGCTAACTGGTTTATATATAACAGACTTTGCTCCTTTTGTTGAAAATTGGTACATTTGGATAACTTGGGAAGACAAGATGATGTAAAAACAAAAAATAACAGGGCAGCGAGGTAGTACAGTGGTTAGAGCACCAGGCCTGGAGGGAGCCAGGAGGATATGGATCAAAGGTGGCTTCAGATACTTCCTAGCTGTGTATCCCTGGGCAAGTCACCTAACTTTAATTGCCTAGTAATGATTCTTTTTTTTTTTAAATAATATTTTATTTGATCATTTCCAAGCATTATTCATTAAAGACAAAGATCATTTTCTTTTCCTCCCCCCTACCCCCCATAGCTGACGCGTGATTCCACTGGATATCACATGTGTTCTTGATTCGAACCCATTGTCATGTTGTTTTTGCATTAGAGTGTTCGTTTAGAGTCTCTCCTCTGTCATGTCCCCTCAACCGCTGTAGTTGGGCAGTTGCTTTTCCTCGGTGTTTCTACTCCCACAGTTTGTCCTCTGCTTATGAATAGTGTTTTTTTTCTCCTAGATCCCTGCAGATTGTTCAGGGACATTACACTGCCATTAATGGAGAAGTCCATTACGTTCGATTGTACCACAGTGTATCAGTCTCTGTGTACAATGTTCTCCTGGTTCTGCTCCTCTCGCTCTGCATCACTTCCTGGAGGTCGTTCCAGTCTCCATGGAATTCCTCCACTTTATTATTCCTTTTTGCACAATAGTATTCCATGAACAACATATACCACAATTTGTTCAGCCATTCCCCAATTGAAGGGCATCCCCTCGTTTTCCAATTTTTGGCCACCACAAAGAGCGCAGCTATGAATATTTTTGTACAAGTCTTTTTGTCCATTATCTCTTTGGGGTACAAACCCAGCAGTGCTATGGCTGGATCAAAGGGTAGACATTCTTTTATCGTCCTTTGGGCATAGTTCCAAATTGCCCTCCAGAATGGTTGGATCAGTTCACAACTCCACCAGCAATGAATTACTGTCCCTACTTTGCCACATCCCCTCCAGCATTCATTACTTTCCTTTGCTATCATGTTAGCCAATCTGCTAGGTGTGAGGTGATACCTCAGAGTTATTTTGATTTGCATCTCTCTGATTATAAGAGATTTAGAACACTTCTTCATGTGCTTATTAATAGTTTTGATTTCTTTATCTGAAAACTGCTTATCCATATCCCTTGCCCATTTATCAATTGGAGAATGGCTTGGATTTTTGTACAATAGATTTAGCTCTTTATAAATTTGAGTAATTAAACCTTTGTCAAAGGTTTTTATGAAGATTTTTTCCCAATTTGTTGTTTCCCTTCTGATTTTAGTTATATTGGTTTTGTTTGTACAAAAGCTTTTTAATTTGATGCAGTCGAAATTATTTATTTTACATTTTGTGACTCTTTCTATGTCTTGCTTGATTTTAAAGTCTTTCCCCTCCCAAAGGTCTGACATGTATACTATTCTGTGTTTACCCAATTTACTTATGGTTTCCTTCTTTATGTTTAAGTCATTCACCCATTTTGAATTTATCTTGGTGTAGGGTGTGAGGTGTTGATCAATTCCTAATCTCTCCCACACAGTCTTCCAATTTTCCCAGCAGTTTTTATCGAATAGTGGATTTTTGTCCCACAAACTGGGATCTTTGGGTTTATCATATACTGTCTTGCTGAGGTCTCTTGCCCCCAGTCTATTCCACTGATCCTCCTTTCTGTCTCTTATCCAGTACCAAATTGTTTTGATGACTGCTGCTTTGTAATATAGTTTAAGGTCTGGGACTGCAAGGCCCCCATCATTTGTGTTTTTTTTTTCATTATTTCCCTGGATATCCTTGATCTTTTGTTAGTCCAAATGAACTTTGTTATGGTTTTTTCTAAATCAGTAAAGAAATATTTTGGGAGTTCCATGGGTATGGCACTAAATAGATAAATAAGTTTGGGTAGGATGGTCATTTTTATTATATTGGCTCGTCCTATCCATGAGCAGTTAATGTTTTTCCAATTGCTCAAGTCTAGTTTTAGTTGTGTGGAGAGTGTTTTGTAGTTGTGTTCATATAGTTCCTGTGTTTGTCTTGGGAGTAGGTATTTTATTTTATCTAAGGTGATTTTGAATGGGATTTCTCTTTCTAGTTTTTGCTGCTGAGCTGTGTTGGAGATATATAGAAATGCTGATGACTTATGTGGGTTTATTTTGTATCCTGCAACTTTGCTAAAGTTGTTGATTATTTCAATTAGCTTTTTGGTTGAATCTCTAGGATTCTTTAAGTAGACCATCATGTCATCTGCAAAGAGTGATAACTTGGTCTCCTCCTTGCCTATTTTGATGCCTTCAATTCCTTTATCTTCTCTAATTGCTACTGCTAGTGTTTCTAGTACAATGTCAAATAGTAGAGGTGATAATGGGCATCCTTGTTTCACTCCTGTTCTTATTGGGAATGCATCTAGTTTATCCCCATTGCAGATGATATTAGCTGATGGTTTTAGATATATACTGTTTATTATTTTTAGGAACGGCCCTTCTATTCCTATGCTTTCTAGTGTTTTTAATAGGATTGGGTGTTGTATTTTATCAAAGGCTTTTTCTGCATCTATTGAGATAATCATGTGATTCTTGTTGGTTTGCTTGTTGATGTAGTCAATTATGTGGATGGTTTTCCTAATATTGAACCAGCCCTGTATCCCTGGTATAAATCCTACTTGATCATGGTGAATGACCCTTCTGATCACTTGCTGGAGTCTTTTTGCTAGTATCCTATTTAAGATTTTTGCATCTATATTCATTAGGGAGATTGGTCTATAGTTTTCTTTCTCTGTTTTTGACCTGCCTGGTTTTGGAATCAGTACCATGTTTGTGTCATAAAAGGAGTTTGGTAGAACTCCCTCTTTGCTTATTATGTCAAATAGTTTGTATAGTATTGGGATTAACTGTTCTCTGAATGTTTGATAGAATTCACTGGTGAATCCATCAGGCCCTGGGGATTTTTTCTTAGGAAGTTCTTTGATGGCCTGTTGGATTTCATTTTCTGATATGGGATTATTTAAGAATTCTATTTCTTCTTCTGTTAGTCTAGGCAGTTTGTATTTTTGTATATATTCATCCATATCATGCCTAGTAATGATTCTAAGACAGAAAGGAAGGGGTATTTCTTTTATTTTTTTTTTAAATTCTTACTTTCCATCTTAGCATCAATAAATACTATGTATTGGTTCCAAGGTGGAAGAGCAGTAAGGGCTAGGCAATGGGGGTTAAGTGACTTGGAACAGATAGGAAGTATCTGAGGTCAGATTTGAACCCAAGATCTCCAGTCTCTAGACCTGGCTCTCAATCCACTTGTTAATTCTTTTTTAAAAGGCAAATAAAGTAATTTGACTAAGGCATAGTGTTTATGAAGAAGGAGAGTATGAGAAAGGCCATTTAAGAAACATTTACAACAGTACCAGAATCCAAATGATAGTTTCCTGGTTCTCTTGACTCACCAGAACACTTCACACAACCTGACCATCCCATGATCGAAAGCATTCTGGTTCATTTGGATATGTTTCTCTTTTCTGAAGTAATAGAGAAGAATCCCTTTTCCCATTCACTTGGTTGTGAGGCTTCGGGGTTTTAATGAGCTGCCAGGTCAGTGTAAATCAAGAATGTGATGTGGCTGCCCAAAGGACTAATTTTAGGAAGTGTTAATAGAAGTGTGTTGCCCAGATCAAGGGAGGAGAGAATCTCCCTGCACTTTATCATAGCTGGACCACAACCAAAAAGGCTATGATTAATTCTAGGCATCACAGCTAAGAGGGATATTGACAACCTAAAGGCTTGTAGGAGAGGATGACCAAGGAGGTGAGGGCCTAGAAATTAATCAAATAACAAGCATATTTTTATTTATTTAAAGCCCTCACCTTCCATCTTAGAATCAATCCTGTGTTGATTCCAAGGCAGAAGAGTGTTAAGGGCTAGGCAATGGGGTGACTTGCCCAGGGTCACACAATTATGGAGTGTCCGAGGCCATGTTTGAACCCAGGACTTTCCATCTCTAGGTCTGGTTCTCAATCCACTGAGCCACCCAGTTGTCTCCAATAAGCATTTATTTATCACCAATTATGCCAGCTAGTCATTCAGTCAACAAATAGATATTATGGTCAACAATATACCAGCCAGATTACAAAGAAACACTAAAGACAGTCCCTGCCCTCAAGGATCTCGAAGTCCAATGTGGGAGACAACCTGCAAAGATCATTGGCAAACAAGATATATAGGATAAAGTTCCAAGGATCAATTGGAGGTAATCACTAGAAGGAAGGCATAGTATTAGGGGGGAATTGGGAAAGGCTTCTTGTCCTGAGTATTAGAGATACAAAAGCAAAAACATGCTGGTCTTTCATCTCAAAGATATTGTGGTTTTCCATTTCCTCCTCCAGCTCATTTTACAAATGAGGAAACAGAGGCAAATAGAATGAAGTGACTTGCCCATGGTCACACAACTAATAAGTGTCTGAGGCTGAATTTGAACTCAGGTCTTCCTGACTCCATGCTTGGCACCCACCTGCCCAGGAGAGAGCCTAGGGATGGATATAAAGATCTGGGAGTAATCCACAAAAAGAGAAGAAAAGAAGGGCTAAGAAAGAGCCCTGGAAAACATTCAGTGAGTGTTTATAATTTGAGAAAGTAGATGATGGTGCTGCATACTTGTAATCCCAGTCATGAGGGAGGCTGAGGCAAGCTTTGAACTCAGATTTTTGTGATTTAAATCCAGCACTCTAACTACTATAAAACACCATTGCATAGAGCCCGTACTGGAAGGAGATTGGACCAGAGGACCTCTGAGTCCTATCCTCCTGTAACAATTTAAATTCTTGAGAGGCAGCATTTCTTAATTTTATGTTAATTTGCTAATCAACCACTCAAGACAATTTCAAATGGCCAGTAGACTCTCTCCACAATCTGAACAGGTGCCTAAGGGAGTGAGCAGGGCCAAAGATTGGGGTAAAAGAATGTGAGCAGCAAAGAGAGAGCTGTAAAAGAGGCGCAAATAATACCCAGAATCCCTCCTGCAGGCCAGGATATACTCTTTGTCACCTCACCACTCAGTCTCTCCCCCAGACATCCCAGGACATCTCTGATTTGTAAATAGCCACTGAGAAGGCAGATTTAGAGACCCGAATAGCTCCCCCATTACTTCATCACAGGAAGAGGAGGGTCTTAAGGTTGCCAACAGACCCTTTCTTCTCTACCACATGGCTGGGTCATTGCAGTCCAATATGGCGGCCAGAGATCGCTGACCCCCCCACCTAAGAGAGTTCTTGTCCACAGACAAATAAGGAGGCGATCTCTCCCTTGCCTCCAACAACAGCTAGTCCAGGGAGATGCCTTAAGGCTTGAGAGTAAATTACTTTTCTTGGAAGCTGGCTGACCTTCAAAACCTGAAGTTTAAGAAAAAATTGATATAAACATTATTATAATTCAATATTAACTTTTCATACTATCCCAAGATTCTCTATTTCTGTAGTTAAGAATCTACAGCAGAGGGGGAAGCTAGATAGTTCAATGGATGGAGATCCAGGCTCAGAGATGGGAGGTCCTGGGTTCAAATCTAACCTCAGACACTTCTGAGTAGTGCTTATATAAATAAAATAATAAATACAAATTAAAATAAAAATAACAAATAAAATAAAAATCAATGGAGGGGAAGCTAAGCAGCCCAGTGGATAGAGCACCAGTTCTGGAGAGGAGAGATCCTGTGTTCCAATGTGGCCTCAGGCAATTCCTAGCTGTATGACCCTGGGCAAGTCACTTAACCCTGTTTGCTTAGTCCTTTCCTTCTGTCTTAGAGTTATTATTAAGACAGAAAGTATTGAAAAAAGTATGTGGTAGAAAACATATTTCATGAGCTAGAGTTGGAGAATCCAGAGGGTCGTGGAATTAGAGCTGGAAGGGACCTTAGAGATCATGTAGTCTAATCCCCTTATTGAACAGATGAGGAAACTGAAAGTTAAAACCAGGTCTTTGACTCTAAATCCATCTGGTTGGGATGGGGAGAAAAGTGAAGGCCGCTTGGAGCTCCTGCTGTCACGTCTGAGGGTGCTCATAGATGGAGGGTTGGGGAAAGGGACAGACAGGGAAAGTGAAGGTCTATATACCAGTTGGGTAGGAGATGGAGAAGGAGAAAGATAAACATTTCAGTAGGCTATCAAAAAAGGGAAAGTGGGCTGACTAGAGATGGGGAGGGCAAAGAGAGGAGGAAAGGGATGCTTCCACCATTTCTGGGGCAACTTTCTTCAGCCCCGTCTCTGATCCTCCCTCCATCCCTTCTTCCCTCTGCCAGGTTAAGAGCAAAGAAACCTGCTTTTTTTTTCATCCTTACCTTCTGCCTTGGAAACAATACTAAGCATTGATTGCAAGGGAGAAGAGAAGCAAAGGTCAGGCAATTGAGATTAAATGACTTGTCCAGGGTCACCCAGCTAGGAAGTATTTGAGGCCACTTTTGAACCCAGGGTCTCTAGTCTCTAGACCTGATGCTCTAACTACTGTGTGACCTAGCCTCTTCTTAACTTCAGATCGTTCTTTTAAAAAAATCTTCTTACCTTCAGTCTTAAAGTCAATACTATGTGCTGATTCTAAAGCCGAAGGGTGGCAAGGGCTAGGCAATGGGGGTAAGTGACTTGTCCAGGGTCACACAGCTAGGAAGTATCTGAGGCCAGATTTGAATCAGGACCCCCCATCTCTAGGCCTGGCTCTCCATCCACTGAGCCACCCCAAGAAACCTCCTTTAAAGAACTTATTTGAAAGCAATTCCTCCTGAGCCTTTGGGCTCACAGATATTTCAAGTGAGTCTTCTCCATCAAGCCTGTGCAGTCTTCTCACACTAGTCCTCAGGAGTCGGGTTTGGCTGAGGACTTGGGGTCCTATTTGTCCCCCCGAGTTTTCGATGGACTTCATTTTTGGAAAAGAGATTGTTCCTCTTGGATCAGTAGTGTGAGACAGATCGGCAAAGCGGGTCCTGTGTAAGAGAAAGGTCCTTGGACCATAATGCAGAGTTGGTGGCTGGTGAGCAGGATTTACTTAGCCTGTGACAGGGCTTGGCAGACGTGGCATCTGCCTTCTTTGAGCCTGGGCCTTGTGTTAGACCCGGCTGGAGTGGAGGGAGGGTTCCTGCCCCCTTTGTGCACACAGAAAAGTAACCCAAAGGGCAATTATGCTGAGAAGGGGGATTCCAAGAAAACTGGATGCTTTTCTGGGACTGAAGATACAGCCATCAAGAAATGCCATCTTCAAAAAGGAAACTGCCTCCTCGGATTTATCTGCTGGCCAAAAAAAAAAAAAAAGGACTCTTTCTCCCTTGGTTTCCTGGTGCAGGGACCAGGCATGCAGCTCCTTCCTGGCCTCCCCATATGCTCCTATCTTCCTCCTTCACCCCCTCCCTTAATTAATTATGTAACCCAAACGCCAGCCCCAGAATCTGTCTAGCAACCGGATACCCACACCCGGGGTCCCTGGAGGCCAAGGACAATGGGCCAGAGGCCTGGCTGGCCCCACGGGCTGTTCAGAGAGTGAGCAGTTGTCAGCTCCACGAGTGAGAGCCTTGTACAAAGGCCTGGCTGTGCCCACGCCCTTCCTGGCTGTGGCTGGGCCCTCCATGGCAGCCAGCCTGATCGCCCAACGACCTTACATATGGGCTTGCTGCAGCCCAAATCCCATTCTCTGCCTTTTAATCTGCCTTAGCAGGGGAGGGAATTATTCCCGCCGCTTTTAATTTTTCAACAGAGTCGCATTTTCCAGACCCCGTGCTCTCCTGGTCTCCTTTCCCACAAACCCCACAATCAGGGTTTTTTTGTTTGTTGGGTTGGTTTTCTTTGGTTTCCCTCTCCCGTTGGCCCCATCCCTATCCCCAGGCATGGGTAGCCAGCCAAATGTCCCTTCCCATCACTCCACTCCCTGGAAAGAGGGAAAAAAAATACCCTAATGGAAATCCTAGTCCGTGTCCTGGTATAACACTTAAAGTCAAGATGGACCGGCACGGAGAAGAATCCAAAGGGCGGGCCATCCCTCATTGGTATCAAGGCTCTGTCATCGACCTATAAGGCAGAAACGAATGGCCTCCTCAATCAGTCAAACATTTTTAACATCCCTGCTGTAATTGGCAATTTTGTAATATTTATTCACAACAGATCTGATTGTCAGAGTCCCACTGGCCCCTCTCAGGAGGCTTTGCGTGAAATCAGTTTGAAATGGTGTGTCAATTTTTTTTTCCCGAAGTCACCATCTGGCTGATAGACTTGAGTCTATTCTAATACATTGACCCAGTGAATCGCTGCTAAACAATTCCCCCTGGGTTTCTCCCCATCCCTCCTCCCCTCTTCTCATCCCACAGACATCGCCGCTTCCCCATCTCTCGGGCAATTTGGGAAGAGACACACACACAGAAAAGAAGAGAAAATGGGAGAAATGGATTTCAGTGAAGACGGAAATTCTGGTCCTCCTCGATCCCTCTCCCTGGGGTGCTGGGGGCCCCCACCGGTCCTCACCTTCTCCCACTCTGCTCCTTCCCTGAATCACGCTGGTCAGTGGCGATGGATGGATGGATGGAGCTGCCTTGCTGTGGGGCCATCAGCCACCTCCCTGGCTAGGCTGCCAACACAAATATTTGCACAAATCCATTGTCTGTCCGTGTGACAGCATCTCGAATATATTTAAGACCTTGAGAGAGAGGCAGTGAGTCGGCCCCTCCAACCAGCCACGGGCCAAGACGCAGATGGGCATTATTCACCCCCCCCCCCCAAAGGAGGCTGGTCCTGACTACCAGGCTGTTTGTGAGGGGGATGGCTAGAGCACCTCTGGGAGAATGCTGGGGGGTCACAGTGTGCTTGGGGCCCAATCAGGGTGCGATCAGACCAAAGTATGCCAGATCCCAAGGGACAGAAACCAAAGACCCCAGTAAGAGCCATCTATGCCCTTTTTTTTAAACCCTTACCTTCCATCTTAGAACTGATACTGTAGTGGTTCCAAGGCAGAAGAGTGGTAAAAGGTAGGCAGTGGGGGGTTAAATGAGGTCAACTTTGAAACTCAGGACCCTCTGAGTCCAGGCCTGACTCTCTACCACTGAGCCACCTAGCCGTCCTGCAATTTTCTTTCCTTTTTTTTTCTTTTTAAACACCCTTATTTTCTGTCTTAGAATCGACACTGTGTATTGTGTGTATTGGTTCCACAGCAGAAGAGCAGTAAGGGCTAGGCAATGGAGGTTAAGTGATTTGCCTAGGGATATACATCTTTGTCTAAGGCCAAATTTGAACCCAGGACCTCCTGAGTCCAGGCCTGGCTCTCATCCATTGAGCCACCTAGAAGCTTCTCTCCTCTCCTCTCCTCTCCTCCTCCTCTCCTCTCCTCTCCTCTCCTCTCCTCTCCTCTCCTCTCCTCTCCTCTCCTCTCCTCTCCTCCTCTCCTCTCCTCTCCTCTCCTGTCCTCTCCTCTCCTCTCCTCTCCTCTCCTCTCCTGTCCTCTCCTCTCCTGTCCTCTCCTGTCCTCTCCTCTCCTGTCCTCTCCTCTCCTGTCCTCTCCTCTCCTCTCCTGTCCTCTCCTCTCCTCTCCTCTCTGTCCTCTCCTCTCACCTCCTCTCCTGTCCTCTCCTGTCCTCTCCTGTCCTCTCCTCTCCTCTCCTCTCCTCTCCTCTCCTCTCCTCTCTCCTCTCCTCTCCTCTCCTCTCCTCTCCTCTCCTGTCCTGTCCTGTCCTGTCCTCTCCTCTCCTCTCCTCTCCTCTCCTGTCCTCTCCTGTCCTCTCCTCTCCTCTCCTCTCCTCTCCTGTCCTGTCCTGTCCTCTCCTCTCCTCTCCTCTCCTCTCCTCTCCTGTCCTCTCCTCTCCTCTCCTCTCCTCTCCTCTCCTGTCCTGTCCTGTCCTCTCCTCTCCTCTCCTCTCTCCTCCTGTCCTGTCCCTGTCCTCTCCTCTCCTCTCCTCTCCTCTCCTCTCCTCTCCTCTCCTCTCCTCTCCTCTCCTCTCCTGTCCTCTCCTCTCCTCTCCTCTCCTCTCCTGTCCTCTCCTCTCCTCTCCTGTCCTGTCCTGTCCTGTCCTGTCCTGTCCTGTCCTCTCCTCTCCTCTCCTCTCCTCTCCTCTCCTCTCCTCTCCTCTCCTGTCCTCTCCTGTCCTCTCCTCTCCTCTCCTCTCCTCTCCTCTCTCTGTCCTCTCCTCTCCTCTCCTCTCCTCTCCTCTCCTCTCCTCTTCCTCTCCTCTCCTCTCCTCTCCTCTCCTCTCCTCTCCTCTCCTGTCCTCTCCTCTCCTCTCCTCTCCTCTTCCTCTCCTCTCCTCTCCTCTCCTGTCCTCTCCTCTCCTCTCCTCTCCTCTCCTCTCCTCTCCTCTCCTCTCCTCTCCTCTCCTCTCCTGTCCTCTCCTCTCCTGTCCTCTCCTGTCCTCTCCTCTCCTGTCCTCTCCTCTCCTCTCCTGTCCTCTCCTGTCCTCTCCTGTCCTCTCCTGTCCTCTCCTCTCCTGTCCTGTCCTGTCCTGTCCTCCCCCTCCCCTCCCCTCCCCTTCTGGCTCTGAATCAATACTGTGTAGTGGTTCCAAGGCAGAAGAATGTCAAGGGCTAGGCAATGGGTATCAAGTGACTTGCCCAGAGTCACATAACTAGGGGAAAAAGACAAGTGTCTGAGGTCAGATTTGAATCAGGACCTCCCATCTCTAGGCTTGGAACTACTTCCAATGAATTATTTAATCACCCCTATCATCTCTGACTTTTTAGCTGTGTTGAATGTCAGCTGAAAATTGGAGAAAATGAGCCTTCTACTGCTTCCCTCACAGGGCTATTGTGAGAAAGTGCTTTATCAGCCTTAAAGTACTAAAGAGACATCAGCTTTCATTAATAGTAATAGGATTAAACAAGCATAGATTTTTAGAGCTGGAAAGGACCTTAGAGGCCATCTAGTCCAATGCCCTTATTTTAGCCAATAGGAAACAGATCCATTAAGGTTAAATGAATTGTCTAAGGTCACATACATAATAAATGGAAAAGGCAGAATTTGAATCCAAATCCTGGGTTCCAAGGCAAGTTCTTTTTCCATTGGACCACACTTTCTCTAGTACCAATAACAATGTTGATGCCTTGCTGTGCCCTAGCACTAGCTAGCTCTCCAGCCTTCTCCACCCTAACTCTGTTAACATGAACTCTTAAGACTCTAAAGGAGCCCTTCCCAGCATCCATTCCTCTTCCCTCCTTCCTCCCCTCTCCCTGGTCCCCAACTTATATTATAGAGGCACCACTGTGAGCTTTGGAAGGGTCAAATGGGGAGAGCTGGACTTCCAATCAGTCCATAGTCACAGGTTTTTATTAAGAACTTACTGATCTCAAATACTTCCTGGTTGCATGGTCTTGGACAAGTCACTTAACCCCAGTTGCCTAGTACTTACTACTCTTCTACATTAGAACCAATACTTATTATTGATTCTAAGATGGAAGGTAAAAGGAGCTGGAAAAAAAGAACTCTATGCACCAGGCACTAATCTAAGAATTAAGGATTCAAAGAAAATTAAAAAACCCTGCCCCTGAGGTCAGGAGGCATACATTCGAATAGGGAAGGCAGCCTACAAATAATCAGACACAAAGAAGATCTCTCTCTCTCTCTCTCTCTCTCTCTCTCTCTCTCTCTCTCTCTCTCTCTCTCTCTCTCTCTCTCTCTCTCTCTCTCTCTCTCTCTCTCTCTCTCCCCTGCCTTCTTCCTCCTCCTCTCCTCTCTGATCTCTCTCTGTTTCTCTCTCTGTATTTTTGTCTTTCTGTCTCCATCTCTGTTTTTCTGTCTCTGTCTCTTTCTGTCTGCCTCTCCCTGTCTCCTTGTCTTATTCTCCCTCTTCCTCACTCCTTTCTTTTTCCTCTCTCTCCTTTCTTCTCTCCTTTTCTGCCTCCCTCTTTCCCTTTCTCTTCCTCTTTTTGCCTTTCTTTTTCCTCTGTCCCTTTTTTTCTCTCTCTCCTCTCACCTCTCTCTTTTTCTCTCCCTTTCTTCTTTAATCTCTTTCTTCTCCCCACCTCCTTAGTGTCTATCTATCTAGATATAAATGGAAGGAAAATGTAAGTGGGAAAGTACTGCTAATTGGGAGTCAAAGGGAAGGGGGCACTGGGGAAGTCTTCCCACAGAAGGCAGTAGGATTTGAGCCGAGTCTTGAAGGAAGTCAAGGACACCAAGGCAGAGGTGTGGTGGGGCAGAGTATTTCAGGCATGGTGGACAACTGGTGCAAATGCATGGGGTGGGAGATGGAGCAACCACAGGGAGGTCAGTCTAGCCTGCTCGTAGAATGCATAGAGGAGACTAAAGTATCAGAAGCCTGGAGAGGCAGATGTGAAGGACTTATTTTTGGACCCTCATCTTCCATCTTAGAATCAGTACTAAATATTGATTCCAAGGCAGAAGAGTGGAAAGGGCTAGGCAATGGGGGTTAAGTGACTTGTCCAGGGTCACCCAGCTAGTGAAGGACTTTAATGCCAAACAGAAGACTTGATATTTGATTCTAGAAGAACAAGAGAGCCACTGGAATGGATTGATTAGGGGGGTTGACATCATTAGGTCTGTGCTTTAGGAAAATTGCTTTGGCAGCTTGGTGGCTGGAATGGGGAGAGGCTTGAGTGAGGAAGACTGCCCAAAAGGCTACTGTAATGGTCCAGGGGTGAGGAGGCGAGAGCTTGCAAAAGGATGGGGACTGTGGGAGTGGAAAGAAGGGGATGTGTAAGAGAGAGGCTGGGAAGGTGCAAGTGACAAGACTCAGAAATAGGCTAGAGATACGTGAGGTGAGTGCAAGTGAAGACTGGAGGATGACTGGTGCTCAACAGTAATAGGAAAGTCGAGGAGAGGGGAGGCTTCTGGGAGAAAGATAATGAGTTCTGTTGTTTGGGGCCTGTCGGGGTTAGGATGGCTATTATAGGTCCTCTAATTTGAGATGTCCATCACCAAGGCAGTGCGTGATTTGGGACTGGAGCTCAGAAGAGATTAAACCGGAAATAGGGATTTGCAAATCATCTGCAAAGAGATGATAATCGAATTTATGGGTGACAAGATCACCAAACAAGAAGAGCAGAGGAGCCTGGAAAGAGAGGTTATGGGGATACCTACAATTAGTAGGTATGAGTTCAAATCCTGCCTCACCTAATATACACACACACACACACACACACACAATATATATATATATATATATATATATATATATTAGCTATGTGGCCCTGAGTTTATTGTTCAGTTTTTCTGAGTCTCAGTCTTTTCATCTGTAAAAATGATATGTGTAGTGTCCATCTCCCAAGGTTCTTGTGAGCTTTAAAAGAGAATAATAATATATTATTATATATTGTTGTTGTTCATTTTTGTCTGACTTTTCATTCATTGGAATTTCCTGGCAGAGATACTGGAATGGTTTGCCATTTCTTTCTCCAGCTCATTTGACAAATGAGGAAACTGAGGCAAACAGGGAGCAGTGACTTGTCCAGGATCATATAGCTAGCAAATGTCTGAGGCTGGATTAGATCAGGTCTTCCTGACTCCAGACCTGGGGTTTATTATAAAGCACTTGCTACGTGTCAAGAATTGTGCTAAATGCTTTACAATTATTATCTCATTTGATCCTCAAAACAAACCTGTGAGGTAGATGCTGTTATTATCCCCCATTTTATAGTCTGAGGCAGAGGTCAAATGACTTACCCAGGGTCACGCTGCTAGTAAGTATTTGAGGTCAAATTAAATTCAGGTATGCCTGAATAAAATCTTTGCAAACCTTAAAGTTCTATGTAAGTGTTAGTTCTGGAGCAGCTAGCTGTGTGGCTCAGTGGCTAGAAATCCAGGCCCGGAGATGGGACATTCTAGGTTCAAATCTAGCCTTACATACTTCTTAGCTGTGTGACCCTGGAAAATTTCACCTCTATCACCTAAACCTTACTGCTCTTCTCCCTTCGAACCAATGCATAGTATTGACTCTAAGACAGAAGATAAGGATTTTTTAAAATGTCAGCTCTAGTTGGCATGTAAATATAAACTTACTTCAATGAGCTGGCATAAGGATAGCACATTACTTATCTTTATAAATATGATATATCCCCCTACCAAAATATGAGTTCCATAAGGGTAAGGACAGAAAGACATTATATTATCTATAGCTTTTGTCGGCCTGTCTTATCTCTCCCCACTCAAATCCATCCTTCATTCAGTCATTAAAGTAATTTTCCTCAAGCACAGGTCTGATTATGTCACCTCCCCCCCTCAATAAATTTCAGTGGCTCCCTATTGTCTCCATGAGCAACATTCAAAACCTTTCATAACCTAGCCACTTCTTACCTTTCCAGTCTTCTTATCTCTGACTCCTAGACATGCACTCTTCAGTTTAGTGACACCAGCCTCCTCTCTGTTTGGCAAAGAAGATACTCCATCTCTTGGCTCTGGGCATTGCGACTTGTCACCCACTCTGATTATTGACCTTCCTGGCTTCCTTCAAGTTCCAGCTGAAATCCCTCCTACTGTCCCAGGAAGCCTTCTCCAATCCCTCAATTCCAATGCCCCCCCCCCCAATTATTGCTTCTTTATCCTGTATAGGGCTTGCTTTGTATAGATTTGTTTTCATGCGGCTCCTCCACTGGACTGTAAGCTCCTTGAGGGCAGGGACTCTCCTTTACCTCTTTTTGTATCACTAGCACTTAGCACAGTGCCTGGCTTATGGTAGGCACTTAATAAATCTTTACTGGCTTGAAATGAAATGTTTGTGCCTCCCAGTGTCTAGCATGCTGTTCCACACACAGGTGCTCGATGTTTATTAAATGAATGATGGATTATAGATGCAGTGTGTGTCTGTCTGAGAAGAGAAGGAGGGAGGGAGAGAGGAGAGAAACAGAGACAGAAAAAGCACAGAGAGAGATTGAGAGAGACTGAGAGAAAGAGAGGGAGAAAGAGGGTGAAAGACATTGATATTGAGAGAGAGACAGAGAGAGACTGAAAGAGAGGAAAAAACAGAGAGGAAGAGGGAGGAGAGAAAAAGAGAGAGATTGATGAGAGAAAGAGAGGAAGAGACAGATTGAGAGAGAGGGAGAAAAAGAGGAAAAGAGTGAATGAGAGAAAGAGAGAGAGAGGCAGAGACATTGAGAGGGAGAAAAAGGAAAAGAGAGAGAAAGAGAGAGAGAGAGAGCTGTGATTTCATCAGTATGAGACACACCTCTATAAAAATCAAAATCACAGCCTCCTATAACTTAATAGTTTTTGAAGATTGCTTTGGGGTTGCTAGGAGGTCTAGAGTCAGAAAGACTAATTTCCTGAGTTCAAATCCAGCCTCAGCTACTTGCTAGCTGTTTGACCCCTGGGCAAGTCACTGAAATTCTGGTTGCCTCAGTTTCCTCAGCTGTAAAATGAGTTGGAGTTTGCCAAAAGGCAAATCATTCCAGTAAAAACAAATAAATATCTCGGTCTACCTGATTCCAAGTCCTGCACTCAACATTATGCCATTTTTTATATCCATCTATACAGGTTTCCAAATGCTCAGGGCGCTGCTAACAGTACCAGTTCAGAGTCTAAATGGATGCTTCCAGTCTTGCTTGATTCCTGCCTCTTCCTTGTCCCATACCCACTAGTCAGGGTTCTCTGCAATGATGTGGGCGAGGACCCCTTAAATCCATGTCTCCCTTATTTTCAGATCAGTTATATCTGCTACTGCCACAGGCAAAAGACAGTCCCTGCCTTCAAGGAATTTACAGTCTAATGTAAAGGGGGAGACAACATGAAAACAAATCTATACAGGTACAGAATAAATAGGAAATAATCACACGGTGAGGCGTTGGAGTTAGGAGATTGAAGAAGACTTCCTGTACTAGGTGACACTTTGGTTGGGACTTACAGGAAGCAGCCAGAGAGGAGGAGCACTCACCAAGTCTCCAGCATAGGGTATCCACCTCTCAGCCCCACTGCCCCCAACACCTGAAGCCAATCAGGAGGCTGCCCTGCTGCCTGTGGCTTAGTCTCCTAACCCTTGTGTGAACCCCTACGAATCCCCAACTTCAGCCATACTTCTTTGGCCCCTCCTCACCCAGGAAGGATTGCAGACACAGGTGTACATAGAATAGAGGGTTTTTTGGACAATAATAACCCTCACCAACGTATAAACACAAAAGCACCCCAAATAATAAATACTCTTTATTCCACAGTGCCTTGAATGTAAGACTTCAGTGTTTGGTCATTCAGTTGTGCCTGATTCTTTGTGAACCCATAAACCATATCATCCTTGAGGTTTTCTTGTCAAAAATATTGGAATGGTCTGCCATTTCCTTCTCCAGGTGATTAAAAAACTAATATAATATTTTATATTTCCTCATCCATATGCAAAACAACTAACATTCATTATATAAATTTTTGAGTTCCAAATTTTCTCCCTCCTCACCCCTCCCTCCTCTTTGATTTTTTCCAGTCGATTAAGGCAAAGAGAAGTTAAGTGACTTGCCCAGGGTCACATAGCTAGTAACTTTTTGAGGTCTGACTTGAACTCAGGTCTTTCAAACCCCAAATCCAGAACTCTCTCCACTGAGCCACCTCCCTGCCTAAATGTAGTAGATACTGAATAAATACAAATCAAATTAATGAAGATACTCTGTGCCTGTATGGTGGCAAAATTTGTCAGTTCTCAACTAGGGAATAAAATGCCAGCCCCAGTGTAAGGACTGTAAGGGTCACTTTCTTTCTCTTCTTCTTTCTTTCTTTCTTTCTTTCTTTCTTTCTTTCTTTCTTTCTTTCTTTCTTTCTTTCTTTCTTTCTTTCTTTCTTTCTTTTCTTTCTTTCTTTCTTTCTTTCTTTCTTTCTTTCTTTTCTTTCTTTCTTTCTTTCTTTCTTTCTTTCTTTCTTTCTTTCTTTCTTTCTTTCTTTCTTTCTTTCTTTCTTTCTTTCTTTCTTTCTTTCTTTCTTTCTTTCTTTCTTTCTTTCTTTCTTTCTTTCTTTCTTTCTTTCTTTCTTTCTTTCTTTCTTTCTTTCTTTCTTTCTTTCTTTCTTTCTTTCTTTCTTTCTTTCTTTCTTCCTTCCTTCCTTCCTTCCTTCCTTCCTTCCTTCCTTCCTTCCTTCCTTCCTTTCTTTCTTTCTTTCTTTCTTTCTTTCTTTCTTTCTTTCTTTCTTATCTTTCTTTTCTTTCTTTCTTTCTTTCTTTCTTTCTTTCTTTCTTTCTTTCTTTCTTTCTTTCTTTCTTTCTTTCTTTCTTTCTTTCTTTTCTTTTCTTTTCTTTTTTTTTTTCCCAAGGCAGAAGAGCAGTAAGGGCTAGGCAATTGGAGTTAGGTGACTTGTCCAGGGACATACAACTAGGCAGTGTTTGAGGCCAGTTTTGAATCCTGAACCTCTCATCTCCAGGCCTGGCTCTCTCTTTCTACTTAGCTACCAGGTACCCCAGGACACTTTATTTTTTTGCAAATAATAACAGACAATATAATGATTGCAGAAGGACGTGATGCCACCAGAAGTGTGTGATTTCCCTTGTTCACTCTCCCCCCCAATACTTCAGCCCACTCCTACCTTCCTAATGGTGATGGGCTGCTCGTGTGGCATGACCCCCTAGATGCATTCCATGGAGTCCAGGTCCTTGCCATCTGCTCTGCAGCTGAGCTCTCCTACATGTGTTGTCTTCTTTAGTTAGAAGGTGAACTCCTTCAGAATAGGCCATATAGAGCCCTAGAGTTTAGCACAGTGCTCAGCTCGAATAAATAATAAACTCTTAATAAATGCTTTTTCATGCATGTATGCTTGAATTCATCCATTCATTTATGTTGAGCTGCTGGGGAGAAGAGGCATCTTGTACCAGAGAACAGACTAAGGGTTGATATTCTGTTTGCCTATGGCAGTTCAACTTTCTCCCATTTCAGATGTTTTTAGGTAGTCTCTAATAAGAAAATTGGAAAATTTCTCACTCTATCTCCAATACTGAATTTTGCCTTATGATAATATAAAATGTGGACAATATCCAATGTCTAAGAAATTGTGGGAGAGGAAGGAGGGAGGGAGTTATCTAGAATTTTAATGTAACAAATTTAAAATAAAAATGACAGTAAATGTAGATATAGAATATTTGTATTTAAGGATATCTGCATATATCTAAATAGTTATCTATAGTGTACCTGTCTACCTAGCTATCTATTTATCTGTTGATCTATCTACTTGCCTGTCTCTCTCTCTCCCTCCCTCCCCCCTCTCTCTGTCTCTCTCTTTGTGTCTCTCTGTCTCTGTCTCTGTCTCTGTCTCTCTCTCTTTCCCTCTCTTTTTGCCTATTTTCATGGGCTCATGAATCTAGAGGTGAAAAGGACCTCAGAAGCCATCTAATATAATACCCTCATTTTACAGATGAGAAAACTGAGGCCCAAGATAGGTGAGTAACTTTCTAAAGGTCGAATAGGTAGTAAACATCAGACACAATTTGTCTCTAAGTAGTCTGACTCTAGGGCCTGAGATTTTTCCATTCCTTTTCTCTGGGGCCAAGATTGTTTATTGCAATTAATCTGTAAGGCAGCAAATTAAGTGGTACTTTTGTTTATGTGTTTGTAGTTATTAATTATCCTTCTCTTGGTTCTACTCTCTTTGTCCTGCATCAGTTCATTCAAGTAAGCCCTCCCTTGATTCTCTGAATTTCTCATATGCTTTGCTTCTTATAGCATAAAACTATTCTATTGCATTTGCCGCCACAATCATTCCAGCCTTTGCTTGTTTTCATCTTTTTTTTTTCAGGTTTTTGCAATCACAGAAAGTGCTGCTATGAACATTTTGTTATCTATATATTTTTATGTTGCTCTCCTTGGGGAACACAACTTCAGGATACTGAGAAAGGGCTGAGGCTTAGGGCACAAATTTTTCCTGTAGTAGTTGCTAGAGAGGGGATTATGGGAGAAGGGATTACATCTCTTATGATCCTGACAGAGGTCAAGCATTGGTCATGGCAAGGCCTCTTGGAACAATGATAAATAGGTGAATTGGGTCTACCCTAGAAGTGTTGAAGAATAAACGGCTGGTACTACCCTCTTAACCTTCAAACCTGAAGGAAAGGAGTGGATTCTTTTCCCCATTCTATAGATTGGCCATCTGAGAAACAAAGAGGTTCCCCCTTTTTCAGCTTCCCTGTGGTTTTTCACTGGGTCACCTGGTCCCTGTGAGACTCCAGGCCTATTTAATAAACTGCTCTATTTCCGTCAATGTGGATGTTTTCTACAAAGCCGGTTGTTGTTGATTGGTCATTTTATAGCTGCGTCCGATGACTTCATTTGGTCTTTTCTTGGTTTAATATCTGGATTTTAGCCAATAAGGAATATGAGGCAATTTTCCTGATAATGACATTATTTAAAGTTTTTTAAATTAATCTTTTATTTTTAAATCTATTCAGTTGCACATAGAAACAATTTTTGGCAATTGTTTTCTAACATTTTAGGATTCAGATTTTCTCTTCCCTTTGGAAGGTTATACCAGAGCTTTCATGCAATATACACATTTTCATACTGCTCATGTTGAATCCCATTGTTAACAAAGAATGGATCTTTCACCAGCCTCCTAAATGAATAGATCCCTTTTGAGTCTGGCCTCTTAGATAGGAAGTTGTGATCTCTTTCTGATTGGCCTGACAATTTGTACCCTGGACCTCCCCTGGCAATCCCTGCTGGTGGATATCTTGAAAGAGGAGGTAGACTCAGAGACCCCAACTCTTCCCTCATTACGTCATCACGAAGATGATGAAGTTCAACAGCTAGAGAAACACGGGCAACACATCCCTCTCTGGTGTACCGAGAAAAAGAATGTTCAGGAACCCATGAAACTCAATTTCCTCTAGCAATCTTTGGCTAGAAAATATAATTGACTCAAGCAGGTTTTCAGTGGCCCTTTTCCTTTATTGGGGGACTTGGTTACCCCAAATCTAGATAATATATTGAGCAAGGAGAAAGAGGAATTATATTTTCATATGCCTCAGAGAGAGTTCTTGGTTATAGATAAAGGAGCAGTTCTCCATCCTGCCCACAGTGGGAGATTTTCCAAGGTGGGACATTCTTTGAATTTCCTAGGAACAAAGGAATGAGAGACCAGTCTGAGCTTCAAAGAGAGAGCTTCAGAAATAGAAATGGTTCAGTACTTTTAAAAATCCTTTCACTGGCAAAGATATTAAAGTGGTTTGCCATTTCCTTCTCTAGCTGATTTTACAGAAGGAGAAATTAAGGCAAACAGGGTGAAGTGACTTGCTCAGAGTTGCACAGCTATTAAGTGTCTGAGGCCAGATTTGGACTCAGGAAGATGATTCACTCTGGCACTCTAATCACTGTGATACTTAGCTGCCATCATCAAGGTTTAGTTGTCTAAGTTAAAGCAAAAGGTACAAGTTCAGAGGAAGACAGTAATGAGGAAGTAGGAGCCTTTCTAGGGCAGGTGGGTGACACAGTGGATAGAGCACAGGACTTGGAGTCAGAAAGACTTGAATTCAAATCTGACCTCAGACACTAATCTGAATGATTTTGGGCAAGTCATTTCACTCTGTCTCAGTTTCCTCATCTGTAAAATGAGCTAGAAAAGGAAATGACAAATGAGTCCAGGATCATTGCCAAGAAAAACCCAAATGGGGTCACAGAGTCAGACATGACTGAAACAACTGAACAGCACAACAAAGACCCTTCCCAGCTCAACATCTGTGGACCTGTGAGATTATGAGACTTAAATAAATGTGCTCTCAGCTGGCCCTCATCACCAAAACCACCAGAATTCTTGGCAGGGCCTGGGAGCTCTCCTGGAGCAGGTATCAGTCTTTGGAGATCTCTGGAGACCCCAGTCCTATCCTAAATGATGAGGTAGAAGACTTTCACATTCCTGAAGATATTGGGGGGGCACCCACATCTTCTACATACCAATGTTAACCTTTATTTCATTATAACATTATTTCATGATAATATAATATATTATATATATGATATATAATATATATAATATATAATATAATAACAATATTTCATTATAACATTAATTCAGCAGAGGGAAATCCTCTGCCTCCAGAATTAATATTATTTCTACTGGCTTACACTCTGAGTGTGTGTGTGTGTGTGTGTGTGTGTGTGTGTGTGTGTTTGTATATGAGTGTGTGTGAGTATGAGTGTGTGTGTGTGTTGGAGGGAATGGGCGGGGAGGGGAGGGGAGCTATTAGCCCCCCCCCCCCTTACCCCCACGCTGATCTGGCTGTGTCCTTCTTGCCAGGCTGGTTTCTCCTCCCCTCAGTGGCTGCCTCACACAGGAGATGAGCAGGTATCTGAGCCCTGCCCCAGTGCCTGCTGGAAAATCCAGATGAGACCCACCCGAGCTTCTGAAAAGCAAATAGTCTTGCAGTTCAGCCCTGCTAATGGTGGGAAACGAGGGGAGGCAAACAAAGCCTTCTGTAGGTCCTCGGCTTTCCCACCAGCCTTAGGAGTTCCCAAATGTTTTTTAATCTTTGTTTCTAGAACCAATTGATTTCTTGGCTGGCTGTAACTTTTTTTTTAAACTGATGCTCTGGCTATTAGAGCTAAGGACTGCCAGGTGAAATAAACAGGGGCCGGCTCTTTGCCCACCCCCTCCTCACCCACTGAGCGGAATGGCTCCCCTTTCCCTTTCCCAGGGCCGGCCTCCTCCTGGCTTGAAGGACCTTCTGCCCTCTGAGAGACGCCTAATGGATTTGCCACATAGGCTCTGGGCAGTGACTGCTCCATCCCACGGGGGACTGGAAGGCAGGAGTGGCTTGGGAGCCCTGTCTCAGAAGCTGCCTATTTGCCTTTCAGCCAGGGCTAGTCATCGGTGGCCCCTTGTCTTCCATTTCGGAGCCCCTTTATTCCCATGCAGAAGGCCCTCACCCACCCCACTCAGCACTGTCATGGGGAATGGGATGATGGAAAAAGGAGTTTGGCAACTTTCAGTCTGGCAGAGGGGAGCCACTGAAGGTTTTGAAGTAAAGGAGTGGCAGGAACCAGAGCTGGGCTTTATGGGAAGATTAATTTGGCAGCAACATGGATTGAAGGGATGACCTGGGTGCTGGTTCCAGTCTGTTCCAACTTGCTATGTGACCTGAGGAAAAGTCCTTTTTCCCTTCCAGACTTTATAGCCATTATCTACAAAAACAGGGGATTGGACCAGAAATTATTTATGAGAACCCATCTTTCAGCTTTGGGATGTATCACTTAAAAAAAATAAAATCCTCACCTTCCATCTTGGAATCAATATTGGTTCTAAGGCAGAAACGCAGTAAGGGCTAGGCATTGGGGGTGAAGTGACTTGCCCAGGGTCAGTGTGAGACCAGATTTTAACCCTGGACCTTCCATCTCTGGGTTCAGTCTCAGTCTACTGAGCCACCCAGCTGCCCCCAGGATTGATCACTTTTTGTTGGAAAATATTCAGTCCTAGATCTTACCTAGCATTAGCCTACCTAAGGGGCATTTGCATTTCAAAGGAGAGCCTGGAGATGCTAGTGCTTGATTCAAAGGAATGAATATATACAGTGTTGGACCTTCCAACATTAACCAACATTTTATATGGGAGTCAGGAGAGGCAAGTTTGAATGTGGCTAGAAATAGGAATTGTGATTATTCTTAATCAGTAGGAGAGATCTCCTTGGACGGGGGATTCTGGGGAGGTGTCCCTCATATTAGAGCAGGGAGAGCTTTTACGTATTTATCGAGGCTCTCTTGTTTGTGATGGACTAATTCTAGGCTTACTGGAATGACTACGTTTGTCCTATTCCAGAGACCCTCAAATGGATTCAGCCTTATAAGCCTACCTTTCTGGAGAGAAAACAAGACCTTTTTATTCCTCTCCTATTGGAATAAAGGCAGTGTTTGTTGTTGTTCATTTGTTTCAGTTGTATCCGACCCTTGGCCACCAGCTTTCTTGGCAAAGAAACTGCAGTGGTGTGCTATTCCTTCTCCAGCGCATTTGACGTATGAGAAAACCGAGGCAATCGAGATTATAAGTGACTTGCCCAGGATCGCCCAGCTGGTAAGTGTCTGAAGTCAGATTAGAACTCAGGAAGATGAGTCTTCCTGACTCCAGACCTGGTACTTTATCTACTGTGCCACCTAGCTGCACAAAGGCAGTGCATTGTGGTAGAAACACCATTGAAATTACAGTTAGGAGTCCTAATTCTTCCACTCATTTATTTTGACAAACCTCCTCTCTTGATTTCCTCTTCCTCTTTGGTAAAATGAAGAGTTTGGAATCTAGATGGAAAAATATCCAGACTCAACTTCTCAAATCACCCCCCAAACTGAATGGGATGTAATTATGACAACCAAGCTTTCATTTTGTAGAAGAGGTGAGAAAATGTACCCCCTTCTCTTCTTTGCATAGGTGGAGACAATGGCTTAAAACATTTCACATCTTCTCAGATTTGGTGGATATATTGGTTAATTTTGTTGATCTGCTTCTTGTTCTTTAAAAAAAGTCTTTGTTTAAAGGAAAGGTTTGATTGTAACAAAGAGCAAATGACATGTTTGGAAATAAAGATATCAAAAAAAGTATCAATTTAAAAAATGAAGGAGTGGGACTGGCAATTATATTGAAGGTTTCTTCTAGCTCTAAAATTCTGTGAACTATTTCTTTTATTCATTCATTTATTTGTTCATTCTTTCAAGAACTAAGTTAAGCACCTCATATCCTACTGTCTGTGAGAGAGCCAGTTTCCTTGGACCCCATTCAAGATGTACTGAGAAGGATCTTGCCATAAGATAGACTGATCACCAAGCTGTTCAATATCATTGAGAGGAGTAATGTTAGGGCAAGACTCCAGAGGACTTCTTTGGTCCCTTGGGGCAATCCAGGCGGCATGGAGGTGACCTCTAGGGATGCCATTGAGGTTTCTGCTCTGTTTCACCACTGACAGTATTTCATTGTCTGATCCTTTCCTGAAGAAAAATAGGATGAAAAGTCTAGTCTTTCTCTCTGTATCATGGCTGTCTTTTTCAGTCTGATGAACCCTTCTCAGAATAATATTTTAAGTAAGTAAAATAAAATAAATGGTATTACAAAGGAAACCAATCATACCATATTTCAGTTTCCAAATTTTTTTTTTTAAAAACAAGCTCATGGATTAGAGGGATGGATTCACAGGATCAAGATGAGACAACAATCTTTGACCCTAGAATGGGGGAGGCAAGTGGAGTATAGTCTGTTCAAGGACATCTCTCTTATTTTGGCTCAAAGGTAGCAGGAAGAACTCAGTAACCCAAGAGGATGCTGGGTTGAAAATAGATTCAAAAAGCATCCTGAAAAAAACTAACAAACTGAAACCATTAGTGGTTGTCTAAGGAAATGAATCATATACTTTTAGAGCTAGAAGGAGCTTCAGAGATCATCTAGTCTAATATTGTCCTCTCCCCATTTTACAGAGAAGGAAAATTAAGACTACTGAAATGAAAGGACTTGTCTAAGATCATATGGCTAGTTATTGGCACAACTCTAAGTAAAGAGAACCTAAGTAGAAGGACCCTTTGCCCAAGGCATTTTTTCCATCATGTTACATAGACCCGAAACCCTATCCTGCTGGGGTTGGCATCAAGGAGGACATCTCTGCTCTCCCATAATAGGTCCTCAAATGCCATCATCAGACACCAGAAACAGAATCCAAGGGTGGGTAAACTATGGGACTATCCCTTGGCTACCATTTTTTAAAACTGGTACTTTCTGTCCTGGTAACAACTCTAAGACATAAAAGGGCTAGGTAAACAGGGTTAAATGACTTGTCCAGGGTCACACAACTAGGAAATATCTGAGGCTAATTTTGAACCCAGATCCTCCTAACTTTAAGCCTGACCCTCTATCCATTGTGCCACCTAAGTACCCATCTGGTTGCCAGTTTCTAGTGATCACAGGATCATAGGCCTAGAAGGGGAAGAGATTTTAGAGGTCAGTGAGTTCAGTTCCCTCATTTTACAAACGAGGAACCCCAAATCCAAGGCAAATGGATGACTTAACTAACTCCCATAGTTATGAAGCATGAGATGGGATTTAAACCCAGTTCTTCGGACTTCAGAAAATTCAGAAAATGACTTCCATGTATTTCACATCTCCCTGACTTATGATGTCTCTGTCCTCATATATTACTCAAGAGCCTGATGATTATTGGGATAATAATTAGGATGGGTTGATTTTTTTTAAACCCTTACCTTCTGTCTTAGAATCAATACTGAATATTGGTTCTAAGGCTGTAGAGCACTAAGGGCAAGGCAATGGCGGTTAAATGACTTGCCCAGCTAGGAAGTGTCTGAGGCTAGATTTGAACCTACGACTTCCCATCTCTGGGCCTGACTCTCAATCCACTGAGACACCCAGCTGCCCCCATGGATGGATTGATGTTTTAAAAAATGAACAGAGGAGATTTCTGTGCTGATGTGACTTCCTAATGGGAGGCAAGGCAGAGGACCAGAGGAAAGGGGAATGACTTAGCTAGGACTTTGCCCTCCCTATTTTCACCCATCCTTCATCAAGGTGAGAATTTCATGTGTATTCCTATTTCTGGGTCAGAAGCTGCCATCCTAGTGACATGTGGCTGGATCCAGCCATCCAGTCTCCTGTGTGAAAAGGTTCATGATGCAACATCACTGCAATCGGCCGGCTCTATGGCGGTGTAGCAAGTTCCAGCCCAGGCCCCAGTGAGCCGGATCCTATGCCCTAGTGGGGTAGAGCGAATCCACAAGAACCATGGAGAAATGGAGAAAAAGGCTACCTTCTCCCCTGCCCTCCGCCCCCAGGCCTCCCCTCCACCTCCCCCAGGAGACATTTGCCAAAGTCGGAGGTATCGCGCTCTTTAGCTAAATGCACAAAATTATTGCTTGCATGTTTTAAACTTTGAGCAACGGTCTGCTATTTTTCTAAGGATTATGCAGTAAGACACCTACTGCGGTTTACATAGATTTCACATGTTGTGCTAAGATAACACATCATCTGAAAGGGAGTTAGCTGCTCAGGTAGGGCCGTCCCCAGTGTACACCACAAGATGGTGGGCTCCAACAAGGCGGTGCTCCATCCACCCCTGGGACTGTCTGGAGGGGCCCTTGGGTGACATTGGGGAGAGGGGGCCCGCCCCCAGAGGCCACTCCATTCTGCTTGGAAGAATCTGGCCCCTTCTGGAGAAAGCAGAGAACTGGACTCGGAACTGGGAGGCGTGAGAGCTTTATGGGATCCCATAGGCTTGCTAGCTGGGACCTTCAGGGTCATCTCATCCGATCCCCTGGTTCTTCAGATGATGACGTTGTTCCCTAGGCTCTGGAGCTCCTTAGTGGATTAGCCTATGCAAGGTCACTCTCACAAGAGTGCTGGACCTGACTTCAAATCCTACCAGGTGACCCTGGTCAATTAATGGAACTCTCTACCTCAGTTTCCTCATCTGTAAAATGGGGCTAACAGTAGCACCTACTCTTCAGATTGTTGTGAAAATAAAAAGAGAGAACACAAAACATGCTTTGCAAATCTCAAAGCATGACATAAATGTGGGCTACTTTTTCTTTACCAAATGGGGGATAATAACTGTCCTACCTCTCTTTTATAAAGTACAAATGAGGATATAAAAGTGAAAGGGAAGGACATTATTATTATGCTCAAGGAATGTTTCCAACAAGCTTTCATACTACCTCATTAACTTAGAATCTAATTTGGAATATATGATCATTCCAACCACGCCAAAGTTTACCTCTGTAGCTGTTTTTGTTCAAGCATGTCCCAACTCTTCACGATCCCATTTGGGGTTTTCTTGTTAAAGATACCGGAGTGGTTTGCAATTTCCTTCTCTAGCTCGTTTTAAAGATGATAAAACTGGGCTAAATGACTTGTCCAGGGTCAAACAGCCAGCAACTGAGACTGGATTTGAACTCAGGAAGATGCATCTTTCTGACTTCAGGCCTGGTGCCCTATCCACTGTGCCACCTTGCTATCTCTACTCTACCTCTAGTAAACACTTAATAAATATCTTCTCAGCGAGTGATTAAAGTCCACTACTCTATGTACTTGCTCCTGCTGCCTTGTAGAAGAGGAAGATCTCTTTTTTCCAAGCAGGATGGGTATAACTTTCCCACAATATTTGTTTTTAAGTGTCTGACCTGAAACCAGGCTATCCAGAGCAAGTTAAATAGGCTTGAACTGAAACAAATTTATAAGAACACAAATCATCCCCCAATTGGCAAATGGTCAGAGGATATGAACAAGCAATTCTCAGATGAATGAATTAAAACTACCTTTAGTCATATGAAAAAAATGCTCCAAATTACTATTGATTAGAGAAATGCATATTAAAACATCTCTGAGATACTTATGCCTTACACCCATAAGACTAACATGACAAAAAGGGAAAATGATAAATGTTGGAGGGGATATGGAAAAATCAGGACACATACATTGTTGGTAGAGCTGTGAATTGATGCAAGCATTCAGGACAGCAATCTGGAAACATGCCCAAAGGGCCATAAAACCGCGTATACCCTTTGACTTAGCAATATCACTACTAGATCTGTATCCCAGAGAGATCAAAGATAGGGGAAAAGAACCTACCTGTACAAAAATATTTATGGCAGCTCTTTTTGTGGTATCAAAGAACTGGAAACCAAAGGGATGCCCATCAGTTGGGGTGGCTGGACAAATTGTGGTAATGGTTGTAATGGAAAACTATTGTACCATAAGAAATGACAAACAAGATTATAAAAGGAATCCTGGAAAGACATAGAGAGTGATGCAAAGTGAGATGAGCAGAACCAGAACAATGTTGTACACAGTAACAACAATAATGTATGAGAATCAACTGTGAATGACTTAGCTATTATCAGCAAGGCAAGGATCCAGGACAGCTCCAAGGGACTTGAGAGGAAAAATGATATCCACTCCCATAGAAGGAATGAATGCAGATTGAAATATACTATTTTCCAACTTATTTCTTTCATGTATCTTTCTCTAGTGTAAGCAATATGTATCTTATTTCACAACATGACAAAAATGGAAATACGTATTATAGGATAATATATGTGCAACTTATATTTCCTGCCTTCTAGGGGAGGGTGGGAGGCTGGAGGAGAGAGAGAATATGGATTACAAAAATGTCAGAAAATAAACATAAAAATTGTGTTGATATTGTAATATGAAAAAAAATAAAAATTTGTTATAATAAAAAAGTGAAATAGTCTTGGCCATCCCCTCTGGGAAAATGGAAACAGGCAACAACAATAACAACAATAACACATTTATATTAAACTTTAAAGCATTTTATGTACATTATATCATTGGATCCTCACAGTGCATGGACCTACCCACCAGTACCTCAGGACCAACCTCTATCCCTCTTCAGAGTAAATGCTACAAACTTAGTGTAATATGAGGGGACTGCAAAAGGAGTTTTTGATCCCCTACAAGCTCTCAGCTCTAGTATCTGAAATTCCATTATTATCACCCTCTTTGAGTGATGGAAAGCCCATAGTATTTTATAAAAGAGGAATAACAATTAAGTTCCATTGGTCGTTAGTGTTCCAGCATTCATCTACTAGTCAGAGGAACCAATAGAAAATTCAGGTCTTGAGGATCTGAAGGGATCACTTGAATGGTCAGAGGAAGCCTGGAGGATGTAGCACTGCCTAGAGGAGGCAGACTCAGGAAGAGTCTAGAGGTGGCTTAGAAATTCAACAACGTTATTGCTGGCAATGGGAAGATGAGGAGGAGGCTGTTTTGGGGTGACTGGTGGTAGAGCACCAGGCCAAACTCCACAAGGTGAAAGGGCAACTCAATTCCTCCCACCTTTAGACTTTCTCCACACTATTCATAGTACAAAAATAACACCACACACACACACACACACACACACACACACACACACACACATCTTTGGTTCCAATTTTATCCAGGGAAACCTGCAAGGATGAAGAGCCCACAGCTGGCTAGTCCAAGTAAGGGGGAGACTTAGCTGTTTTGGGGAGACCAATTAAGAAGCCATCGCAATAGCGTAGGAGAGAAATCATGAGGGTTGGAGGGTGGTGGCCTTCCTGTCATGTATCTCTCTGGTCTCTATAGACACACACCCCTATGCAAAGCAGGAAACTTCCATTAATAAAAACAGTGAAATCTAATGGCCCATTTCTGTTCTCTTATACTTCCTTCTGGAGTTCCTGGCTTCCAGATTTATGCTGTAAGAATTTTCAACTTTTGCTTGGCTATGGACTTGACTGGTCCATATGGCATGGAGTCTAGTCTTGCTTAACCTTGGCACATCCTCTTATCTTCTGGGGGTATATTCCCCTTCAGCAGTGTATCAGGAATATTGTTTGGTAAGAGCTTTGCAGATGTAGTTCCCTTAATGATAGAATTGTATTTCCTATACTGGTGGTGCTAATGGGGACAGGGAGCCAATCTCCCAAATCGGGAAACACAACAAAGCTTTCTTAAATTGCAGGTTTGGCTAGAATGTTTACCTCTTCAAGTGATTACAGGGGTCCCCAGACTTTCCACTACTGAGGCTCTTTAACTCTCTCTGCCTTAATCAGCCATCCCAATATCAAGGAAGTGAGAATTTGGGGGAGGGATGGAGTTTAAAGAGGCAAATTGGGTACAAGAAGAGAGAATCAAGGAGTGCTAAAGACCTAATGTTGGCCCTGCCATATAAGAAAGAAAGGAGAATGGAAGGAAAGAAGGAAGGAAGGAAGGAAGGAAGGAAGGAAGGAAGGAAGGAAGGAAGGAAGGAAGGAAGGAAGGAAGGAAGGAAGGAAGGAAGGAAGGAAGGAAAGGAAGGACTAGAAAGTGCTATGGCTTTGTAAGGTATCAGATAAAGAGAATCACTCCATCAATGTTGGTTCACTGAAAATGAATGAAGACACAATAGCTATTATTTATATAATACTTTAAGATTTGGAAAGCATTTTATGATTGTTATCTCACTTAATCCTCATAACACCCTGCAAAGTAGATGTTACTATTATCCCCATTTAACAGACGAGGAAACTGAAGGTAAGAGATTAAGTGATTTGCTGTGGAGGAGTGGAGAGAGAAGAGGAGAAAGAGGAGAGAAAGAGAGGAGAGAGCAAGGAAAGAGAGGAGAGAAGAAGGGAAGAGAGGAGATAGGAAGGGAAAAGAGAAGAGAGGAGCAGAAGAAGGAGCAGAAGAGAGGAAACAATAGGGAAAGAAAGGAGAGAGAGGAAAGGAGGAGGAGAGGGGAGGAGAGGAGAAGAGAAGTGAGGAGAGGAGAGAGAAGAGAACAGAGGAGGGGAAGAGAGAAGAGAAAAGAGGAGAGGTGAGGAGGGGAGAGGA
Source organism: Monodelphis domestica (assembly GCF_027887165.1). Classification (NCBI taxonomy): domain Eukaryota; kingdom Metazoa; phylum Chordata; class Mammalia; order Didelphimorphia; family Didelphidae; genus Monodelphis; species Monodelphis domestica. Next base: position 220,859,801 of record NC_077233.1, on the reverse strand, counting down.
GAAGAGCAGAGGTTTTGAAGGGCAATAGTGGGAATGGAAGTTGGAAGGGAGAGTTGGGGTAGCTTGTGGAGTCTTGAGTATAGGCAAAGGGGCTTTGCCTCCTGTTCAGGGAGGAGGCACTGGAGGATTCTCATGAGAGTGACATGGTGTTGTTCCTCAACCCCCCCTCCCCCCTCCCCAAGAGTTGGAACTCTTCATCCAGAGCCCTGTCTCAATTTCTTCCCTGAATCAGGAGAAGAGGGGAGATTGGATCCTGCGGAGTCAGTCTGAGCTCTGCACTGATTGCACACATCTGTCTTCTCCTGACAGCTCGGCCTGTTAGTGGAGTGAGTCGGCTGTTTAATTTACCTGACTTGTTAACAGCTCACTGTTTGGAAGTTGTAGGAAGTAGCTGATTTCACATTTACAGTCACAGCATTGAATCCCCATTGGATGACTAAAATTCACAAATAATCTGGTAATTTGTCCGCTGTCTGGGGAGCCCATGGGGACACTGATCAGTATATATCACAGTGTTTTGGTAAAAAGATTGATGAGCAAAGAAGAGCCTGAAGTCGGCTGGCAGCCTTCCAGAGAGGCCTGTTGAACATCCAAACCAAGTAAAGGTTTTGCTAGAGGAGAATCTGGATACAAAGCTTTCCCGGTTCTAGCCTGGGCATGGAGCTGACAGCCCAGCTGGGTGGGTGGGGATGAAGGGTAAGGGGGGGATCAAGCTCAAAGCCTCTGGATCAGGACTCGGAAGCCCCCGAGATTCCCAGACTTTTGCCCTCATTAGGTTAGGAAGATAGCAATACTTCTGAGAGGTCTGTCAAGAGCCTCCAGAGAAGGAACTGTTGGAGTTGGATGGATGCTGATCAAAACATCCTCTTTCACATCGGTGTATTTATGGCTTGGTTTGGCCTTTTGGTTTGGTATGAGTGTGCTCTTACAACGAAGACCAATATGGAAGTGGGTTTTGCATGGTGAAAAAAATAAAATTTAGTTTAAAAGTTAGCTAAACAACAGCAGTGGAAACTTACAAGCTTCCTGTGTGGCCCTGGTAGGGTTCCTTTAACTCTCTGTGCTTTAGTTTCTTAATCTATAAAGTAAAGTTGGACTAAATGAGCTCTAGGGGACTTTCTGGCTCTGAATTTATAATCCTGTGATCTAGTCTGACCCCCCTCAGTTTACAGATGGGGAAACTGAGGTCACAGAGGTTAAGCAACACCCCTCATATTCTATAGGTAGCAAATAGCATAATTAGGGTTTTAAATTGAGTTATGTGACTCCAAATCCAGTGCTTTTTCCCGACCTCTGATGTTGGTTTCAGGGAAGACAATCCTTTTCCACAACATATCCCCCTAAAAGCCTAGCCAGAGATAGGATCATGAACCAACTGACTCAGGTCCTGACCCCATAATGGTAAAATGGAAACTCCTCAAGGACAGTTGATTCTACTTCGATATTCCATGTGCCTAACAGGCTGGGTATATAGTTGGTGCTTAATAAAGGCTTGTTTGTTTGCTTGATCTAAATAGTTTCTTCATATTAGCATCTCTCTGAGTATCTTCAGTGTTTGGAAGTCACTCCACAGACATCAGAGAGTCCCATCATGCTGAGCTGGAAGGAATTATAGAGATCATCCAGTTTATCCCTCCCATTTGACCAATGAGTAAACTGAGGCAGCAAATGGCAGTGCTGTGCCCAAAATATCCTGACTCCCATTCCACTATCTCATTCACTATTCCCTACACCAAAAGATATCTTAAAATGAAGTCCCAACAATTGAAAGCAGGATCTGCTTTTCATGATCATGGAGGGAAGGGGAAAAGCATTTATATAATGCCTACTATATACCAGGCTAAGGGCTTTGGAAATATTAAGGGTAAAAATTAAGGAAATATTAATGATTTAATTCCATAATCATTACAATAACTTTGAGAGATAGTTGTTATTATTATCCCCATTCTACAGTTGAGGAAACTGAGCCAGAGAGAGGTTAAATGACTTTCCTGATTTCAGGGGAAATTAGGTGACTGAGTGACTTGAGACCTAGAGCTGGGAGGTCCTGGGTTCAAATCTGGAATCAGATACTTCCTAGCTGTGTGACTTTGGGCAAGTCACTTCACCCCCATTCTCTAGCCCTTACCACTTTTCTGCCTTGGAACTAACACGCAATGTTAAGGTAAGGCTTAAAAAAAACACCACAAGTCCATGATCCTAGTGTTCCCTGCATATACTGTTTGGCCTCAGGTCCAAAGCCGTCTCATGCCTTATGTTCTAAAATTCTCCTATTCTCTTACTTTCCGAAAGTAGTTTTTTGCAAGATTCTCCTGGGAAATGATCCCTGCTTGTTTTCTCTACTGTACCTCATATAGGATCCTTTATATTTTCAAAACTTTCTTGGACCCTTTTTTAAATTGGCACAATGGATGGTGCTCTGGATCTGGAGTCAGGGAGACTTGAGTTCATATCTGGATTCAGATAATTATTAGCTATGTGGCCTTGGGTAAGTCATTTAACCACTGTCTAATTCAGTAAAATGAGGATAATAACAACCTACCTCTGTAAAATGGGGATAATAATACAAACTACCTTTGTAAAATGGGAATAATAATACAACCTACCTCTGTAAAATGGGGATAATAATGCAACCTACCTCTGTAAAATGGGGATAATAATGCAACCTACCTCTGTAAAATGGGGATAATAATGCAACCTACCTCTGTAAAATGGGGATAATAATGCAACCTATCTCTTAGGGTTGTTGTGAGGACCAAATGAGATCATAGTTGCAAAGCACTTAGCACATAGTAGGCACTTAACAAATATTTGTTTCTTTCCTACCTTCCTTATGATAGTTCACAATCAACCTCATAGGTAGTTAGGGCAGAGCTTCTCCTATTCCCTTTTACAGAAGGAAAAATCGATGAGTTTCCATCTCCACAAATTATATATTGAGCTAATGAGAGGTCTGGGACTTGGGGCAAAAGTCATTTGGTTCATAGTTGTTCCATGGTACATTAAGATGACATGAGGCAGTAGAAAGAGGGACAATGTGCTGTAGTGGCATGAGTTCAAATCCTGCTTAGACACCTCTGACTGTGTGCCTCTTAGGTAAGTCACTCTCTGGGTTCTAGTTCCCTCGTCTGTAAAATGAGGAGCCTGCATTTGATGACTCCTTTTTGCTAGCATTTATTTATATGGAGGTTTACAATTTATATAGCACTGTATAAATAGGATCTCATCTGATTATCACAACAGTATTGGGAGGTGGATGCCATTATTGCCCCCCTTTAATAGATGTGGAAGCTTCTGAGGCTGGATTTGAACTTCAGTCTATCCTGACTGGGCCACTGGTGGTGCAGTGGATAGAGTGAAGTCAGGAGGACCTGCATTCAAATCAGGTCTCAGATACCTACTAGATGTGTGATCCTGAGCAAGTCTCTTAACTCTAATTGCCTCAGTTTCCTCATCTGTTGAAGAAGCTGGAGAAAGAAATGGCCAACCACTTCAGTACCTTTGCCAAGAAAACCCCAAATGGGATCCAACATGACTGACTAGTAACAACAATTCCAACAAGCACAACTATCTATTGTACCACCTAGATGCCTCTAAAGCATCTTGTGGCTCCAAATCTATAATCCTGAAATAGGGTTAAATTTCAAGTCAGAGGGCCTGGGTTCAAATTCTATCCTTGCCCTTTATAATCTGTATTAACTTGGGCAAAGTCATCTCTTTTCTGGGACTGGGTTTCCTCATCTATAAAATGAACAACTTGTCCTTGACCCCTAGTGTCCCTCAGAGTTCCAAATCAATGATCTTAAGAAACAGGATTGAATTTAGTGTCAGGTTCAGATTCTAACACTCCCGCTTGTAGCTTGGATGCCATCAGGGAAGTGATTTTCCCCTTGGGGTCTCATTTTCCTCATCTGTAAAATGGGGAGGGTAGAGTCACTGACTTTTCATTTTCTTTCCAGCATTTTTGTGCTTTCAGGTTTCCGAAACTCCTTCCTTAAACATTTTTTGGAGGAAAAAAAATCCCTCATCTTTTGTCTTAGAATCAATACTGGGTATTGGTTCCAAGGCAGAAGAGTGGTCAGGGCTAGGCAATGGGGGTGAAGTGACTTGTCCAGGGTCACACAGCTAGGAAGAGTCTGAGGCCAGATTTAAACCTAAGACCTTCCATCTCCCAACCTGGTTCTCTGTGCATTGAGCCACCTAGTTGTCTCCTTTCCTTGTACTTTTAATAATGCTCTGTTATCATGCCTCAATTTCTTCTTTGTCCCTTTCTGCTGCTTCCTCAGCCAGCCTCAATCTTGTCCTCTCTGAGGGCAGGAGAGTTGGCACCCTCCTGAGGTTCCATTTCCTCTTCTACACAGACACAGACACACAGACACCCCCCCCCCCCCAACACTCTCATCCTGGAATGACTGCTATGAAGGGCTCAGGCAGCCCAGCTGTGACTAACCATTTTCTCATACCTGTGCACATTAAGAAAAGTGGCAGGCAGCTCCCTGTCATTAGAAAGCCAGAATATAATCACCAAGTGTAATGCTTTTATCATTGTGCAATGGATCAGTGCACAAGGAAGGCTAAGGAAAGACAATTAGAAATGTTGGTGGAGACGAGAAAGAAAAGAAAAATCGTATTTGCCATTGACTTGCTTTCTTATAAAGAGTGAGTCATTCCTTAATTGGGAAATGTAATTTGGGGGACTGTTGCTCTGCTCTGGGTTTGGGTGGGTGGCAAATACCATTATGTACATGACTTTCTTGCTCAGCTCTGATTTCTCTCTTCCAGGCTAGCTTTGTTTTTCTTTGGGGAGACAGCTGGTTCTTTGAGGTCAGACCATCACCTGGGCTTCCACTCGAGTCATCTGGTCTAGGGTCCAGTGCTCCCTTTGTCACCAGCTTTCTTTCCTTGGGGGCCCCATCCCAAAGGCAGTATGGTATGTTTACTGAGAATAGCCAGGAATCCAAAGACATGGAATCTCATCTCCATCAACGTACTGTGCCATCTTGGCTGAATCATAGGATCAGAAGATTATAGGACTTACAGCAGCTAGGTGGTGTGGTTGACAGAGGGCTGATCATTTGATGTTTACTAACTGTGTGATGTTGGGCAAATCACTTAGCTTCTGTATGACTGTTTCCTTTATTGTAATATTGAGATAATAATAGCATCTATCTTCCAAAGTTGTAAGGATCAAATGAAATAATATTTATAAGACATTTTGAACAAAGCCTGGCTATACAAATTATTATTATTACCTGGAAGGGATCTTGGAGGTCTTTTAACTTGTCTATGCCTTATTTTCTTCATCTATAAAATGGGGCAATAAAATGTGTTCTATCTACTTTACTGGTTGTTGAGAGAATCAGATGAGAAAATAGAAGTAAATGTCTTTGCAACCAGAAAGTACTATTTAAAATCAACTGGGGGCAGTTCAAATCTGACCTCAGATACTTCCTAGCTGTGTGACCCTGGGCAAGTCACTTGACCCCCATTGCCTAGCCCTTGCCATTCTTCTGCCTTAAAAGCAATATACAGGATTGATTCTAAGACAGAAGGTAAGGGTTTTAAAAAAATCAAATCGACCAACATTTACGTACCTATGATAGCTCTTCTTCTTTCCAAACTCCCATTACTCTAATAAAAAATCATATATTTAGAGCCAGAAGAGTGCTTAGAAAGGCTCAGAAGAAAGACTTGTCTGTGATCACACAGCTATAAGTATATGAGGTAAGATTCTATCCTGAGTCCTCCTGACTGTAAGTTCAGGACACTTAGCTGGTGTTGGTTTTCACCATAATTATTGTAAAGAGCTTTGGTCAGGGGTGAAATTTGGTGAAAATCTTTTCCTTCAATAATTCTCATTTAAGAGATTATAGATCCATGGGGGCAGCTAGGTAGCACAGTGGATAAAATGCCAGGCTCAGAGTCAAGAAGAACTGTATTTAAATATGACCTCAGATACTTCTTAGCTGTGTGACCCTGTACAAGTCACTTAATCCCAATGGTCTAGCCCTTACTGCTCTTCTGTTTTAGAATCGATACTAAGACATTGTACAAACAAAACCAATGCAACTAAAATTAGAAGGGAAGCAACAAATTGGGAAATAATCTTCATGACAAAAACCTCTGACAAAGGTCTAATTACCCAAATTTATAAAGAGCTAAACCAATTGTACAAAAAATCAAGCCATTACATGAATAGGCAATTTTCAGTTAAAGAAATCAAAACTATTAATAAGCAAATGAAAAAGTATTCTAAATTTCTTATAATCAGAGAAATGCAAATCAAAACAACTCTGATGTACAACCTCACACCTAGCAGATTGGCTAACATAAGAGCTATGGAAAGTAATGAATGTTGAAGGGGATGTGGCAAAATTGAGACATTAATGCATTGCTGGTGGAGTTGTGAATTGATGCAACCATTCTGGAGGGCAATTTGGAACTATGTCCAAAGGGTGCTAAAAGACTGTCTGCCCTTTGATCCAGCCATAGCACTGCTGAGGTTATACCCCAAAGAGATCATAAAGAAAAAGACTTGTACAAGAATATTCATAGCTGCGCTCTTGGTGGGGGCAAAAAATGGGAAAACGAGGGGATGCCCTTCAATTGGGGAATGGCTGAACAAATTGTGGTATATGTTGGTGATGGAATACTATTGTGTTCAAAGGAATAATAATAAAGTGGATGAATTCCATGTGAACTGGAACAACCTCCAGGAATTGATGCAGAGTGAGAGGAGCAGAACCAGGAGAATATTGTACACAGAGACTGATACACTGTGGTACAATCGAAGTTTCAATGCAGTGATCATGATCATTCCCCTCAGAGGGATCTATGAGAAAAACCACTATCCACATTCAGAGGAAACACTGTGGGAGCAGAAATACAGAAGAAAAACAACTGCTTGATTATATGGGTCAAGGGGATATGGTTGGGGATGTAGATTCTAAACGAAAATCCTAGTGCAAATATCAACAACATGGAAATAGGTTTTGATCAAGGACACATGTAAAACCCAGTGAAATTGCACCAGCTACAGGAAGGGCAGGGGGAGGGGAGGGAGGGAAATAATATGATTCTTATAACCAAGAAATAATGTTATAAAGTGACTAAATAAATTAATTTAAATTAAAAAAGAATTGATACCAAGGCAGAAGGTTAGAGTTTTTTTACAAAAGGAAACAAAATGCATTCTTGACATACTTTAAATTTAACCTGAATTATTAACGTTTCTTACTTTCTTAAGTCTAGACGATCTGTAAAACAATAAATTGGGATAGGTGGGTAGCACAATGGTCAGAGTTCCAGGCCTAGAGAAAGGAGATCCTGGGTTCAAATTTGACCTCAGACACTTCTTATCTGTGCAAGTAATTTGACCCCCATTGCCTAGTCCTTACCACTCTTCTGCCTTAGAGCCAATACTTAGTATGAATTCTAAGATGGAAGGTAAGGGTTAAAAAAAAAGAGAGATGACAGATATAAATATAAGGAGCACATTGACAATGACCACATCCATACAAAGAACAGGCATGTGCATACATGATCTATTTGTTCATATAGACACAGGCGTGTATTTATACCTCTATCTCCATATACATGAAGACACACTAGTTCCCAGAGATGAGGAAGGATGGGACAGTCTCCCTGTAGCTGGTCCATCTCATTCCCATGAGCCTAGGGTTCAGGCAGAGTCTCCAAGAACCTTAAACCACTCTCAGTGAGTGAATGAATGATGAAGCATTTATAAAGCACATTTGATGAGCCAGACTCTGTGCTAACTGCTGGAGATGCATATATGGGCAACCATGCCAGTCTTTGCTCTCCAGGAGATGAGTTCTAATAGGAAAAGACAATATCTGTCTGAGAATGGTGGCCCCGGAGAAGTGTTAATTGATTAGACAAGGTAAAGTAAGAGCTCACCAATCAGAGCCCAGGGTCACAAGGAAAGCACCTTCACTCCTGGCTGGACAGGGCATGGAGTTTGGCATTTGGTTTGTGAAGAGGCTGGTAGGAGTGGTAACAGACAAAATAAAGTGAAAGGTAACCGATCAGAACTCAGGGTTCCAAGAGTTATCATATAGTGTCTGGGAGGAGGGAGAGGAGAAGGAGGGGAAAGAGGAGGTAAGAGAGGAGGAGGAGGAAGAGGAGAGGAAGAAGAGGAAGAGGAGGAGGAAGAGGAAGAGAGGGAGGAGAAGGAAGAAGAAAAGGTGGGGAGGAAGAGGAGGAGGAGGAGGTAGAAAAGGTATGGGAGAAGTAGGAGGAGGAAGGGGAGAGGAAGAGGAGGAGGAAGAGGAAGAGAGGGAGGAGAAGGAAGAAGAAAAGGTGGGGAGGAAGAGGAGGAGGAGGAGGTAGAAAAGGTATGGGAGAAGTAGGAGGAGGAAGGGGAGAGGAAGAGGAGGAGGAAGAGAGGGAGAAAGAGAAGGAAGAAGAGGAGGGGGAAGAAGAGGATATGGAAGAGAAAGAAGACAAGGCATGGGAGGAGGGGAAAGAGGTGAGGAGAGAGAAGAAGGAGGAAGATTGGAGGGGGTGTAAGCTAGAGTATAGGCACCATGGCTTGGAAATGGTCAGGAAGAGACATGTTGGATCTGGCTAGGTCCAAGATAAGGTATGAGCTCATCAATCATAGCCTAGAGTCTCAGGGGTTGAGAATCCAATTTCTGATACTTCAAGGAAGGAAAGGAGCATCAGATTGCCCCGGGCTGGTGTTTCCCATCCTAAGCCAGCAAAGCATTGGGCCCCTAGCCCACTCTACCCTGGGGGTTGCCTGATCCTGGGGCCCAGCCTTGGGAACTCTTTTTTGGGCGAGTTTTCAGCCAATCAAGCCTGGAAGTTGTTTTCCCCACTCTAAATGTTTAAACAGGTAGTGGCCTGCTGCGTCAGAGCCCTGCTGAGCTTGGACAGACCGCAGGGAACAAGAAAATTGCCCTTTCAGTCCTTTCTCTCCAAAGATAGGGTTTTTTCCCTCCCAAGCCACATGGGAAATCCAGAGCTGGGAGGATGAAGAAGGGGGGAGGAGGGAAGAGGACGATTGATTGAAATCAATCGCTACCACTTGCATAGCACCCTTCGTGTGAGCTCCCCAAATCCCAGCATCGACTATTGAACCAATCCTGTCCCTGCTCTGACTAACACCCCGAATCCAATGCCAGCACGGTGTTCTCTAATTGACAAAGCCGGACGAGTGTGATTCTGTCTGGGAACACGGGGTTTTATGTCACTAGAGCCACTAAGTGAGAGAGAGGGGGAGGCCAAGCGCTCAGAGCCATCGACAGATCGGAGACTGTGCAGGGAAGGAGGAACCGTGCATTAAAGCCCATGCCTCCTCCAGGCAGCGAGGGATAGGCATAGGGTGGCTGATTAACTGCATCTCAAAATTTTCCATTGGTGAGGGAGATGTGATACCCAAATTTAAAGGGTCAGAGAGTGTGGGGCTTGGTGTTTGTTGAATCCTACGTGTCTGCCTTGTCTTTTTTCTCTCCTAGAGGCCATAAATGGTTCAAGTCACTGTCCAGAAAGCCAGAGATCATCACAGTCACCTCTTCAGCATCAATTACACCAGCCCCTCCTCTCTGTTCCCATTGTCATCACCTAGTATAGATACTGATTCATTATCATCCTTCTGGACTGCTGGAATAGTTTCCCAATAATTTTCTAACTTCTATTCTTTCCCCCCCTCCAGTCTATCCATCATACTGCCTCTAGAATAATCTTCCTTATGCATGAATCTGGTCATGTGTCTCCTCTGCTCCAGACTCCTTAATGGCTCCTCATCACCTACAGAATAACAGTCAGATTCTTTTGCTTGGAATTCAAGGCTCTCTCCATAATCTGGGTGCATTGTATTTTTGCTTACTTCTTATCACTCCCTTCCATCATCTTCATTCTATACTCCAGATAATTTGACTGCTGGCTCTCCCCTGTATATTTGTTGCCCTCACCTCCATGCCTTTGCACTGGCCATCTTCTACATCTGGAATGTCCTCTATCTCTCTGTTGTCCTCTTCAAAATGAAGGACAAAAAACAAGCTTCTATTGGATTCCTACTCATCCAATGCAATGCTACCTCCTCTTGTAAGCCTTCCCTGATCCATTCTCTTTGAGCTGTTGATTAGTAACAACCTTCCCCCCTGCAGGACTCATAGAACCTTTTGTTTTGTTCTTCTTTGTTGCATATTATAGAGACACATGTTCTAATACATATCCTGAAGCCCCATGGTATTGTGGATAAAGAGCTGTCCTGGAAGCCTGGGAGGGACGGGGTTCAAATCCTGCCTCGTGACCTTGGCAAATTATTTGACCTCTCTTGGCTTATCTTCTTCATCTGTAAAATGGCAACAATAATAGCACCTACCTTGATCATGGTCAATGTTGTTGTGAGGCTCAAAAGAGAGTCTTAAAGCTCTATATAAATGCTAGCTTTTAAATTATTTTTATTTATTATTAAGTTGAAAAAACTACTTAGATGAGGATTTCCTCACCTGGGAGTTCCCTATTCTAGTGAAATTACAAGTCCAACCCCTAGTCCCTTGTAGGGAAGCAAATGCCATGAAGGAAGGGCTCTGGAATTAGTTAAATAGTCTATCTCCTCCTTTCCACCCTTTAAACATAAACAGTAGCATTTGATTTCTTTTTTAAAAATCCTTACCTTTTGTCTTAGAATAATTTCTCTGTGTTGGTTCTAAAGCAGAATAGTAGTAAGGGCTAGGCAAATGGGGATAAGGTCACACAGCTAGGAAGTGCCTGAGGACAGATTTGAACCCAGGACCTTCCATCTCTATCCACTGAGCAACCCAGCTGCCTCCATAGTAGATCTTTATGAAGTGTTGGTACAGTATCTTAATGAAGTCTGCCCTTTCCTCTTAGTGGGTATCTATCCTGGGCTCTCAATAGCCCTGGCCTAGCTCTTAATCAGAATCATCCTTTTCTCTACTTCCCTGGATATAGCTCCAACTGATATAGGAAATAAGAAAGTGGAGAAGCCATCTCCAGAAGAGGTAACCTTGAGAAATATGTTTGCTTGAAGTAGTTCCTAAGACCTTGGGCGATTGTGTTTCTTTCCCAGCCCTCTTCCCTACCAAGGCACTATTAGCATGGTAGTATATGGGGAGTTCATGGCAGATTAGCGCCTCTGGTGGGAGAGATTTCTGAGTCCTTTTCAGGTTGTTCATCCACTTTTGATTTCTACCTTTCACCTAACTCATCTGTGGCTCCGAGAAGCTGTAGCGCACACAGCAGCCACACAGTAGTAACATTTTCTTGGAAGATGGGCTACACCAGGTTGACGGTAAGCAATGTCTATACCACGTGAAACCTTCCTCTGGAAGAAAAGGCAGATGAGAATAATTTATTTCAATGTTCATGGAGGTTGCTGAAGTAGGCTCTGTGGAGGGGCTGGAGCTTGGTCAGACATTGAAGAAGCCAAGATGATCCACTTGACTTTGGACCATCACCAAGTCTTGACTTTCTTCTTGCCACCAGACTTCAGTGACTGGAAACGAGAGTAAGAGACTGTGCAATTCTGCTTCCCTCAAATCCGACTCATGCATGAGTTAAAACATTACTTTGTGTTGTCGCTGGTTCTCTTCAAAAACGAAGGACAAACAACAACTATTAGTATGAAATCTCTGTATACTGATTATAGTATCCTAGTATTGAGCTCCCAGGATACTGAGTATATCACCATCTTTGTACTGAGGGCTCTTGACCTTTACTTATTCTTATACCTTCTTTATATAGGCCATTTTTTTTTTTATGGGAGAAGTTTGGATTTACTCTTTAAAAACATAAAACCTTTACCTTCTGCCTGGGAATAAATATTTTGTAATGGTTCCAAGACAGAAGAGTGGTAAGGGCTAGGCAACTGGGGCTAAGTAATGGATCGCACAGCTAAGAAGTAGCTGAGGCCAGATTTGAACCCAGGATCTCCCATCTCTTGTCCTGACTATCCATGGAGCCATCTGTCTGTCCCTGGAATTTCTCTTCCAGATTTTCATAATTGGATGATGCGTCTATGGATTTGATCCTTCGTCTATAGTGGCAGGTGACACCTAGAGTTATTCTAAATAGCCACACCCCACACGTGCTCCTTTGGTCATAAGGTTGCTAAGGGAGGGAATATAGAGGGCATACTGTCGGCCCCTCTCCACTGGTGGAAAAATGGCTCCAAGTGGTTGTCAGCTCAGGCTCAGATTAGCTACTACAAATCGGAATGAGTCAGAACCCAATGTGATTTAACAAAAGGAGTACATTTCAGAGAAAAAGTCTTACTTTATTGTTGCTGGGAGTACATTCATGTCCTAATCTCAGGTATGTCTTTTGAAGAGCCAATCACTTTGAATTCCATCACTGATAGAATTCACAGTAGCAATTTTATCTTTCATCTGTGCTCTTGCTTAGCTTCAAGATCCAAACACAAAGGTCTGGAATCATCTGCCCACCCCGGTTTAGACAATAATGACTCAGTGGGGTCATCTTTTTGTAGAAGGGCCAAAAGAATAAAGCAGGAATGATAACTGCTCATATTTATATAATTCTTTATGCTGACAGAAGCTCCCTTGTCCCCAAATCTTCATCTTAAGCCCATTAAAGCTGAAAGTGTGCTAAGATTTTTGGAATGCTCTGTATGATGTAACTGGGCGCCCAGCACCGAAGATATGAATTTATACTGGGTTCGATAATGAGGACTTCTTTTAAAATGTCTTTTGGACTTGTGCCCCCTACCTAGAACTTCCCTGAGGGACATTAGAACTTGGCTTCTTTTAGATCTCTGCCATAAAAGCTCCCATGAAAACATTCAGGCTACCAATACAATGAATATAAGACAGGCTTTATTTAATGTGACAGAAAATATGGAGGACTCTTGCCTAAATCTATAAGCAATTAAATTCTTCTCTATCTTGTGAGGTTTTCCTCTCAAGGGAATAAAAATACATGCACACACAGATATGATGAGTGACCTGGTAAGGGGGACTTGCTTCATTTGAGGTGCCACACTAAGGAGGATGCTAGAAATGTAGGTCATTGGAGAGACAGTACTCAACAGAGGAGTTTTCTTGACTCTATGAACTCCAAGTTCTTTACTCTTGTTGACCCAAGGAGGAGATCTCATCTATAGAAATATTGCATATAGAGGAATATATATACATGTATATATTTATGCATATATACACACATATGTCTATAGAGAGAATAATATGGTCATATAACTGGAAACACTAACTATAGAGGACCATATACATATATATTTACACATATAATAGTATGGTATATATGGTCATATATATGACAATACTAAGTATAGAGTACTACCATTTATATGACCATATATACTGTCTTACTACGTATAGTCCTCTACAATTAGTATTGTCATACATCTCTCTCTGTCTCTGTGTCCCTGTCTCTGTCTGTCTGTCTCTCTCTCTCTCTCTATATATATATCTCCTTATTACCAAGGATGAGATATCTTCTCTGGCAAGAGCAAAGAACTTTACAGTCAAGAAAACTTCCCCTATGGTAAGTCCAGTTTCTCCAATGACCTATACTTATACTATTCTTAGTGTGATACTTTGAAAGAAGAAAGTTCTCCCTGCGAGATCACTCTTTCCCTGGACCTGTACAGTCCACATAACTCACAATACAAGCAAGGGAGAAGGTATGCATTTGCTATTCTAGAGCATGGCTCTATCTTTTATTGCTCCTGATCTATAGATCTTTCATGGTCTAAGACTTCTTATTACTCTAGGACCATGATGGTGAACCTATGGCACATGTGTAGAGGGGGTGCTCAGAGTCCTCTCTGTGGGCATGTGCGCCGGCACAAAGTTCACCAGAGTTTGCTACTAGAAAGCCAGAAGGACATGGGGTTGGACTGTTCCCCTCCCTATCTCTATATACCCCTGAGGCCATTTCTCACATCACCCACCCCTCTAAAAGGTTTGCCATCACTGCTTTAGGATTTATCATGGTCTAGATTCTACTCTGAGGAATCTAGAAGACTGATTACAATAATTATGTCCCTTGGATCTACCTCTAGTTCCTTTATGCACATGGTTCTCTGGTGGCTTCCCTCTAGAGAAATGTGTCCAGGCTCCCAGATCTTGTCCTTTCTCTGCAAGCTGAAGTCTCCTTTCAAGCTCAAGCCCAAGGCTATAACTCAGGTGTATGAATGAGCTATATAAGTCATCTATCATTAAAATATCATTCTCAGTGGGGCCTCAGCAAATAATCAGGATAAGATAAGAAATTCACACTCTATCAAGTAGACACCTCCAATGTCAAAACTAGGAATAGTTACAAAAAGGGACTGAATGGTTTTGGGGCAGGGAGCAACTTCTCTGAGGCCACACAACTACTAAGGAGAGGAAATGGAATTTGAACCCAAATCCTCTCATTCTAATCCAGTGCTCTCTATAGTACCACATTGCCTTATTTTACAGATATGGAAATGGTGTCTCAAAAAGGCAAGGTGACTTATGTCTTAACAATAGAACTAGTAAGGAAAAGAGCTCGGAGGACCATTGCTTTTAAGTAATTGAAAAACTGTCTCATGGAAAGAGGATAAGATTTGTTTTGTTTGTCCCCAAGAAGGACTGGGAGAAATGGGCAAAAGTTTCAAAGAGGCAGATTTAGGTTAAGGAATAAAATAAAATAAAATAAAATAAAATAAAATAAAATAAGGTTAAGGAATAAAAGACAGTATGGTGGTGCAGTGGTTTGAGTCAGGAAAATGTGAATTTAAATCTAGCCTCAGACACTTATTAGCTATGTGACTTTGGTCTCAGTTTCCTCTACTGTAAAATAGAAGTAATAATAGTCATAAGTCAAATGAGTTAATATTTGTAAAGCTTAGTATAGTAGGTACTTTATAGATGTTTTCCATCCCTTAAGAGTTAGAACTAATAAATATTGGAATGGGTTGCCTTGAGACATCAGGGGATCCCTTTCACTGAATGTTTTCATGCAAGAGTTGGATGTCCCCTTCTCAGCTTTGTTGTAGAGGGCATTCTTGGCCATGGACAAGTGGACCATCTGGCCTCTAAGATTCCTTCCAACTCTGAGATCCTATTTGAGTACCTTGCCAGCATCAGAGCAGAACTTGAATAGGGGGAGAGGATGAAGTAGATAGCATAGATGAAATGCAAGAAGCCAAGGCTGCAGATTAGATATAGGGACCTTCACAACGTGTGGTTGTTTACAGTTCTACAGAGGGTTCTGTCACTGAGGGAGAGAGGAGTGCTATTTGGTTCTGAAGGACAAGGGAGCAAGCATAGGAGAACATGGTCGATTGACAGCACACCATGGCAACAAGAACCTGGAGTGATGTGTAGCCTGGAGTGATATCGCGCCTTGCTGCCCTATTGGCCAAGAAGCAAGGCATGGAGATTTTCCTTCTGGGGAGGCAGCACCCCCACCCCTACCTCTGAGCTCTGGGGAAAAGACCCTCTAGCCTAGGCAAGTCACAACTCTGGACATCCTCAATGACTGAACTCCTTTCTCATCAGGTCAGTCAACGAAGACCACCTTGTTTAGAGAAACATTGGACTTTGATGACTCTGGAAGAGATAGTGAGGCTGACAATTTTGTGCAACTCTTAGCCTCACTTCAATCCAAATCACATGCAAGTCGACAACTCCCTGTGATGCCATTGATCCTCTTTGAAAACGAAGGGCAGACAACAAGAATGAGAGGAGAAACACCAGTGATGGCACACCAAAGACTTCATCAATGGGGCAACGAGGACAATATCTGGGAATGCCCACTATGTTTATCTATTCTTATGCCATGTACTAGAGAGGATAGATATTATTCTTCCCACCATTTTGCATTTTACAGATGAAATTTTGCCCATTTTAGCCATATCTCTTCACCTTGGATTGTGAGCAAAGGATGCTTCTTTTTTTTTAACCCTTACCTTCTGTCTTAGCATGGATACTACATATCATTCCAAGGCAGAAGAGCAGTAAAGGCTAGACAATTGGAATTAAGTGACTTGCCCAGGGTCTCACAGGCAGGGAGTGCCTGAGGTCAGATTTGAGCCCACAATTTCCCATCTCTACATTTGGCTCTCAATCCACTAAACCACCTACTTGTCCCTCCTTGTCTTCTTAATAGCAGATGCCTTTTGCCCATTCCATATATCCCCCCTCCACTTTTGAGCAAAGGATACTTCTTTAATACTATTCTATAAATAGAGGCAGTGTGTGCAATGGTTAGCTCACTGAATATGTATGTGTATATATATTCAGTGAGCTATATGTATATATTCAGTGAGCTAACTATTGCACACACTGCCTCTCTGTCTCTCTTTTTGTCTGTCCGTCTGTCTCTTTCCATGTATATTTTAAGAGTCAGAAGAACTACATGTGAATCTTGTCTCTGGTACTAACCTGTATGACCTTGGATGGATCATTTGACTTCCGTGAGACTCGTTTACTTTATCTGTGAAATCAGGAGGTTGACAACATGACTTCTAAGGTCCCTCTCAGCTGTGATTCCTCCCGCACAGCTGACAACGTGTGCACAGCACGTTTTCCTCCTGCCTAAGGCTGGGAGAGACAGGGACCAGGACGGTGTGAGTGTCTATTCAGCTCCTCCTTGGGAAGGGAACTTCAGAAAGGGAGTTGGATGTCAGGGCTAGTGCCGGGGAATCTGGATAGATGGCTCTCCAGCTGAGGCTAACACATTCTCCAGCACGCAAACTTTCTACCAGAGGCATCTCGAGGCAGCTGAAGAATTTCTGAGGTCTTGGAAGTAGCTCCAATGACTGGCAGCCGTGAACGATGAGACTTTAATTCCATTAGGAGTTCTTGATGAGGAAATAGTCTGAGAGAGAGGGAGACTCAGGCTATACATCTGGGTGCGGAATTAGAGTCTACCAAGGCAAAACTGGCCTGTGGTTGTTGGGAGACAAATGAGTCTAAGCCACCGACATCCTGATGTCCCTAGAGGGGAGCGAGAAGCAGTATTGGAAACTGGGGCTTGAACCCTGGCCATGCCAATTATTCTCAAGACTCAGCTTTCACACAAGGAATTTTCCCTCTAGGCTAACTGTCCCTGAACAGGGAGCCATCCCCTTTGCATTACGGCCAGCAAGGGTTAGCTGAGTGGCTCAGTGGGTGGAGTTAAGCCTGGATTGGAAGGTTCAAATCTGGCCTCAGACACTTCCCAGCTGTGTGACCCTGGAAAAGTCACTTAACCCCCATTGCCTAGCCCTTACTGCCCTTCTGCCCTGGGACCAATACACAGTACTGATTTTAAGACAGAAGATAAAGGTTTTAGAAATCGTGCCTTTTGTACATTTGTAGCATTCTCTCCCCACAACAGCTCTATTTTTAAAAAAATGAATAGAAATGTCTTTTCTCTCCCTCCCACCCCTGCCATTAAAAAGAAAGGAAGGGAAAATACATTTTTCATAACAAATATGCATAGTTCAGACTTGAGGAAGTCAGGGGAGCCAGGAGGCGGGGATGTGGCCAGAGCACATTCCAGGCACAGGGTACTGCCAGTGAAAATAGTGGCTGGAAGTTTTTCCTGAAAATAAGCCCAAATCTGCCATTTTGGGATTCCTATTCATTGAGCCTCCTTCTGCCATCCAGGCTCAAGCAGAACAAATCTTATCCCTCTTTTGGGGACAGACCCTCAAATACTTCAAGACAGCCAGCACACACTCTCCCCGCCCTCCACAGTTTTCTTTCTAACTAGTGCAAACAGCCCAACTTCCTTTGACTTCTCAGAGCATGAAGTCAAGCCTTCCCTGCAGCCTGGACTCCCTCCCTTGCAGGCTTCAGCTCCTTTCCAAAATGTGGCCCCCAGAGCTGAACGTAATACTCCAGGGGTGGTCTGCCCAGGGCCAAGTGCAATAATAATGGCGAGCATTTACAGAGTGCTTTTTAAGGCTTATGGAACATTTTACAAATATTAACTTGCTTTATCCTCATAAGAACCCTAGGAAGTAGGCAATTAAAAAAAATAATTCCCATTTCACAAAGGAAGAAACTGAGGCAGAGGTTAAGTGACTCATCAAGGACTACACAGTAGAGAGGGATGGAGGTGGAGGGGATGAGCATTTTGCTAAAAAAATTTTTAAGCCCTTACTTTTTATTATAGAATCAATATCTCATTCTGTATGAATACTAGAAGCACAAACTCCTAGAATCTTTTTTTTTTAAGCCCTTGCCTTCCATCTTGGAATCAATACTGTATATTGCTTCCAAGGCAGAAGAGTGGTAAGGACTAGGTAATGAGGGTTAAGTGACTTGCCCAAGGTCACACAGCTAGGAAGTGTCTGAGGTTAGATTTGAACCCAGGACCTCCCGTCTGGCTCTCCATCCACTGAGCCAACCAGCCAGTCAGCTACTCCCTGTGACAAGCATTTATTATCTACTGTGTGTCAGGCACTGTGCTAAGCATTTTACAAATATTTTCATTTGATCCTCACCACAATCCTGGTTATTTTATATCTATATATACAATTATACATAAATATAACTATATACCCTATTTATATATAAATATAAATGTATATACCTGATTATATATAAATATGTACCCTGTTATATATAAATACATATACCCTATTTTATGTAAATATATACCCCATTACATATAAATATAAAATATATACCCTATTATAGATAAACATGAATATATATCTTATTATTGTATCTCTTTCATAAATGAAGAAATTGAGACAGATTAAGAATAAATGAGTTGCCCAGGGTCATCTAACTAGAAAATATAGGAATCTGGATTTGAACTCAGGTCTTCCTGTCCCCCAATGCAGCCTTTTATCTACTGGGCTATCTCACTGCATATTAATGGACTGACACTGCCTTGAAGCAACTGATGTCATCTCATAGAGAACACTATGCTTTTCTTAACACATCGTAAGATCACATTGGGCAACTAGGTGGTACAGTGATTAGAATCTGGAGTCAGGAGTTCTGAGTTCAAATCTGGACTCAGATATTTACTTGCTGGGTGACCCTGGTCAAGTCACTTAACTCTGTCTCACTTTCTTCCTCTGTAAAATGAGCTAGAGAAGGAAATGGCAAACCACTTTAGTGCCTTTGCCAAGAAAATACCAAATGCAATTACAAAGAGTTGGACATGACTGGAACTTTCCAATAGCAAGATTATATCAGTTTTCTTACTTGCCATATAGCATTATTAACTCAAAAAAAAAGTCTTGTGTGCCACTGAAACCCATAGATCTTTTCAGATCCTACCCCATCTTGAGCTTGTGAAGTTGCTTTTCTGAATCTAAGTTCTATTGCTTTCTATTCAATTTCATATTAATTATCCCAGTCAATTGACTCTAGTCTGTCAGGTTAGTTCCTTTTGGTTACCATTTATCTGTTTGTCTATCTATCTGTTTATCTATATCTATCTATCTATCTATCTCTATCTATCTATCTATCTATCTATCTATCTATCTATCTATCTATCTATCTATCTGTCTGTCTGTCTGTCTGTCTGTCTGTCTGTCTATCTACCTATCTATCTATTCATTCATTCATTTATTTATTTTTAAGCCCTTACCTTCCATCTTAGAATTTATACTGTGTATTGGTTCCAAGGCAGAAGACCAGAAGGGCTAGGCAATGGGGGTTAAGTGGCTTGCCCAGGGTCACACAGCTAGGAAGTATCTGAGGCCATATTGGAACCCCAAACCTCCCCTCTCTAGGCTTGGCTCTCAGTCCACTGAGCCACCCAGCTGCCCCCTCAACTTTTCTATTTTTTAATGTCCATTTGGTATTTTCTCTTTCTTGAAAGAAACAAAGCCAAAGGACTGGAAGCAAAGTAGATAATGCATGGTGGTGGGAGATAAATTTGAACTTATGAAATAGCTATGTGTCCAGTTTGTCTGGAATGTAGAATAGTTACAGAGAAGAGCATGAAATAAGACTGGAAAGTTTTGAACACTATAAATTTTTATTTGATTCTAGGACCATGAGGGAGCCATTGCAGATTTTGGACAGGGGAGTAACAAAGTTAGATCTGTGTCTTGGAAAGATGGTTTTGGCAGTTATTTGGAAGTTGGATTAGAGAGGGAGAAACTGGAAGCAGCAGGGAAATCACTTGGGAGACCATTCTAACCATCCAGGCAAGAGCTGACAAAAGCGTGAACTACAGTGGCAGTTGTGTGAGAGGAGAGAAGGGGGTAAATGAGAGAGGTTGGGGAGAAGGAATTGACACAAGTTGGCCAATAATTGGGTATGGTGGTGAGGGAGAGGGAAGAGTCAAAAATGAACTTTTTTTTTATGAACTTTTTGGAGGATCCTGGGGTCTAGCACATCACTAGGAGAGAGGACTATGTAGGACCTACATAGTAGGTAGAGATCCAAGTGGTCCATGCCCTCTTCTCTAAACTACGGTGTATCAGAGGAAAACAAGTTGTGGCGTTCCATGCCTTTTGCATCCACATGTCCTCTCTCACCTTATAGATGGGCACAGTAGCTATGGTTTTTGGGAAGTTGTACAATGGCTAGCAATTCTATTGCCTTCAAATCAACTTAAAAATTATTTTATTGAATATTTCCAAATTTAAAAATGTTAAGTTCCAAATATTCTCCCTCCCTTCCTTCCCTACTTTCTGAGATAGTAAGCAATCCAATATAGATTTCCATATGCAATTGTGTGAAAAATCAGATCAGCTTTTTAAGTCAAACTCAGCTGAATGAGAGGGATATTGGACCTTAGGAAATAAGTGTTTTGCTGGTTCTAGAACCAAGTTACCTTTTGATATCTCTCTTCCAGCCCAGGTTAAGGGGAAGAAAGAGGGGCGATGGACTCTATGGAAGAGACATCTCTGGATAACATCTAGGGATGAAGGAAAATGGGTTGGAGGAGATATAGATGCTTGGATACCCTGAGGCTGTTGCTGAAGAGGCTGCCATTGAGACTTTGGTCTCAGCAAAGCTGGTTCAGGCTGGTGAGCTCGTCTGGGAAGAGTGCCCCTGGAGGGTGGGAGAAAAAGTGGGCCATTTAGTAGCTTCCTACTTGATTTAATTGCTTAATCTTCTTAACTTTGTGGTAGGTCCCATTATTTCTGCCTGCTATAGGTATGTTCTTGCCATTTTACAGACAGAGAAACTGAAGCTTAAGTGACTTAAAAAAAAAACACCAACCCTTACCTTTCATTTTAGAATCAGTACTGTGCTTTGGTTCCAAAGCAGAAGAGTAGTAAGGGCTAAGCAATGAGGGTTAAGTGACTTGCCCAGGATCACACAGCTTAGGACAGTGATGGTGAACCTTTTAGAGGGGAGGGTAATGTCCTCAGGTGCCCATGGACAGGGAGAGGGGAGCATCCTGGCTCTGCATCCCTCTGGCTTACTAGTAATGAACTCTGATGAACTCTGTACTGGGGTGATGGTGTATGAGCCCACACAGAGTGCCCCCCTCTGGCATATGTGCTATAAGTTCACCACCACAGGCTTAGGAAGTGACTGAGGCTAGATTTGAACCCAGGACCTCCCATCTCTGATCCTGGTTCTTAATCTACTGAGCCATTAAGCTGCCCTCTTAAGTGACTTTCCCACAGTCACAAAGCTAGTAACATTTGAAGGCAGGATGTTAATCCATCTCACCTAATTTAAAGAACCAGATTTGAAGTTTAGTATTCTTTCTACTTCTCCAAAGATGAGAAAACTGAAATCAAAGAAGGAACAAAACTTCCAAAAAGTCTAAGGCCTCACAAAAGGGTCAGGACTCGAATCCAGGTCCTCTGACTTCCTCTACCTATTTATTTGCCCAGTGCTTCCTTGACTCTCCCTTTGTCCCAGATGGACATCTTCCAGAGGGTCCATCACCCCTCTCCCCCCTCCCATAACCTAGGTTGGAAGAGAGATGTCAACAGGTGTGTGTCTTGGTTCTAGAACCAGTGGACCAGAACTCTAACAGTCCTCCCCCCTGGCCCCCAGGCCCTCTGCAGGGACCTAAAGGAACCTATTGGAGGGGACGGTGGGCAGCCTTTGGGCTTGCTTGAATCTGCTATCCATCAGCCCCCAGCAGGGAAACATCTGGAAACCGATCATTCCCTTTTACTGTCTTCCAGGCTCCCACTGTTCCTAGGCTTCCTGGACGCGTGCTTTCCTATCTGGGGCCAGTAGCTGCCTGCAGCCTCTGCCAAAGGGCCCACCCAGAGTGGGCAGGGGCTTCCAGCGGCAGCGCGGGCTGCCAACAAGAAGCGGGACTTCGGATGGCTTCACGGCTGGATCCCGGGATGGTGGGGGCTCCCAGCCTTGAGCGCAATCCCCTCGCTCCCTACGCGGAGACAGGTGTGCGCGAATCTGCACCCAGCCGCCAGTTAGAACAACATTTTTTTTCGCCCGGGCTCCATAAATCAGCCCTCTAATCTTTCACTGTCCGGCGGGGTCCCTCGCTGAGAATGTGATGAATGGGCCTCCCAGCCCCTGACAACTGCTGTGAAATCACTCAGAGCCCAAGACAAACCTCTAAATCTGACGTTATAGAGTGTTGAAAGGAGAAATGTCTGTTTTCATAACCTACCTCAGTTATAATAAATATTTAAAATGCACATTAACATCCTCTCAATATTACAGTCCGGCTCTCAGCGGAACAATGTCCGGTACAGATTTAATTAGTGCCTGAACTTCTCTAACCCGGGTGCCCGGCCAGGGCTGGGGAGCGGGGGGCTCTGGTGCAAGGTCTCTGTTTTCTTAAACTACCTGCCCCATCATAAATATCCAGCATGTCGTCCGGCAGCTGGGCCGGGAGACAGTGCGCTTTTTGTCTTGTGGCGAGCTTA
The DNA here is from genome assembly GCF_027887165.1 of Monodelphis domestica. Classification (NCBI taxonomy): domain Eukaryota; kingdom Metazoa; phylum Chordata; class Mammalia; order Didelphimorphia; family Didelphidae; genus Monodelphis; species Monodelphis domestica. The sequence goes on along the minus strand of NC_077233.1, from coordinate 220,837,033 downwards.
CATTTCATCCGAGGTGACTGGATCTTTCCAGACACTGAGGGGGGATTTCTTCTCTGCCTAACCAAACCGGGCCATTCTTCATCGCCTGTTGCTGCCTTGTCAGGACCGTCACCGAATCCCAGAATGTTAGAAGCAGAGGACCACAACTGGGAAAGGCCTTAGGTGTGACCCAACGCAACCCCCTCATTTTATAGGTGAGGAAACGGAGGCCTAATGAAGTGAATTAATTTGGCCAAAGCCACACAAATAGTAAATGATAAAGGCAGGATTTAAAGCTGGGTCTTTTGACCCCAAATCCAATGGTCTTTCCACTGTCTTCGAATCATAGAAAGTCAAAAGACGTCATCAATGATGTTACTCTGGTCCTCTTTAAGTATGAAGGATGACATCTAGCACCAGAATCACAGAATGTTACCGTGGGGAGAGAATACATATAGTCCAAGTCCTTCATTGGATAGAGGAGCATCCAGGGTTTAGAAAGGGGAAGGAACTTTCCTAAAACCACACAGCTACTATGGATAGAAGAATGAAAATGGCTTACGAGTAGAGGGCCTGATCTTGGGGATCTGGAGCCAGCCTATGGGGCAGGCAGAAGGTGGCCTGGTGGAATTAACAGGATGTCCAGTTCTCCGATGAACCTTTTAGAAGGTCCCTTTTGGGCATGACATTTTGTATTGCTTTTGGACTTGAGATGGGAAAAGAATCTAGTTTCTCCTTGACCCTTGTACTCTTACCATTTCAGAAAGGGTTGGTGACTTCTATCCCCATCTTCTGTGGATATTGGTGGTGGTATTGTTTGTGGGAAGAGATAATGAAGAGAGGAAGGAGAAGAGATGATGGGAGTTATGATTCTCCCAGAGCAGACTTGCTTTGACTTTGCTGGCTGCCTCACCTAGTGGATGGCTAGAGAATCAGTCATCTGCAATTTTTTTATATCTAAGAAATTATTGGACCCAGTTCTGTTGCAGTCAATGGGACCTTCTCTGCTTCTCCCCCAACATGGTCCCTCTCCTTGCTATCTCTCTTCTTTACCTGTCCCTCTCTTCCCCTCACTATCTCTTTCCTCCTGTCCTTCTCTTACCCTCACTATCTCTCTCCTTCCCTTGTCCCTCTCTCCCCCTCACTATCTCTTTTCTCTTGTCCTTCTCTTCCTCTTGCTTCTCCTCTCTCCCCTTTACTCCCTTTCCTTTTTTCTTTCATTGTACAGATGTCTTTAGTCTATATGATGTTTTATTTCATTCCATTCATTTAGTTTCAGTCTTATATTTTGTATAACTTATATAACTACTTAACCTGTTCAGTTTTTCAGGTGTGTCTGACTCTTCAAGACCTCATTTGAAGTTTTCTTTTTAAAAAATTTTTATTTATTTAATTAAGAATATTTTTCTTTTTTAAAAAAGGTTAATTAATTAAGAATATTTTTCCATGGTTACATGATTCACATTCTTTCCCTCCCCTCCTCCCATCCCACTCCCATAGCCAATGAGTAATTCCACTAGGTTTTACATGTGTCATTGACCAAGATCTATTTCCATATTATTGATATTTGCACTAGGGTGATCGTTTAAAGTCTACATCCCCAATCATATCTCCATCAACTCATGTGATCAAGCAGTTGTTTTTCTTCTGTGTTTCTACTCCCACAGTTCTTTCTCTGGATATGGATAGCATCTTTCTCATAAGTACCTCAGACTGGAACAACCTCCAGGAAGTAATGCAGAGCGAGAGGAGCAGAACCAGGGAAACATTGTACACAGAGACTGATACATTGTGGTACAATCGAAGGTGATGGACTTCTCCATTAGTATCAATGCAATCCCTGAACAATCTGCAGGGATCTAAAAAAAAATACTACCCACAAGCAGAGGATAAACTGTGGGAGTAAAAACACCGCTGAAAAGCAACTGCTTGACTACAGGGTTGGAGGAGATAAGACTGAGGAGAGACTCTAAATGAACACTATAATGCAAACTCCAACAACAGGGAAATGGGTTCGAGTCAAGAACACATGTGATAACCAGTGCAATCATGCGTCGGCTATGGGAGAGGGAAAGGCGGGGGGGGGGGGGGGGGAGGGAGGGGAGAGGAGGAAAAGAAAACGATCTTTGTTTCCAGTGAATAATGTATGAAAACGACCAAATAAAATAATATTAAAATTAAAAAAAAAATAAATAAAAAAAAATAAATTATTAAAAAAAAAAAGTACCTCAGAATTGTCCTGGATCATTGCATTGCTGCTAGTAGAGAAGTCCATTACATTTGATTGTGCCACAGTGTATCAGTCTCTGTGTACAATGTTTTCCTGGTTCTGTTCCTCTCACTCTGCATCAATTCCTCGAGGTTGTCCCAGTTCACATGGACTTCCTCCACTTTATTATTCCTTTGAGCACAATAGTATTCCATCACCAACAGATACCACAATTTGTTCAGCCATTCCCCAATTGAAGGGCAAGCCCTCATTATCCAATTTTTTTTTTGCCATCACAAAGAGTGCAGCTATGAATATTCTTGTACAAGTCTTTTTCCTTAATATCTCTTTGGGGTACAAACCCAGCAGTGCTATGGCTGGATTGAAGGGCAGACAGTCTTTTAAAGCTCCTTGGGCATAGTTCCAAATTGTCTTCCAGAATGGTTGGATCAATTCACAACTCCACCAGCAATGCATTCATGTCCCAATTTTGCCAAAATTTAGAATATTTTTCCATGGTTATATGATTCATATTCTTTTCCTTAGAAGCATCCTTCCATAGTTAACAAGCAACTCCACTGGGTTTTACTTTTACATGATCAAGACCTATGTCCATATTATTAATATTTGCACTAGGGCGATTGTTTAGAGTCTATGCCAATCATATCCATTTGGTGTTTACTTGGCAGAGATCCTGGTATTATTTGCCATTTCCTTCTCTAGTTCATTTGACAGATAAGGAAACTGAGGCAAATAGGTTTAAGTGACTTGCCCAGGATCACACAGCTAATAAGTGTCTGAGTCTGGATTTTAACTCAGGAGGAGGAATCTTCTTGACTACAGGTCCTATCTTTATCCACTGCACCAACTAGCTGCTTACCTTACAGGTTTGCTATTGAAAAAAAGGACTTTGTAAACCTAAAAGCACTTTTTGAATATGTTATTATAATTGCTGTTATTTTGCCTTATTATTATTATTATTATTCTCATGTTAAAGAGAATATCCAGCCAGTCTCAGGAGCAAGAAGACCTGAGTTTAAGTGCTGCTTTTGCCACATACTAGCTGTGTGATTCTGTGTAAGACAATTAATTTCTCAGTGCTCCAGGCAACTCTATAAGGCCTGCATTTGGAGAGGGAGACTCCTCATCTGAGATTTCTTTATATTGAAGAGATCATAGTTCTAATCTTTATTCTTCTTATTATCATCACTCCATACATTAGAGTAATGTGAGCATAAGGATACAAGGAAAGTACATGATTTCTGGCAAACCAGGCCAGGAATTGGGCTCCTCTTCTCATCAATGGTCTTAAAAAGCTATAGTAGTAGTAGTAGTAGTAGTTGGTGCTCGCTGAAGGTCTCAAGAATCCCCAATCTCAGGGGAAGCTGGGTGGTCCAGTGGATTGAGAGACTAGAGATAGGAGGTTCTGGGTTCAAATTTGGCCTCAGACACTTCCTAGCTGGGTGACCCTGGATAAGTCACTTAATCTCCATTGCCTAGCCCTTACTGCTTTTCTGCCTTGGAACCAATACACAGTATTAATCTAAGGCAGAAGGTAAGGGTTAAAAAAAAAGAGTCCCCAATCTCTCACACTCATAATCTCAATACAGCAAGAATGAAAGTACAAACTCTCGATCCGTCCCTCAAGTAGCTTACAATTCTCCTTGGCAATATAAGAAGAGATAAGCAGGAGTGATGGGGACTGGGAGTCCAGGTTCCTCTATCACCTCAGCTCCTGGGGAAAGTGGGCTCCAACTTAAGATGATGGCTACACCCATTCTTGCCGCCATGTTCACTTCTGCGTGAGGCATCACTGAGTGGATGAATCAGTCCCTGGCTTGCCTCTTGGCCGAAGGATTGACTGACGGCTAGCATGGGTCAGAGAGATCATTCCCCCAAGCAGACTTCACGCTTCTGGGCCACTATAACGCCATCAGACTCTGCCATGGTCTTCCATGGCTGGACCCTTGATGGTTCTAAGCGTTCCAAATTCACAAGTTTTTGACCTAGCCTGCTCCATCTCCAGGCATCATTCACTGGTGATTAGGAAAGAATAAACAAGGAGGTGAAGAAACAAAGGTCCCATGCATTCACGGCCACATGGCGGCCCGATGGGAGGGAGAGCCAGAGACCCTCCCTTTCTAGGGAGGCCCACAGTGATTTTCCTGCCTTTTCATTAAAAAGCCACCAGGGAATTGAAGGAAACTTCACTTGTTCATGCCTTTTGTATGGGAACTCTGTTTCATCTCAGCAGCCAATTAAAAAGCTTTTCATCACCCCATAGTCAACTGGTAAGGAACAGTCAAAAGACACTTGTGAATTCTGTGAATGGGGGGGGGCACTGCTGCCCCCCCAGCCCTGCTAATTATGTATCACAGCACCCTTCCACAAGCAGGCAGCAAAACCTCTGCACAGATATGCCGCCGGCTGAGCAAACACACACACCCACACATATAATATGTTATATATTCTACCAATTTAAATATATAGATATATAGATATAGATATACTCCACACTGCCAGCCCCCAGGCTCTCGGCGCCTCCCTCTACTTGGTACAGACCCTGTTTCCCACCCCACCATTCCTTTTTGCCTTATAGAGACATCGCCTAGACACAAGAGGAGCAGAATAGATGTAGCATTGACTTATAGCTGCTTACTAACGATGGAGCCTCCACTTGACATTGGAGGGAGATGGGGCCTGAGCCCTTGTGAATTGGAGCTCTTCACTCAGCCTGCAGCTCTGGGCCCCAGAGAGGTGCCTAACACGTCTTATTCCATTCCCTGGCTCTGGGCACACCCCTGCCTCCCCCCCTCCTTCTGAGGAAGCTCCCCAGCAGTAAGCCTGTCTTAGCCATGGGGGGGATGGACATTTCAAGCTTTCATGTGTTTATGGTTTGTTTGGACTTCAGAGAAAAGTGAGGAGGCCAGGGCAGCGGGGCAGTCAACTCCTCGGGGAGCAGAGAAACCTGAGCCACTCTGGAGGATTTGTTGGGGAATCCCATACTTTTCCAGATGTTGTCTGGTAGTCTTGGGCTGTGTAGTGCTGGGTCCAGGCTATTTCCCAGTCTCTAACTCTACTCCCCCCCCCCAACTCAATGCATAGTGTCAACTCCAGGAAATGGGGACATTTTTAGTTACTGTGAATTAGGCATCTGGGAAAAGGGCTCAGATTTGTCTCTTTTCTGTGTATCTCTGTCTCTTCTGTCTTGATACCTGTTTTTCTGTCACTGTCTCTCTTGGTTTTCTGGGTATCTTTTCCCTCTGTAATTATATATCTGTCTCTCTCCCCTTTCCCTCCCACTTCTCTCTGCCTTTCCCTCCCTCCCTCTCTTCCCCCCTGTCTCCCTCCCTCCCTCTCTCTCCATCTCTCTCTCCCTCCCTCTCTCTCCATCTCTCTCTCTCCCTCTCCCTCCCTCCCTCCCTCCCTCTCTCTTTCTCTTTCTGTCTCTGTCTCTCCCCCCTCTCTCTCTCCCCCCTCCTTTTCTTCGTTCTCTCTCTCTCTCTGGGTGTCTCTCTCTTTCTATCTCTCTCTGTCTCTCTATTTCTCTCCCTCCCTTCCTCCCTACCTCTCCCTCTCCCTCCCCCCTCTCTCCCTCCTTTCCTCCCTCCCTCTATTCCTCTCTTTCTCTCTTCCTCCTTCCTTCTCTCCATCTCTTTCCCTCCCCTCTCTCTCCCTCTCCCCCTCTCTCTCCTTCCCCCTCCCTCCTCCTCCATTCTCCCCTCTCCTTTCCCTCCTACTCCTCCCTGAACCGCTGTTTCTCTTCTACCATATGATATATTCCTTCATTTCCTTCATCAAACTTCATTTTCTCTCTTAAGTGGCTAACATACAACTTTAAAAAGCCCTTTCCTTTTTTACTTACTTAATTTTTAAACCTTACTTTCTGTCTTAGTAACAACTGGAAGACAAAGGGCAAGGGCTAGGCAGACAGGGTTAAGTGACTTGCCCAGGGTCACATAGCTAGAAGTACCTGAGGTTGGATTTGAAAGTCTGGTGCTCTATCCATTGTGCCATCAAGTTGCCCCACCTTTTCCTTTTAAAAATTATTTCCACTGCTTATATTTTCCCACTAAACCATTTTCTATCCATTTCTTTTAAAAAATGCTTAACTTCTGTCTTGGAATCCATACTAAATATCAGTTTCAAGGCAGAAGAGCAGTAAGGGCAAGGCAGTTGGGTTAAATGACTTGCCCAGGGGCTAGTTAGGTAGCCCAGTGGATTGAGATCCAGGTGTAGAGAAAGGAGGCCCTGGGTTCAAATTTGAACTCATATTCTTCCTAGCTGTATGACCCTGAGCAAATCACTTAAGCCCCATTGCCTAGCCTTTATTGTTGTTCTGTCTTGAAACAATACACTATATTGATTCTACAATGGAAAGTAAGTATTTTTTTTTTAAGTAACTTGGGGGGCAGCTGGGTAGCTCAGTGGATTGAGAGCCAGACCTAGAGATGGGAGGTCCTAGGTTCAAATCTGACCTCAGACACCTCCCAGCTGTGTGACCCTGGGCAAATCATTTGACCCCCATTGCCTAGCCCTTGCCATTCTTCTGCCTTGGAGCCAATACACAGTATTGACTCCAAGAGGTAAGGTAAGAGTTAAAAAAACAAACAAACAAACAAACAAAAAGTAACTTGTAGGGGCATCTGGGTAGCTCAGTGAATGGGAGGTCCTGGGTTCAAATTTGACATCAGACACTTCCTGGCTTCCAATACACAGTATTGATTCCAAGATGGAAGGTAAGGGTTTAAAAAAAAGTAACTTGCCTGTGGTGACACAGCTAGGAAGAACCCAGGACCCCCCATTTCCAGGCCTGATTCTCTATCTACTAAGCTACTTAACTGCCCTTGAACCCCCCCCCCCATTTCTTGAAACAAGAAACAAAGGAAAACAGCTAAGCAACATCAATGGATACAGTGAGGAAGGATAATAGCATATGTGACCATTTCTACCCACAGTCCTCCACTTTTTTAGAAAGGAAGTATCTCACATAGACTAAAAACAACAACAACCAAACCTAGCAGTGGGCATTTAGTTCATTCCTCTGGTGGTCCCCTTGGTGGGTATGGCACCCCAGGACCCATCCTTCTGGGCGTCTTGGGGATGGAGGAGATTCTAGGATCTGCAGTGACCAAGAAGAGACTGTCACGTAGGGGAGAGAGACTCAGCCTTGGCTGCATCTTTGGCAGTATCTAGAGAATAAACACAAAATAAATCAAGCTAATTCAAAGTAGAAGGGGCTAGCATTTAGGGGGATGAGGAATGGTTTCATGATGAAGGTGATGCCTGAACTGAACCTTGAAAGAAGAAGGTCTCTATGAGACAGAGGCAAGGATGGAGTGCATTCCAGGAATAGGGTCTAGGCAAAGGCACAGTGATGGGAGATGGGATACTGTGTGTGAGGAATAATAAGGTGACCAGACTCTCCGGACCACATTGTATAGGAAAAGGAGCAAATGTATATAATAAAACTAGGAAAATAGGAAGTAGCCAAGTTGAGAAATTCTTTAAAAGACAAAGAAGAAAGTTTATATTTTATCTCAGGGACAATAGGGAGCCAATGGGATATAGGGATGAATTTGAGCAAGAGTGTACAGATAGGCCAATCACAACTCAGTTATAAAGAAAACTGGTATGACTCAAATGAATAGAGAGACAAGAGATCTTGGGTTTAAATGTGGCCTGAGATATTTCCTAGTCATGTAACCCCTGGGCAAGTCACTTAACCCCAAATGCCCAACTCTTACCACTCTTCTGCCTTGGAACGAATACTTCCTATTGATTCTAAGATGGAAGGTGATGGTTTTATTAAAAAACATAAACTTCAAATTACTTTCTCCTGGCATGTTATTTCTGCATTGATAGTCATTTCCCCCTGGTTGTCAAAAATATCTTTGCTTAAATCTAAGATGGCGTGGACATGGTAAGGTAGGGGTTCCTGGCTTGTTTTTTTATCCTCATATCCTTTGGCTTTCAGTAAGCCTTCCCTAATTCCCTATTTAATATGAAAAGAAATAAATTCCAGAGTTTACCATGCATTGACTCATAAGCAATGAAATAAAATTAAGACATTAATTACTTTCTCATGAGGAAAACCTTTATTTGGTGTGTAGCATTTTCTTACAAGCACTACTATTTTTGGACTACTTCAGTAGGACGGGAGAAAGGGAATAGAGACTGGACTTGTGATTTCATTGGTATTGAGACTTCTTCCCCATGGTGGAGCTCTCTGTGGATGCAATGAGGACCTTCTCTGCAATTTCATAGGCTTAATGAGAGGGAGACTTGAACATAGCTCTTTCCTGGTTATCAGGACTTCCTTTTCAATAGGATAACGTGTTGTAGTGGCTACTTTTTTTATTGAGTCATCTCAGTTGTGTCCACTCTTTGAGACCCCATTTGGGGTTTTCTTGGCAAAGATACTGGAGTGGTTTGCCATTTCCCTCTCCAACTCATTGCCCAGGCAATGGGGCAATGAGGCAAATGGGGTTATATGACTTATCCAGGGTCACACAGTTAGTATCTGAGGTCAGATTTGAACTCAGGAAGAGGAGTATTCCTGACTAGAGCTGGTATTCTATCCACTATGCCACTTAGCTTCCAGGATAATGTAGTTATTACCAAATATTCCCTGTTGTCCCTTGATAAGCTTCTTGTACTCTGTGAGGGCTCGTGTGTCTAAGGTGGAGCTTCCAGTATAAGGGAAAGAGGGAATAGGCATGAGAAGTGGGCATCAGAAGAAGTTAACAACAGCAGAAGAGGGGAGGGGAATGACCTGGCACTGGGATATGGTAGATAGCAAAGGTAAGCTCCTCAGAAATAAAGAAGGTCAAGGGGATTCCATACTTCAAGTTGGGGTTCAGTGACTGGGACAGATAAGAGAATTAATAAAAGGAAAAACCTTGGGGCTAAGAGCCAAGTCCTTTGCTTTGGTTCAGTGGAGAGGCAGGAGTTCCCCATTAAGAAGCTATTACAATAAGGTTTATATAAACCCAGGGCCAGATCTGGCAATTTCTATCTACTGTTAGAAATCAGATATCTCAACAAGATTTTGCTCCATTTCTTTAAGTAACCAAGTTGTTTAACCAGATGAAATATGGGATTGATCCTGGTGAACTGGGGACCAGCCAATCTTGTCTATCATTCAAAAGACCCTGGAGAGATTGCAAGGGACCCTGGGAATTTGAAGGAAAATATTCAAAAATATTCAAAAGGGTTAAAAAAAGAACCAAGCAGAAAAATAATAAAAACTGACATTTATTTTGGTTTTAAGGTTTTGCAAACCTATATGTACACATATAATATGTACATGGATTCAGTACAATTCAAAACATTTAAGTACCTTCTATGTGCCAGGCACTGTACTAAGCTCTGGAGACACAAATAAGAAAAAGAAAGGTGGTCCCTGCCTCCAAGAAGCTTATAATCTAAGGGGGGGGGGAGGAAATATATACATATGTATATACATGCATTGAGGCATGTCTACTTTATAGGTGTGAAAGAGTAGTAGGAAGAGCCCTGGTCTTGGAGTCAAGGAACCTAGGTTTGAATCCCGACTCTGTTATTTGGGTGGGTGGCACAGTAGTTAAAGTTCTAGACTTGGAGTTAGAAAGACCTGAGTTCAAATTTTGTCTCATATGCTTATGAACTGTGTGACCCAGGGCAAATCACTTAACTTCTCTCAGTCTCAGTTTCCTCATCTATAAAATGGGGATAATTATAGCATCTACCTCCCATGGCGGTTGTGTGGATCAAATGGGCATGTAAAGTGCTGAATACACCTCAAAGCACTAAATAAATGTTAGCTGTAATAATTACTGATGTACTCTTGGGCTTCAATTTATTCATGAAATGAAGGAAATTTGACTCAATAGTCCCAAATTTCCCTTCTAAATCTAAATCTCTTATTCCACATTTTCATCTGACAAAGCTTCTGGATTTCCAGGGTGAAGGAGCAGTTAATACTCTAGTCCTGTTTTCTCTCTCTCCTTTGGACTCATAAAGGACAATCCTTCCTGTAAGGCCCACCAACATCAGACCCATCATCCACTTAGCATGGTTTGGGGTGAGCCATTGCACCCAAGCTTCCCTGGGACCCTACATGGTATCCAGTAGATCCAATAACCATGTTCCTGAAGACAAATAAGCGTCTGACCTTGAGAAGGTGGTAGAAAGAACTCTGGATTTGAATCCAGTTCGGCTACTTTCTATGGGTATGACCCTGAGGTAAGCTGCTCTGCAAGCTGCTTCTGTAAATCTCCGTTTCCTCACCTGAAAATGAGCTGCTTAGTCTAGCTGATTTCTCAGGATTCCATTTAGCTCAAATGTGCATATGATCCTCTAAGTGTTAGCCCCACAACAAGGACATTATCATATGGCTCAACTCTGCTTTAGTTCATTTTTTAATTCTTTTCTCTGCCTTTTTTAAGGCAGAGAATTCTAGATGTCACAGATGAACTTAGCCTCCCTGCCTGCTTGTCTTTATGTGAGCATCATTCCCATTTACAGGTCCAGATAAAATGGGAGAATCCAGATCTCCAGTATTTTAGAATACTGGCAACAGAAATCTACATTCGCCTCTTCCCTCTGCGACATCACAGAAAACAGCCCCAGAGTTAGTTTCTCTTCCTTCTGTCTCCATTTCACTCTTTCAGTTATCTCACCTCAGAACCTCTTGGGAGAAGATCGGGGCTCAACCCCACAAATAGCACTTTAAAGGCAGAGAAGGGGATTCTGAGTATTCTGGGAAACTCTGAGTTTGACATGGGCTGAGCATTAGCTACTTCCCCCACTGGTTAAGAAGCCACCTACTATTACATTATGGGTTTGACTGATGGGACCACTTTCCTTTCTCATTACCCAGGGAGAAGGGCCAGAGCTTCATTCAGGGCCCATCCAGGCAGCAGAGCTAATCATTCTAAAAGCACCAGTGGGTGGACGAAAGCAGATGAGTCAAGAGAACATGGTAAAGAATCGAGAACATTTGTCACTGGATTAAATCCAAGCGTGAGGGATTGCATTGGATTGCGAACTCAGGCTCAGTCCTATCGTTCTTCTCTGCTCATGAAGGACCAAAATGGAGATCTCAAGTTCTTCAGAACCAACTATGACTGTCAAGATATTGGTACCTTACATGGAGGTAAAGAATATAGTTCTAAGGGTGCCAAGGGTCAGAAGGAAAGAGAAAACCAGGATTGGACAACCAATTCTCAGGAGACTGAGCAAAATTCAAAATTCTCCTTCCAGGACCCTGGACATGACTGCTGGGGTTAGATGGGGGCAGGACAGGGCTACAATGTAGTCATCCTTTTGCATTCTCCTCCCATTCCTCATCCCTAATTCCTTTAAAATGCAGGCTTTGGGGATTGGTGAGTGGGAGCATGGTAGATAGAATTGCTGTCATCATTCTCTCCCCATAGCCAGAGGCCAGCAAGAAGAATGCTACCTTGCCACATGAGAAGCTGATGGGATAGGTGTAAAAGGTAGCAGGGGATTCAGTGGCCTCCTTCCTGACTCCTCTCCATTTGTCTGAATTCTATAAATCCCCTTCCCTTCCCTTCCCTTCCCTTCCCTTCCCTTCCCTTCCCTTCCCTTCCCTTCCCTTCCCTTCCCTTCCCTTCCCTTCCCTTCCCTTCCCTTCCCTTCCCTTCCCTTCCCTTCCCTTCCCTTCCCTTCCCTTCCCTTCCCTTCCCTTCCCTTCCCTTCCCTCCCCTCCCCTCCCCTCCTCTTCCCTTCCTTTTTTCCTTCCCTTCCCTTTCCTTTCCTTCTTTCCTTTCCTTCTTTCCTTTCCTCTCCTCATGCCTCCTATCTTAGAATTAATATACGGGTTCCAAGGCAAAAGGGCTAGGCATTGGGGGTTACTTGGCTTGTCCAGGATCACACAACTAAGAAGTATATTCTACCCATTTTCAAAATATACCTCATCTCTGCCAGGCTGTCTTCCTTGAAAACTTCTCTTCTTTATCTAACTTTAATAAATCTTCTATAATATTTATCATCCAAATGGCTTATTTTATATACAAGTGCAGGCATCTAGATAGTATAATAAATAGAGCAGTAGATTTTTTTGAGTCAAGAAGAGCTAAGTTTTAATATTAAACTTATTAGTTCTGTGACTATCAGAATGTCATTTACCTCTTCTTTTAGTCTCAGTTTTCTCCTCTATAAAATGGGGATAATAAACCTCTCCTCTGTAAAATGGGGGTAATAAATCTTCATTCAACATTAGTTCTGTGACTTTGGGAATGTCATTTACCTCTCTTCTCAGTTTTAGTTTTCTCCTCTATAAAATGGGGATAATAAATCTCCATCAAGGAGTTGTTGTGAAGACCAAAAGTAATTAATAATATATTGTTTAAAAACAATACATTGTTTTTGTTGAATCATTTTCAGTCATGTCCAACTTTTCCTGACCCCATTTGAGTTTTTTTTAGTAGAGATATTAGGGTAGTTTCCCACTTACTTCTCTAGTTCATTTGATAGAGATAAGGAAACTGAGGCAAATGGAGTTAAGAATGTTGAGAAAGGACTCTTTTTCAAGTTCAGTTTGGAGTATAGTCATGTCCTGATTAATATAAATATCAAATTCCCCTGAAGAGGGCCTTTTATTTAATATTACCCATTGTATTTCCATCGGACTGGAAACAATGACAGTAGATCTTTATATAATAATATAGAATTTTATCTAGTTATCAAAATTTATATATCATATGTAGACTTTAATATATAACTTATATTTATATCATTATTACTTCAAATATTGTGAATTTCAATATAAGAAGTTACTTCAGGGGACTGATTTATCCACACGAATTGAGACCTAGCTGTTAGATGACTCTTGACATCCCTTCCAATGGAGCTTCTGCGATTCTGTGAAGCATTAAGAAACCTAAGGAGCTTCTTGATTCCTTGTCTAGTCTAGTCTTTTCCTTTAAAGACAACAGCCTGAGGATAGTACAGTGGGAGGAAGATCACTGATTTTAGAGTCAAAGGACGTGGGTTCAAATACCTCAACTTAATACCACTGGGACTCAGTTTCATATCTGTAAAATAAAGACAGATTAGACTAGATGCCCTTCCAGGTCTAGATCTCAGAGGGTGTTGGATCAGACCTTGAGGAAAGAAGGGGGTCATGAGATTTAGAGTTGGATAATCTGGTTTTGTCCCCTTGATTTTACAGATGAGGAAACTGAGGCCCATGGAAGGGAAGTGACTTGTCCAATGGACAAATAGTAAGTAGCAGAAGGATTCCAAGGGAATTTCACTCCAATTCCAATGCTCTGAGTTCAGATGCTTTGGGGGTGGGGAGGAGGGGGATTTGATGAGTGTGGAGACTATGTAAATACAGAAAGAAAGCATCTATTCTCTGTGTATTTGGGGGGTGTCGGAGATAACAGTCCCTGGGGAGGGGAGAGTTAGACATCAGTGGGTGACTGATAGAGGGCTTCCTGCTGGGACCCATTCCCTGTTTGCCTTCTTTGTGGGTGACTTGAGCTCTGCCAACCACAGGGCAAACAGTAGCATTCAGTTCCCTGCTCCCTGGCTATTCCCAGTGGACTGTGCAAGCCCCAAGTTGCCTCCCTGCAGGAAGTAGCCAGGGCCTACCATCCATCAAGGACTGGCTCCCAGAGACACATGGGATTCATTCTGCCTCTGCTCCAGGCCTCTAGCCCCAGCTGGTGATCACCTGGAACGGTCTGGCAGCCCTTTCCCCCTGCCACCCACCCCCCTGGAGCAGCAGGAGCGTCCATTAACAAGTACGGATCGGTGGGGATGGTTTGTAAACTCCGGATACACTCAGAGGGGCCTGCCTGCTTATTGGTCACTGCTTTCCGCTCTCAGAAATGGGTCATTTAAACAGAAAACTGTAAAGTGTTCATGCCTCAGAATATAGAGAAATTATCCAAACAAGCTTCTGTCTCCTGGCCACAGGCTCACCATTCAAGCAGCAGCTTGAGGCTGATGGTACTGGAATAAACCCAAGCCTTGCAGACAGCTCCTTCTCTTTCTTTCCCTCTGTCTCTCACCTTCCTTCTCTCCTTCCCTTTCTTCCTAACTCTGCCCTCGCCTTTCCTCCTTCTCTCTCTATTTCTTTCTTCCATTTCTCCATCTCCTTTTCCCTCTCTCTAGATTCTTCCTTATACCTTGCTATTTTGGGGGGTAGCTTTTCTTTCACTTTCTTTTCATCTCTCTCTTCCTCTTTTCCTCTTTTTCTCCCTCTCTTTCTCTCTGTCTCTCTGTCTCCCTCCCTCTTCTTTCCTCTCCTCTCTCTCTCTCTCTCTCTCTCTCTCTCTCTCTCTCTCTCTCTCTCTCTCTCTCTCTCTCTCTCTCTCTCTTCTCTTTTTCTCCCCCCTCTATCCTTATGTTTTTTCAAATTTTCAGCTTTTCTATCTTTCATTATCTTTTCCTATCTCTTTCTCTCTCCATTTCTCTCCTTATATCTTGCCATTCTTCAGCTCTTCTGCCTTTCATTCTCTTTTTATCTTTCTCCATTTCCCTCTTTATGTTTTGCCCTTGTTTGTAGTTTTTCTATTTTCATTCTCTTTTCATCTCTCTTTCTCTGAGTCTCTAGCTCTCTGCCTTCTCTGTCTATCTCTTGATTTTCTGCTTTTGCTTTCTTCTCTGCTCCTTCTGCTTCTCTCCTCATTGTTCTTTCAAGGATATCCTATAGATCTGTCTTCTGTCCCTACAAACAAAGGGCATTGCAGCTAATTTTTTTAGTCTTACCATGCTTTGAATCAAAAAGATCCTTCTGGATCTGAACTTCAATTAACCAAAAGCCTGTGCCTATCCCTCAGCTGTGATCCAGTAATCAAGCCACCCACGACTCGGCTTTATTGTCTCTTCTCTTAACCCATCTAGTCTGGTTTTACTTCTTCCAGGCCTGCATCTTCCTGGGCTGGTCACTCCGAGAGAACCATGTTACTTCTCTGCCACCCAACTACTGTAGAAAACTCTTCCCCTGGAGAAATTTTGGCAATTTGGGCCCTTCTCTGGGAGCAAGGTACTTCCATAAAAAGATAAATTTCAAAAGCTTCATGAATGGAAAGATGCCAACCCTTTACAAAGAGCTAAATATTGTGGCCTCTATTTGTTATTCTTGGAAAAGGAAATGGCCAACCACTGCAGTATCTTTGCCAAGAAAACCCCAAATGGGGTCATGAAGAGTCACACAATGGCTGAAATGACTGAACAAAAACAAATTTATTATTCTGTTCATTGTTATTATTATCTTTTTTACGTTTCACTCACAAGTACCTTCTAAGTTACCTTTTTTTAAACTCTTACCTTCTGTCTTAGAATCAATATTGTGTATAAGTGCCAAGGCAGAAGAGTGGAACTATGCTCAAAGGGCAATAAAATGTATATAGCCTTTGTTACCGCTACTAGGTCCGTATACCAAAGAGATCATAGAAAGGGGGAAAGGATCTACTTGTACAAAATTAGTTACAGCTGCTCTTTTGTGGTGGCAAAGAATTGGAGATTGAGGGGATGTCCAGCAATTGGAAATGGCTAACAAATTGTGGTGTATGACTGTGATGGGATACTGTTGTACTATAAGAAATAATGAGCAAGATGATTTTAGAAAAAAAAACTGGAAAGATCTACTCAAACTGATGCAAAGTGAAATAAGCAAAACCAGGAGAACATTGTACACAGAAACACCAATATTTTGGGATGATCAACTGTGAAAGACTTAACTATTCTCAGCAATACAATAATTTGGGGCAATTCTGAAGGACTTATGACAAAGAATTCTCTCCACCTCTAAAGAAAGAGTTGTTGGAGTCAGGTGCAGATCCAAGCATACTATCTTGCACATTAGTGTATTTATGGCTTTATTTTGGGGTTTTAGTTTTATATGAATATTCTCTGACAACAATGATCAATATGGAATTATCTTTTGCAAGATAATATCTGTATGGCCCAGATCAAATTGTTCACCATTTCTGAGAGAGGAAAGGGAAGGGAGGGAGGGAAGAAGTTTGGATCTTATTCTAAATTTGGGAAGTATATATTGAAAATTGTTATTACATGTAATTGGGAAAATATAATATCTCTGAATAATAAAAAAGGATTTGAGCAAAGCAAAAAAGAAGTGACTTGCCCAGGATCACACAGTTAGGAAGTGTGTCTGAGGTCAAATTTGAATCCAGGACCTCCTATCTCCAGAGCTGGCTCACAGTCCACCAAGCCACATACCTGCCCTCAGTAAAAGGATTTTCTTTTTAAACACTTGCCTTTCATCTTACAATCAATACTCTGTATTGGTTCCAAAGTATCTGAGGTCATATTTGAACCCATATCCTCCCATCACCAGGCCTGGCACTCTATCCATTGAACCTCCTAGCTGGCCCTTCAAGGTTACTTAAAAAAAAAAAAAAACCCTACCATGTTTTGGATCAAAAATCCTTCTGGACTTGATCTCCACTTCACCAGGGGACTATGGCCATCTATTAACTGATCTTGTGACCAGCCACACAATTCTCCAATCCACTTCTGGGTTTTATTCTCTCTTCTCTCATTCTTTACCTCACCTGCTGCTTTCAGTTCTGCATCTGCCTGAGCAGCATTGCTCTTCTCCTATTCTGTTATCCTATTCATTGCTATGAACATCCCTTTTTCCACTCCAGGTTCAGTCACCAGTACAGGGCATGGGACTGACCTTATTAGCGAATAGAAGGGAATGACTGGAAGGTCCTCTTGCCCCTCCATGGTCTCTCCTACTTTTCCTATAGCCAGAAATTCCACTATTTGTTCCTTTAGATCCAGAAGACTATTCTATATTTCAGAGGACCTTATTAAAATTCTAAGAGGGATAAAAACTGGCCATGTGGGGAGACCTTATGAGCTAAAATTTCAGGAGAGGCTAGTTGAAAGCCAAGCCCTTGGGGAACAGGAGGTGTGATTATTGCTTGGGGAAAAGGTGAAGGCTCTAGAGACAACCTTTTCTGACTTACCATTTTGCCAAAGGCCACCCCAATCCTCAGGAAAATAATGTGTAACTGACGGTTGCATCGCATTTTCTTTTCTTTTTAATTTATTTATTTTTAATAAACATCTATCTTCTGTCTTAGTATCAATTCTAAGACAGAAGAGTAGCAAGGGCAAGGTAATTGGGATTAAGTGACTTGTCCAGGGACACAGAGCTAGGAAGTTTCTGAGATCAGATTTGAACCCAGGTCTTCTCTCCAGGTTGGCTCTTTATCCATGGTGCTACAAGCTATCCCTACTATTAATCAAATAACTAATTAACCAATTAATTAATCCATTTATTCCTTAATTTGTTTATCTATCCATTCAATTCATTCATTCATTTACTCATTTGTTCATTTATTCATTCATTTGTTCATTCATCTATTCATTCATTCATTCATTCATTTATAATCAGTTACATGTAGTAACAAATTTCCACATAAGTTTTCCAAAGTTATGTGATCTAAATTGTTCCCCTCCCTCCTTCCCTCCTCCTTTCCAGAGCTGGTAAACAACTATTCATTTATTTTTAACATTCTTTTCTTTTAAAAATATGAGTACCCAAATTGTCTCCCTCCGGTCCACTCCTGCCCCACCGAGTGAGAATGTAAATGATATGAGAACAATTTACACATGAAATCATGCAAAATATAGTTCCTCATTAGTCTTATTTTAAAAATGGCAAGAAAAATAAAGAAAATGGAAAAATTATACTTCTGTTTGCACTCAGAGTTTATCAGTTCTCTTTCTGTAGTGAATAGAATTTTGTCATCATGAATCCTTTGGAATTATCTTGGATCACAGGACTGATCAGAGTAACCAAGTCTTTCAGGGTTGATCATCATTACAACATTGCTTTTACTGTGCTCAATGAACCCTTGGTTCTTCTTGTCTCACTTTGCATCAGTTCATCTAGTTCTTGTCATGTTTTTTTCTGAAATCATACTCCTCATCATTTCTTATAGCACAATAGTATTCCATCACAATCTTACACATTAACTTGTTCAGGCATTCTCCAACTGATGGGTATCCCCTTAATTTCCAGTTCTTTGCTATTACAAAAATAGCTGCTATAAATATTTTTAATATAGCAGTCCATTTTCTTTTCCTTTGATCTCTTTAAGATACAGACCTAGTGGTGTTGCTGAGTCAAAGGGTATTGTGTCACTTTTTAAAAGAACCCTTACCTTCTGCCTTAGTAACAACTCTAAGGCAGAAGGGCAAGGATTAGACAAAGTAAAGGGACTTGCCCAGGGTCACACAGCTAGAAAATGTCTGAGGCCAAATTGAAACCCAAGTCATCCAGACTCTAGGTCTAGTAGTCTATTCACTATACTACCTAGCTGCCCATCACATTTAAAACATTTTCAAATCACTTTCACATTGATAATTCATTTTGTCCATAGAAAAACCTTTGAGAGATTGGTATTATTATCCCCATTTCACAAATGGGAAAATGGAGGCCCAGAGATGCAAAAGGACTTTCCCTGGGTCATACAATCAGTTAGTGATAAAGCTGAGCCTAGAACCCAGGTCTTTTGACACTCAACCTTAACACATTTTTCTTATGCCATGTTGCTCCTTTGGCAAGATGCTTCTTTTCTTACCACTAATTTTAGAGTTCTACTGAGAGAGGCTCTGGAGGGCAGTGAATGAGTTCTTCAATGGAAGTCTCATGCAAGATATGTTTTGTTTGGAGCCTCAGAGATACTGAGTGGGTAGGAAATATGCATTTTGGGGAAAGGTTTTGACCTGGAGAAAGTGTCGATAAACATCCATCCTGGGGTGTTTTTTCAGGCAATAGTAGAGCTAGGTAGGACCTTAGGGATTGTCCTGTCTAGCACCCTCATTTTATGGAGGAGGAAACTGAGACCAAGAATGGGCCACTGATTTGTCCGGTTGGCTGAGCCATCCCCAAGGTGCTAAATAGTTAGATTTAGATTTTATACCAGTGGTTTCATGCAATACATATTTCCCTATTGCTCATATCATGATGATACACATATCACACACAATAAAAACTCATGAAGGAAATAAAGTAGAAGATGGCAGGTTTTGATTCGCAGACTCCAATATTTTGGAAGATAAGGGTTTAAAAAATAAAATCAAGTAAAAAGATGAGAAGACTATAATATAGAAATCCACCTAGTGTGTGAATACATCAGTCTACCAGCATTTCTGTGCTTGGGGGGCGGGGAGTTGGTAGGGAGGAGGGATTGTTTCTGAATTCCACAGCATAATTTAATGTTTTACTTGTCTCTTTCAGAGATGCTTAATTTCCTTCCCTCTCAGGCTCTCTCAAGCATCGTGTTGACATAACAAAACTCATTTCAGCTAAATTTTCTAGTGGGTAGCTCAGAAAACTTCTCGAATGTCCTAAGCCTCGTCTTTCTTGAAACAGATTACATCCAGACACATGCCTTCTACCTGCCTGGCACCTGCTCTCTTTTCTGGAACTTTCCAGGCTCCCATCCAACTCTATGAATTCGTCCCTTGATGTCTATGATGTTAGAGATAGGAAGCCAATGAGTTTCACCTGAATGAGACTCTGCTCCTCCTCCTCCAACCCCTCACCTTCATCAGTATCACTGAGCTGTCCTGTAGTATGGAAGGGGATCTAGGTGATTCTTTACTAAGCAAGGAATGATGGAGCTTGGCATAACCTTCATGCCTCATTGCTTTTTTGGCCATGGAGTCTTTTAAAATTTTTTCTTTTTTTATTGTGGACTTAACATACATCGACAAATAGAAGGAGAAGAAAGACTGAACTTGTGATTTCCATGTCATGCATGCCTAGACTCACTCCAGGCTTCTCCTTCTTCTCCTTGACCACCATGTTCTCCCTTTCTGAGAAACTTCTGCTCTAGGGTCCTCCTCTTCTTTCCCTGGCACTGCCACTATAGAAAAGGCCCCTAGGCATGCTTTTCCTCACTTCTCCCTGGATTCTCTCCAGAATCCTCCTTTTTCTCCTCACCTTTGGCTGCATTGTCTTCCCCTCCACTTTCCTTTCCTTTCCAACATCCCCTTAGCTAAATGTTATTTTCCCTGATTAAAATGTAAGGTCCAGGGGGCAGCTGGGTGGCTCATTGGATTGAGAGCCAGATCTAGAGATGGGAGGTCTTAGGTTCAAATTTAGCCTCAGGCAATTCCTATCTGTGTGACCCTGGGCAAGTCACTTAACTCCCATTGCCTAGCCTTTACCACTCTTCTGCCTTGGAACCAATACGCAGTATTGATTCCATGATGGAAGGTAAGGCTTTAAAAAATAAATTGTAAGGTCCAGGGCAGCTAGGTAGCACAACTCCATGTCTGGAGTTGGGAGGATCTGGGTTCAAATCTGGTCTCAGATACTTCCTAGCTATGGAACACTGGCCAAGCCATATCACTCCATTTATCTAGCCCTTGCCACTCTTCTGTCTTAGAACTGATTGATATAAGACAGAAGACAAGGGATTAAGAAATATAAGGTCGAGTTCCAGTGAGGCATATTCAGTTTAACCCAGGGAAAGCTCATAGAACCATCTGCCCAGGACTAAAGCCTCTGAACACCAGACAGAGACAAGAAAAACTAATCCTCCACATTCAGAAATGGCAAACTCCACAGAACCACAGAAGCCCCAAAATACCAAGAAAAATAAGAAGAAAGGGGCGACTTTGGACACATTCTATGGAGCCAAAATACAAAATACAGAGCAGACAGAAGATAATATAAAAGAAAATGCTCCAAAACCTTCCAAAGGAAATGGAAACTCTCCACAAACCTATGAAGAATTTGAATCAGAAATGACCAAAAAGATGGAAGCCTTCTGGGAGGAAAAGTTGGAAATAATGCAAAAGAAATTCACGCATCTACAAAACCAGTTTGACCAAACTGTAAAAGAAAACCAGGCTTTAAAGGCCAGAATCAGGCAGCTGGAAGACAACGATCGTGTAAAAGAGCAAGAATTAATAAAGCAAAGCCAAAATACCAAGAAATTAGAAGAGAACATAAAATATCTCACCGACAAGGTGATAGATCTGGAAAATAGGGGGAGAAGGGATAATTTAAGAATAATTGGACTCCCAGAAAAGCCAGAAATAAACACCAAACTGGACATGGTGATACAAGATATAATCAAAGAAAATTGCCCAGAGATTCTAGAACAAGGGGGCAATACAGCCACTGACAGAGCTCACAGAACACCTTCTACACTAAACCCCCAAAAGACAACTCCCAGGAATGTAATTGCCAAATTCCAAAGCTATCAAACAAAAGAAAAAATCCTACAGGAAGCCAGAAAAAGACAATTTAGATATAAAGGAATGCCAATCAGGGTCACCCAAGACCTTGCAAGTTCTACTCTGAATGATCGTAAGGCATGGAACATGATCTTCAGAAAGGCAAGAGAGCTGGGTCTCCAACCAAGAATCAGCTACCCAGCAAAACTGACTATATACTTCCAAGGGAAAGTATGGGCATTCAACAAAATAGAAGACTTCCAACTTTTTGCAAAGAAAAGACCAGAGCTCTGTGGAAAGTTTGATACCGAAAATCAAAGAGCAAGGAATACCTGAAAAGGTAAATATTAAGGAAAGGGGAAAATGTTATCTTCTTCTTTTACTCAAACTCTCTTCTATAAGGACTACATTTATATCAACCTATGTATACTAACATGTGGGGAAAATGTAATGTATAAATAGGGGGTAAAGAAAGACCAAATAGAATAATCATTCTCACACAAAGATTCACATGGGAAGGGGAGGG
Organism: Monodelphis domestica; assembly: GCF_027887165.1. Taxonomy (NCBI): domain Eukaryota; kingdom Metazoa; phylum Chordata; class Mammalia; order Didelphimorphia; family Didelphidae; genus Monodelphis; species Monodelphis domestica. The sequence goes on along the minus strand of NC_077233.1, from coordinate 220,815,125 downwards.
GAAGAAAACTCCTATAAGAAGGAGAGGAAGAGAGGGGGGGGGGTTACTTAAACCTCAATCTCAGGGAAATCAGCTCTGAGAGGGAAAAACATCCAGATCCATTGGGATCTTGAATTCTATCTTACCCAACAAGGGTAAGGAGAAGGGAAAACCAAGGGGGGGAGGGGGAGAGGGAGAACAAAAAGGGAGGGAAAGAGAGGGGGGAGGGGGAGGGAACAAAAAGGGAGGGACTAAAAAGGGAAACATCAAGGGAGGGGACAAGGGGGACTGTTTCAAAGTAAATCACTGGACTAAAAGGTAGAGCCGAAGAAGAAAAGGTTAGAATTAGGGAAGGCAATCAAAATGCCAGGGAGTCCACAAATGACAATCATAACTTTGAACGTGAATGGGATGAACTCACCCATAAAACGTAGACGAATAGCAGAATGGATTAGAATCCAAAACCCTACCATATGTTGTCTTCAAGAAACACACATGAGGCGGGTTGACACCCACAAGGTCAGAATTAAAGGATGGAGTAAGACCTTCTGGGCTTCAACTGATAGAAAGAAGGCAGGAGTGGTAATCATGATATCTGATAAAGCCAATGCAAAAATAGACCTGATCAAAAGGGATAGGGAAGGTAATTATATTTTGTTAAAAGGGACTCTAGACAATGAGGAAATATCATTAATCAATATGTATGCACCAAATAATATAGCACCCAAATTTCTAATGGAGAAACTAGGAGAATTGAAGGAAGAAATAGACAATAAAACCATACTAGTGGGAGACTTAAACCAACCATTATCAAATTTAGATAAATCAAATCAAAAAATAAATAAGAAAGAGGTAAAAGAAGTGAATGAAATCTTAGAAAAATTAGAATTAATAGACATATGGAGAAAAATAAATAGGGATAAAAAGGAATACACCTTCTTCTCAGCACCACATGGCACATTCACAAAAATTGACCATACATTAGGTCACAGAAACATAGCACACAAATGCAGAAAAGCAGAAATAATGAATGCAGCCTTCTCAGATCACAAGGCAATAAAAATAATGATTAGTAATGGTACATGGAAAACCAAATCTAAAACCAATTGGAAATTAAACAATATGATACTCCAAAACCGTTTAGTTAAAGAAGAAATCATAGAAACAATTAATAATTTCATCGAGGAAAATGACAATGGCGAAACATCCTTTCAAACCTTTTGGGATGCAGCCAAAGCGGTAATCAGAGGTAAATTCATATCCCTGAATGCTTATATTAACAAACAAGGGAGAGCAGAGATCAATCAATTGGAAATGCAAATGAAAAAACTGGAAAGCGATCAAATTAAAAACCCCCAGCAGAAAACCAAATTAGAAATCCTAAAAATTAAGGGAGAAATTAATAAAATCGAAAGTGATAGAACTATTGATTTAATAAATGAGACAAGAAGCTGGTACTTTGAAAAAACAAACAAAATAGACAAGGTACTGGTCAATCTAGTTAAAAAAAGGAAGGAAGAAAAGCAAATTCACAGCATTAAAGATGAAAAGGGGGACAGCACCTCCAATGAGGAGGAAATTAAGGCAATCATTAGAAATTACTTTGCCCAATTATATGGCAATAAATACACCAATTTAGGAGAAATGGATGAATATATACAAAAATACAAACTGCCTAGACTAACAGAAGAGGAAATAGAATTCCTAAATAATCCCATATCAGAAATTGAAATCCAACAAGCCATCAAAGAACTTCCTAAGAAAAAGTCCCTAGGGCCTGATGGATTCACCTGTGAATTCTATCAAACATTCAGAGAACAGTTAATCCCAATACTATACAAACTATTTGACATAATAAGCAAAGAGGGAGTTCTACCAAACTCCTTTTACGACACAAACATGGTACGGATTCCAAAACCAGGCAGGTCAAAAACAGAGAAAGAAAACTATAGGCCAATCTCCCTAATGAATATAGATGCAAAAATCTTAAATAGGATACTAGCAAAAAGACTCCAGCAAGTGATCAGAAGGATCATTCACCATGATCAAGTAGGATTCATACCAGGGATGCAGGGCTGGTTCAACATTAGGAAAACCATCCACATAATTGACCACATCAACAAGCAAACTAGCAAGAATCACATGATTATTTCAATAGATGCAGAAAAAGCCTTTGATAAAATACAACACCCAATCCTATTAAAAACACTAGAAAGCATAGGAATAGAAGGGCCGTTCCTAAAAATAATAAACAGTATATATCTAAAACCAACAGCTAATATCATCTGCAATGGGGATAAACTAGATGCATTCCCAATAAGATCAGGAGTGAAACAAGGATGCCCATTATCACCTCTACTATTTGACATTGTACTAGAAACACTAGCAGTAGCAATTAGAGAAGATAAAGGAATTGAAGGCATCAAAATAGGCAAGGAGGAGACCAAGTTATCACTCTTTGCAGATGACATGATGGTCTACTTAAAGAATCCTAGAGATTCAACCAAAAAGCTAATTGAAATAATCAACAACTTTAGCTAAGTTGCAGGATACAAAATAAACCCACATAAATCATCAGCTTTTCTATATATCTCCAACACAGCTCAGCAGCAAGAACTAGAAAGAGAAATCCCATTCAAAATCACCTTAGACAAAATAAAATACCTAGGAATCTACCTCCCAAGACAAACACAGGAACTATATGAACACAACTACAAAACACTCGCCACACAACTAAAACTAGACTTGAACAAATGGAAAAACATTAACTGCTCATGGATAGGACGAGCCAATATAATAAAAATGACCATCCTACCCAAACTTATTTATCTATTTAGTGCCATACCCATTGAACTACCAAAATACTTCTTCACTGATTTAGAAAAAACCATAACAAAGTTCATTTGGAAGAACAAAAGATCAAGGATATCCAGGGAAATAATGAAAAAAAAACACATATGATGGGGGCCTTGCAGTCCCTGACCTAAAACTATATTACAAAGCAGCAGTCATCAAAACAATTTGGTACTGGCTAAGAAACAGAAAGGAAGATCAGTGGAATAGACTGGGGGAAAGCGACCTCAGCAAGATAGTATACGATAAACCCAAAGATCCCAGCTTTTGGGACAAAAATCCACTATTCGATAAAAACTGCTGGGAAAATTGGAAGACAGTGTGGGAGAGACTAGGAATAGATCAACACCTCACACCCTACACCAAGATAAATTCAAAATGGGTGAGTGACTTAAACATAAAGAAGGAAACCATAAGTAAATTGGGTAAACACAGAATAGTATACATGTCAGACCTTTGGGAGGGGAAAGACTTTAAAACCAAGCAAGATATAGAAAGAATCACAAAATGTAAAATAAATAATTTTGACTACATCAAACTAAAAAGCTTTTGTACAAACAAAACCAATATAACTAAAATCAGAAGGGAAACAACAAATTGGGAAAAAATCTTCATAGAAACCTCTGACAAAGGTTTAATTACTCATATTTATAATGAGCTAAATCAATTGTACAAAAAATCAAGCCATTCTCCAATTGATAAATGGGCAAGGGAAATGGATAGGCAGTTCTCAGATAAAGAAATCAAAACTATTAACAAGCACATGAAGAAGTGTTCTACATCTCTTATAATCAGAGAGATGCAAATCAAAACAACTCTGAGGTATCACCTCACACCTAGCAGATTGGCTAACATAACAGCAAAGGAAAGTAATGAATGCTGGAGGGGATGTGGCAAAATAGGGACATTAATTCATTGCTGGTGGAGCTGTGAACTGATCCAACCATTCTGGAGGGCAATTTGGAACTATGCCCAAAGGGCGACAAAAGAATATCTACCCTTTGACCCAGCCATAGCACTGCTGGGTCTGTACCCCAAAGAGATAATGGACACAAAGACTTGTACAAAAATATTCATAGCTGCGCTCTTTGTGGTGGCCCAAAACTGGAAAACGAGGGGATGCCCATCAATTGGGGAATGGCTGAACAAACTGTGGTATATGTTGGTGATGGAATACTATTGTGCTAAAAGGAATAATAAAGTGGAGAAGTTCCATGGAGACTGGAACAACCTCTAGGAAGTGATGCAGAGCGAGAGGAGCAGAACCAGGAGAACATTGTACACAGAGACTAATACACTGTGGTATAATCGAACGTAATGGACTTCTCCATTAGTGGAGGTGTAATGTCCCTGAACAACTTACAGGGATCCAGGAGAAAAAAACACCATTCATAAGCAAAGGATAAACTATGGGAGTGGAAACACCGAGAAAAAGCAACTGCCTGAATACAGAGGTTGAGGGGACATGACAGAGGATAGACTCTAAATGAACACTCTAGTGCAAATACTATCAACAAAGCAATGGGTTCAAATCAAGAAAACATCTAATGCCCAGTGGACTTACGCGTCGGCTATGGGGGGTGGGGGGGGGAGGAAAAGAAAATGATCTATGTCTTTAACGAACAATGCTTGGAAATGATCAAATAAAATATATTTAAAAAAAAAAAAAGAAATATAAGGTCCTTGAGGATAGGGACCCTCTGGTTTGCTTATATTTATATCCCAGTATATGCCACATAGTAAGAAAATGTTCTAACTATTTAGAAATCTATGACTAGCATAGGGAACCCCTAATGATCTATCACTGGCATAGGAAATCTCCTATTTAGATATCTATCACTGGTGTAGGGAATCCCCCACATGAGGAAATTCCTTCTAAGTAATCAGGTCAAAGTCTTCTCTGCAATGTTGAGTCTTTCCCAGTTGTCTTGGACATTGAGAAGTCAAGTGACTTGCTTAGGGTTATAGTATGTGGCCAGTATGAGGCAGAAGCAGGTCCTTTCTCACTCCCAGGTTGGCTCTTTAACCACTATACCCTGCTGCCTTTCAATAGAAGAGTATTTGAATATACAAAGAAAAGAAAATAAGATTAGATACGAAACTGTGAACTTTTATTATGTAAGGGTTATTTTTAATATTGCATATTAAATTTAATATGGTAGTAACAAAACTGCCTTGCATGTTTGTCTTCCTTTGGGTACCTCCTGGGAGCATTCATCTATTCTTTTTCTCCATAAGGCCTAGCCTATATCTCACCAAGAGATGGGCCAATTTTCTCCTTATGGGCTTTTCTAAGAATCCCTGTGATTCTGTCCTCTAAGCTACCTAGCCAGAAGTTTTCTTTTCTGGTTAACAAGGTTCTGGTGCCCATTTGGGTCAACCTCATTTCCTCTTCTCTTCCACTGGACCCATTGGAATCCTTCTATTGTTTTGTTTTTTAAACTCTTACCTTCCATCTTAGAATCAATACTATGCATTGATTCCAAGGCAGAAGAGTGGTAAGGGCTAGGCAATGGGGGTCAATACAGCTAGGAAGTGTGTGAGGCCAGATTTGAACCCTACGTCTACGTCTGGTTCTTGTTCCCTAAACCACCTAGCTGCCCTCTTCTATTGTTAACAAACAGCCTTTAATATTAACCCTTCCTTCCTTCCTTCCTTCCTTCCTTCCTTCCTTCCTTCCTTCCTTCCTTCCTTCCTTCCTTCCTTCTCCCTCCTTCCTCTTTTTCTTTTCTTTCTCTCTTCCTTCCTTCCTTCCTCCCTCCCTCCCTCCCTCCCTCTCTCTCTCTCTCTCTCTCTCTCTCTCTCTCTCTCTCTCTCTCTCTCTTTCTTCCTTCCTTCCTTCCTTCCTTCCTTCCTTCCTTCCTTCCTTCCTTCCTTCCTTCCTTCCTTCCTTCCTTCCTTCCTTCCTTCCTTCCTTCCTTCCTTCCTTCCTGTTGTTGGTCCTGAGGAGGATACACAGATATGACAAAGTTGTGACTTCTAGCTGTTTTGTGTCCATCCAGGGAGAAAGGAAGCTGGGTGGCAATGCAATAATTTTATAGGAGGTATCACAAGATAGTTTGGCATACATCATAATACATAATAAGCAATTCAAAAACATTTATTAAGTGCCTGCTATATAATAGATAAGATGCTAGACAGCAGAGATACAAAGCCCAAAATGAGAGGATTCCCTGTCCTCAATGAGCTCACATTCTATCAAGGGAGATAAATATATATATATGTATATATATATATACATATACAAATAAACATATGTAATAAAACATGGTAATCAGAGTGTGGGAGGAAGGAGAGGGCACAGCTGTGAGGGGAGATCAGGCAAGGCTTTGTGTAGATAACATTGCAGCTAGCTTTGGAAGGAAACAAGGGATTCTAAAAGTGGAGGTGAGGATGGAATATATTCCAGGTATGATAGATAAGCCAGTGCAGAGCTCAGGAGACTGAATAGAGGGGAGTGTGTGTATGTATGTACAATGGTAAGTTTGTGTGGACTCAAGAGTGTATAAAAGGATGGGGGCAGCTCTGTGACTCAGTGAATTGAGAGCCAGGGCTAGAGACAGGAGGTTTTAGGTTAAATCTGGCCTCAGACACTTCCTAGCTGTGTGACCCTGGATAAGCCACTTAACCTCCATTGCCTAACCCTTAGTGCTCTTCTACCTTGGAACCAATACACAGTATGGATTCCAAGAGAGAAAATAAAATAATAAATAATTAATAAAAGACTATGTAAAGGAGAGTCAAGTATATCAAAGAAGGTTGGAGTCAGGTTGTGAAGGGCTTTCAAACCAAACAGAGAAAGTTTATAGCTGACCCTAAAGCCAACAGGGAGTCATAGCACCTTATTGAGTAGGAGAGTGACAGCATCTGACCTGAGCTTTAAGAGAATCCCGTTAGCATCGCTGCAGAGGAGGCATTGGAATGGGGCTGGTTTGAATGCAAGAGGACCAGTTGCAATAGTCCAGGTGAGTGGCGATGGGGTCTGAACAAGGATCAGAGCTGTGTTGATGTGGGTAGAAAGACGGGGATAGGTGTCATAGATGTTGCAGAGGTATGAATGACAAGATTTAGCACCTGACTGGCTGTATGGGATACTGTTGTTTAGTTGTTAAGGTTGCGTTCCACTCTTGGTGACCCCATTTGGGGTTTTCTTGACAAAGTTACTGGGGTGGTTTGCCATTTCCTTCTCCAGCTGATTTTACAGATGAGGAAACTGAGGCACACCAGTTGAAGTGATTTGCCCAGGGTTGCACAGCTGGTTTGAACTTAGGAAGATGAGTCTTTCTGAGTCCAGGCCTGGTGCTCCATTGCACTATGCCTCCATCCAGTTGCACCTCTGTGGGATAAGAGAGACCATCTAGGTGGCACAGAGGATAGAGTGCCAGGCCTCAACTCAGGAAGACCTGAGTTCAAATCCAGCCTCAGATACTTACTAGCTATGTGACCCTGGACAAGTTACCAATTGCCTCAGTTTCCTCATCTATAAAATGATTTGGAAAAGAAAATGGCAAACCATGCTGGCACTTCTGCTGAGAAAACCCCCAATGGGGTCATGAATAGTCAGACACAACTGAAATGACAGAAAAACAACAAGCATGGAAGGACGGCAATGTTTTTAAACAAGAAGTAAGACATTTGGAAGCAGGACCGGTAGGCATCAAGCATGTCTCTGCCAAACTAGAACCTTGCGCCTCCTGGAGTCCTGAAATCTGGGTCCTGCTGCTATTGACGGTGTGACTCTGGGCAAGTCATTCATTCCCCTGTGACCTTTAAGCTCTTCATCCATAAAATAGGCATACTACTGCCAGAACTAACTTCTTCTTCCATAAAATGGGCATGATACTGCTTGGACTCACTTCTTCATCTGTGAAATGGGCACAATACTGCCAGAACTCACTTCTTTCCCAGCAGCCATGGGAAGAAAGCGCTGTATCCACCTCGAGGTGCTCTAGAAATGGAGTGGTGCTCACGAGCGTTTCTCTGCTCCTTGAAGGATGATAAGGATTCAGAAACCCTGAGTGGAGAGGAGTGCGAGAGGGCATCGCGGCTGCCGGTCCGATCTGGAGCCAGGACAGGCAGAGTCTCTGGCTCGCCCCGTGCCCCCTCCCTGCCAGCCGTCTGCGCGTCAGTCCATCCGTCCATCCGTCGGCCGGCGAGTACCTTTCTCTGTGTGAGCAGCTTTTCCTGACAGCTAATATTTCACAGGAACGGGAGCCAGCTCTCTCCCTCCCACTCCCTCTCTTCTGTTTATGAAGCCGAGGGTAAGTGTTTAATTAGTTGCCTAATTGCCTGGGTAATTGGTAGACATACTCAGCTCTCCAAGTAATCAGTCTGAACAGGCCTCGAAAATATCTGGCCCAATATTCATTAGTGCAGTTAAATCGTTAAACAGTTACTGTGTTTGGTTCCTGACAAGGCCCCACAAACAGCTGCGCTCGCTGCATCCGTCCCGGCATTGCTCCCAGTGCTGGGCCCACACGCAGACAGACGTCGCCACTGCCTTGCCGGGCCAGACAGACGGACAAGGCGGAGGGTGGGGGCTGGAGGGACGCGGGAAAGGCGGCCCCGAGGCTGCCTCGGAACTTGCTCCACTCACCCAGGGCTCGCGGGCAGCTGGGGACAGGGACTCGCGGCCTCTCCTTTCCCTCCTGGCTCCGATGCCTCGGTTGGCTTTTCTTTCCCTTGTGCACAAGCATCCTCTGAGTTTAGGGAAGGGAGGACGGATGGGAACGGGCAGGGAATGGCACGAAGGAGAGGGCACTGGCTCCGGAGTCTGAAATGAGGGGAAATCCCACTTCTAATGAATATTACCTCTGGGAAATGGGATAAGTCACGACTGTGCCTCAGTTTCCTGAACTGTAAAATAAGGGCACAGTGGATAGAGAGTGCCTGGCCTCGAGTCCAGGAACACTCATCTTCATGGGTTCAAACCTGACCTCAGAGACTTACCAGCCTTGACCCTGGGCAAGCTACTTAACCCTGGATGCCTCCTTTGCAAAATGAGTGGGGAACTAGGTGTTCTGTGAGGCTTCTTTCAGCTCTGATAGTTTAAGCTCGGGTTTAGGGGTGAGGGGGAAAGAAAACCTTCTCTCCTGGGCAGGGAGCCGGCCTGTGAGCCCCTGGAATCACCACGGACAGAGACACCCCCAGAAACCAATCAGATACCTGGGTTGACTTCCCCAGTCTAGCTAGAGGAGTTTTCCTCTCGGCATGGGCTGATGCTGACCGATTGGAGGCGGGCTCTGAGGGCAAGAGTGTAGGGGTTTGGGCCCTTTGGATCTCTGGCCCCTCCTCCTCTGTTCCCTCTCCATCCCATCTGCCCCTCACTCTTGTTAACCTCCCCTTCCCCCCAATCCCAGCCCCCCCCCCCCCCCCCCCCCCCCAGCAGGGCTGCTGTTTGCAAAGCTGGTTTTGCCATTAGCAAAGCCTCAATGTGAATATTGTCTCTGCGGGTGAGCCCGAAGCTTCTTCCCTCCCCTCCCCTTCTCTTCCCACCCTCCCCACCCCCAAACTCTCCTTAAAGGGGCACAGCCTCATTCCCTTCCACCCCCCTTCACCAGTGCCCCCTTACACCCCAGCCCCTCCCCCTCCTGCTCCCGAATAAGGAGCAGGAGACTGGGTGACTGGCCAGGGGTAAAGGAGAAGGGGACACGGTTTTATTTTATTTCTTTATTATTGTTGTTGTAATCAGGAGGGAAGGAATGGGGTCCTTTAAGGAGAAGTGGAAGCCAAGGGGTGTAGGTCATAGCTTCCGTCCTCCCACTGAATGGAGCCGAACTGGGGGCCGAGGGGTCAGGGTTGGCTCCCATGCCAGGCAGGTTAAAGGTGAACTCTTTAAAAATGGGAGTGAGGCCTCTACCCGGCGGTGCATGTCAGGCGTCTCCACAAAGGCTAGCGCCGTCCTGGGCCAGGGAACTCCACGGAGGGATGGGCAGCCTGGCTCCTGGGAACAGCAGTAGCCATCCCCAAAGAGCTAGCCCCGTTCTCCACATGAAAAGTCATCTTCACGCTGTGCCTCCAGGGGGTCTGAGAGGTCACCCCAATCTCTCCTCACTCCCCCACCCCGAAGGCAAAGTGCAAATTCTCCACCCCTTTCAGTTAGGGCACAGAAGGGAGAGGCCCTAGACTGATGACTTAAAAATATTATTTAATATAATATTTTATTTCCCCTCAATTACACATAATCATTTTTAACATTCATTTCCCAAAATGTTGAATTCCAATTTTTTCTTCTTCCTCCCCTCCCCTCTTCCTTGATCTATTATTATACATGTGTGATCATGCAAAAAAACATGGCTCCGTATTGTAAACCTGTGGTTTCAATGGTACTGGGTACTCCCAGATGAGGGAAGTTCCTTTATCAGAGCAGGCCATTCACTTCTGCAGCTTATGGCCGTAGAGTTTCCTAACAGTGATGCAAAATGCAAATAAAAATGAGGGCCAGTCAACTTTACAGGCTGCCTGTTGACTTGGAAAACAACACATTAACATTATCTATGTTCTATTGCATTTTCATTTACTTTTAAATTTAATTAATTAATTAATTTCATTTACTTGTTTAATATTTCCCAATTACATTTTAATATGATTTTCCTGACATAGAGTGTTGTTACCTTGTTGCCAGCAGGCCTTGTGTTAGACACTCCGACCAAGGGAGGTCTAGGGCAAAAGATTGTTTTGGAGCAAATTAATTAATTATTTTATTTTTTAAGATTTTATTAATTATCTTAAAATTATTTTATATTTATATATTTGATATGTTTAAGTCAAAAATTACTTTTAAAATTAATTAAAGAAAAAACTTTTATTTTCTTGTTTATGATGGACCAAAGGTTTCAGACTAGGAGATAGACAAAAAAACAAATAGATGGATGGATAGATAGATAATAGATAGACAGACAAATAGATGGATGGATGGATAGGTAGGTAGGTAGATGTGTATATATATGTATATATATATATATATATATAAATATATGAATGTTTGTTGCTCTGAAGCAGGTACTTATGGGGGTTGATTACTTGCTTCCCCTTTCAGAAACATTAAAAGAACATTTTAAATTATGTTAGTCTTGAGTCTTTGATCTATTGTGAAAGAGAAAACATGTCTTTAACTTTCAATTCTAAAACAATGCTTTACACTAGATTCTACATCATTCTTATCAAATACCTAAACAGTTTCTAACTCACCTCCTAAGTCCTTTTGTCCCCATCATCCCAGGAAGGACTCTTCCCTGAAGTGATTAAGGTAATGATCATACTAAGAAAGAAAAGAACTTTGATTACTTTAGTTAATGGAAGTATCTCTTGAGTTCACCTTTGACCAGCTGTAAAAAAGGGTCCTTGAAGGGAATGGTTTAAGAGATTAAATAGTTTTAAGAAAATAATTCTCCAAAAGTACCCAAAGTTGCTATTATTATTGTTTGGTTTGATGGAACAAAATGCTAATTGAACTTAGTCCTGTGTACTTTAAAATTATTTAAAATCTCATTGGAATTTTTCTACTATTCATGAATATTATGAATTATAATTTGAAAATAACGTGCCAATGAGGAATTTTGAAAGCCATGCATTCTATTTTTTCTCTCTCTCCTCTCTCTCTTTCTCTTTCTCTCTCTCCTCCACTTAGATCACCCTGCCTCCCATTCCCTGAATTATATAGAATTAATGTCTCTTTCTTTGTGATTCAAAGTAAACATATGCAAAAATGAGGACTCCTTTCTCTTGTTACCTCAGTATTGTAGAATCTTGAAGGTCATCTAGCTTAAAGTGAACATAAGCAAGAATCTTCTCAATAACATCTCAGCTTTTGCCTTTGCCTTTTCTTAGTTCCCTGTCTTTTTCTCACATTGCTAGTACCTGTCTAGGTACTGAGATTCTCTCCCATTTACCCACTAGATTTTCACTCCCATTTGTGCATAGTTGTAAAAAAAGTTGGTGCAGCACTAGGCATGGAATCAGGAAGAAGACATTTCATGAGTTCAAATCAGACATGTAACTAGTATGACCTTGGGCAAGTCACTTAACTTTATTTGCCTCAGTTTCCTCATCTGAGTTGGAAAAGGAAATGGCAAATGACTCCAATATACTTTCCAAGAAAACCTCAAATGGGGTCAGCAAGAGTCAGATACAAAACAATTAAACAACCATCATTGGATTAGGAACTCCTTAAAGGACCAAGTGCTTCTTTCTTTTTATACCCAGTGTTAAGTATAGTGCTTGGCACATAATAGGAGCTTAATAAATGCTTGTTACTGTTGCTGCTGATCATCAACTAGCTCCTTTTTTAACACCTACAGTACTGGAGAATTCACTATCTCCAAGGAAGTCCAATTTACTTTTCAACAGACCTAATCCCTAACCAGTTCATCCCTTCCCACTCCTAAATTCCTATTCTGCTCTTCCCTCCCCTTCCACCATACCCTCTGGAACTCCATCTTTATTCCTAACAAATCACCCTAACTATTCCTTTTTCACTTTTTAGCAGATAACTCTCCAAATTATATGTCCAACACCAATCTCTCTTGAAGTAGTGAATGGACTGCAGGACTTGGAGTCAGGGAGATCCAGGTTCAAATTTTACTTTAGGCACTTACTGTATAACCCTAGGCAAGTAATTTCCCTTTCTGAGTCTTAGTTCCTCTTCTGTAAAATGAAGAGGTTGAATTAGATGTTATCCAAGGTTCCTTCTAGCCTTTATAGCTATGATCCTTTGAACTCCAGTTTCACATTGTCAATGCAATGCCAGCCCCCAGTAGACACAAATGTTTGTTGATTGATTAATTGGTCATCTCCACCTGGGATTTCAGAGAACAAGACTTCCTTGTCTCTCTTAGCAGCACACTTTTATGCCTAATAAGTTTTACCATTTGGAAGCTCTTCCTTATATCTCATCTACATCCATTATTCTATCTCCATCATGGTCTATGTTCTATCCTCATAGATGTTCCTCATTCTCTGTATAACTGCTCTTCATATCTTGTTTATATATATATATATATATATATATATATATATATATATGAATAGACACAGACAGACAGACAGACAGACAGACAGACAGATAGATAGATAGATAGATAGATAGATAGATAGATAGATAGATAGATAGATAAATAGATAGATAGATAGGGTATAGGTGTTCAAGGACTAGCCCTGGAATGAGGGCTTACTGAGCCCTTTTCAGGGCTGCTCATCCACCTTTGGTGTCCAGCTTTCATCCAACTCTCCAAGAAGTTGTGGCACACACAAGAGCCATATCTCAGTAAAACTGTCTTGGCAGATGGACTAAACCACATTGAGGGCAACTGAGAGGCCTCAAAGTATGTGGAGACTTCCCTTTGGCAGAAGAGGTGGATGAAAACATTTTGTTCTAACATCCCTGAAGGAGGCTGAAGGAGACATTGTGGAGCACTTGGAGCTTGGCCAGACATGGAAGATGCCAAGAGTTTGCATTCCACGCCATCACCATCACCATCACCATCACCAGTCATCTTTACTTTTATCCTGTCACTGGACTTGGAAGAGAGAAAGGTTCCTCAGATACTTCCTAGTTGTGTGCTTGGGCAAACCTTTTAACTCCAGTTACCTAGCTCTTCTGTCTTGAACTGATGCTTCATATCAATTCTTTTTTCAGTTGAATTTTATTTATTTTCAATTACACAAAGAAACAAATTTTGACAATTGTTTTCTGAAATTCTGCAATTCAGCTTCTCTACCTCCCTCCTTCACCTCTCCCTCCAACTCTTCCTGAGTCTGTAAATAGTCTGATATAAGTTGTATCACTTCTAACATGTAATACATATTTCTATATTCCCTATGTTGTGAAGGAAGACATATCACATACATTATAAAATAAAGTAAAGGCTGGCATGCTTTGATCTGAAATTAGATTCTAACAGTTCTTTCTTTGGCTGTAGATAGTGTTATTTTTTTAAAATCAGGAGTCCCTTGGGGTTATCTTAGAATCTTGTTTTGCCAATAATAGGTTAGTTCTTCATGCCTTATTGCATAATATTTCTGTTACTGTTTATATTATATAAAATATAACATAAATAATATATAACTATGTTATATATTGTTCTACTGATTCTGCTCACTTTACTTTGCATTAGTTCATATAAGTCTTTCCAGGTTTTTCTGAACTCATCCTGTTCTTTCTTTTTCTTCCTTCCTCCCTCCCTCCCTCCCTCCCTTCCTCCCTCCCTCCCTCCCTCCCTCCCTCCCTCCCTTCCTTCCTTCCTTCCTTCCTTCCCTTCCTTCCTTCCTTCCTTCCTTCCTTCCTTCCTTCCTTCCTTCCTTCCTTCCTTCTTTCCTTCCTTCCTTCCTTCCTTCTTCCTTCCTTCCTTCCTTCCTTCCTTCCTTCCTTCCTTCCTTCCTTCCTTCCTTCCTTCCTTCCTTCCTTCCTTCTTTCCTTCTTTCTTTCTTTCTTTCTTCTTTCTTTCTTTCTTTCTTTCTTTCTTTCTTTCTTTCTTTCTTTCTTTCTTTCTTTCTTTCTTTCTTTCTTTCTTTCTTTCATTCATCACTTTATTTCCTTCCCACCCTTTCCTAAGTCGACTTGCAATTTCATTGGGTATTACTTGTGTCCATGATCAAAACCTATTTCCATGTTGTTGTTTGCACTAGGATGTTCATTTAGAGTCTATATCCCCAACCATATCACTTCAACCCATGTATTCACACAGTTGTTTTTCTTCTGTGTTTCTACTCCCATAGTGTTTCCTCTGAATGTGGATCGTGGTTTTCCTCATAGATTCCTCCAAGTTGTTCAGGATCACTGCATTGCCACTAATGGAGAAGTCCATTACATTCAATTGTACACAATTGTATACACAATTCAAGTATATCAGTCTCTGTGTACAATGTTCTTCTGGTTCTGCTCCTCTAACTCTGCATCAGTTCCTGGAGGTTGTTTCAGTTCACATGGAATTCCTCCATTTTATTATTCCTTTGAGAACAATAGTATTCCATCACCAACATATACCACAATTTGTTCAGCCATTCCCCAATTGAAGGGCATCCCCTCATTTTCCAATTTTTTTGCCACTACAAAGAGCACAGCTATGAATATTTTTGTGCATGTCTTCTTCCTTATTACCTATTTGGGGTACAAACCTAGCAGTGCTATGACTGGATCAAAGGGCAGACAGTCTTTTAGTGTCCTTTGGGCATAGTTCCAAATTGCCCTCCAGAATGGTTGCATCAGTTCACAACTCCACCAGCAATGAATTAATGTCCCTACTTTGCCACATCCCCTCCAGCATTCATTACTTTCCTTTGCTGCCATGTTAGCCAATTTGCTAAGTGTGAGGTGGTACCTCAGAGTTGTTTTGATTGCATTTCTCTGATTATAAGAGATTTAGAACACTTTTTCATGTGCTTATGAATAGTTTTGATTTCCTTGACTGAAAATTGCCTATTTTATCAATTGGTCCCTTGCCCATTTATCAATTGGTGAATGGCTTGATTTTTTGTACAATTGATTTAGCTCTTTATACATTTGAGTAATTAGACCTTTGTCAGAGGTTTTTGTCATGAAGATTGTTTCCCAATTTGTTGCTTCCCTTCTAATTTTGGATGCATTAGTTTTGTTTGTACAAAAACTTTTTAATTTGATGTAATCAAAATAGTTGATTTTACATTTTGTGATTTTTTTCTAGCTCTTGCTTGGTTTTAAAGTCTTTCCTTTCCCAAAGCTCTGACAAGTATGCTATTCTGTGTTCACCTAATTTGCTTATAGTTTCTTTCTTTACATTCACCCATTCTGAATTTATCTTGGTGTAGGGTGTGAGACATTGATCCAAACCTAATCTCTCCCATACTGTCTTCCAATTTTCCCAGTAGTTTTTGTCAAATAGTGGGTTTTGGTCTCAAAACCTGGGATCTTTGGGCTTATCATGGACTGTCTTACCGAGGTCATTTACCCCTAGTCTATTCCACTGATCCTCCTTTCTGTCTCTTAGCCAGTACCAAATTGTTTTGTTGACTACTGCTTTATAGTATAGTTTGAGATCTGGGACTGCAAGTCCTCCTTCCTTTGTATTTTTTTTTCACCTGGATATCCTTGATCTTTTGTTCTTCCAAATGAACTTTGTTATGTTTTTTTCTAATTCATTAAAAACGTTTTTTGGTAGTTTAATGGGTATGGCACTAAATAAGTATATTAATTTGTGTAGGATTGTAATTTTTATTATGTTAGCTCATCCTACCCATGAACAATCAGTGTTTTTCCAATTGTTTAGATCTAGTTTTAATCTGTTCATTATTTCTTATGAAGCAATCGTTTTCCATTACAATCATACACTATAACTTGTTTGGCTATTCCCCAATTGATGGGTACCCCCTCAATTTCCAATTCTTTGCCACTCTAAAAAGAACTGAGATACAGACCTAGTAGTAATATTGCTGGATCAAAATATATGCATAGTTTTATAGCACTTTGGGCATGGTTTCATACTGCTCTCCAGAATTGTTTTATCAGTTCACAATTCCACAATTCCATTAATGCCCAATTTTCCTCATATCCCCTCTAACATTTATTGTTTTCCTTTTCAGTCTTTTTAGCCACTCTGATAGAGGTGTGTGAGGATATCTCAGAGTTGTTTTAATATGCGTTTCTCTAATCAATAGTGATTTAGAATATTTCCACACATGATTATTAATAGTTTTAATTTATTCATTTGAGAACTGCCTGTAGATATCCTTTGACCATTTATCAAATAAGAAATACTTTGTATTTTTACAAATTTGACTCTGTTTTCTATATATATTAGGAATGAGGACTTTGCCAGAGACATTTGCTATAAAATTTTTTCCTCAATTTGTTGTTTCCCTTTTAATCTTAGTTGCATTAGTTTTGCTTTTATAGAAAGTTTTAAAATTCAATGTAATTAAAATTATCCATTTTGGGGGCAGCTAATAGCTCGGGGGATTGAGAGCTATGCTTAGAGATGGGGGGTTCTGGGTTCAAATTTGAATTCAAACACTTCCTAGATGTGTGACCCTGGGCAAGTCTAGCTTTTACCACACTTCTGTCTTAGAAGCTATACATAGTATTGATTCTAGGGTGGAAGGTAAAGGTTATAAAAAAAATAAGTGGCATAATACAGACTTAAATCTAAGTTGGGTATCCAGAGGACCAACAATGAACCTCCTTGCAGAGTGTGACAGACTTTTTTTGATATGGTCAGGGTGGGAATCTATTTTGCTTGATTATGAATATTTCCTATTAAATGAATTTAATTTTTGTCTTTGTTTTTCAGTGGGATAGAGGTAGGATGGAGAGAAAATAGATTTTTATTAATAGAAAAAATAATTAATAGATTATTATTATGGTTAATTAATTAATAGAAAATTAAAAAACCCTTCAGTGAGGGGAAATACACTACTTACTGAGGTATGTTCCATTTGTGGACAGTTCTAATTCTTAAATAAGTTTTCCTGATTTTCAACTTTAATTCATGACTTTCCTATTTTTACCCAGTACTCCTGGTTATGCCAAACTTTAATAATCCTTGGAATACTTAAGGAAAATTATTCTGTTTCTTCAGTGTCTTCTCTAAACCAAATATACCAATTTCCTGCCATCTTTGATCAATTTATTTTTATAGGACACAGATTCAAGACCTTTTAGCTTATCAATGTTTTCAAAATAAATAAATAATTATTGATATTTTTTGTTGCCATCTTAATTTCCAAAAATGTACTTACTTCCTCCTCTACTCAGAGAATCGTCCTTTATAATAGTATTGTTCGTCCATTTTTAGAGGACCAAGGATATCCCAAGGTAATGTCTTAACTTGCTTGTGCATTAGACTTAAGTGTGGTAGACTTGTACATAGTCTTCAACTCACTCTCTTTTCCAGAGTCCTCAAAGTTCAATGGCAGGACAAAGTGTAAAAGAAGGGAAGAGGTAAAAAACCTAACCAACATCTCAACAAATTCTGACAAGATATAGAATTCTACGTACATAGATATCAAGTGGTGCATGGACAGAACACTAGGCTTGGAGTTAAGAAGTTCAGTCCTTTTTCACTTGTGTCCAACTCTTTGCGACTCAATTTTGGGTTTTCTTGGCAAAGATTCTGGTGTGGTTTGCCATTTCCTTCTTCAGGTCATTTTACAGATGAGGAAACTTGAGGTAAACAAGAATCAGTGACTTGCCCAAGGTCACATAGCTGAGAAGTGTGAGGCCAGATTTGAACTCAAGTTTTTTCCTGACTCCAGGTCCAGTGCTCTGTCCATTGTGCCACCTGGCTGCCCTTGAGTCAAGAAGACAGGTTCAAATCTGTGATCCTAGAAATGTTACTTAATCTCTGTCTGCCTCCATTTCCTCCACTGTCAAATGGGGAAGATAAAAGCACCAAACTGATAAGAGTTGTGAGGATCAAATGAGATATTTATACACACACTTGGTATAGTTCCTGGCACATAGTAGGCATGATATAAATCCTCGTTTCCTTTCCTTCCCTTCTCCCATACTTATACCTCTACAAAAAAAGAAACAGGTGCATTTTCTCATTCCTTCTCTGGTCATTATAATTACACATGGTTCAGTTTTGTTTTATTTGTTATTGTTCTTCCATTTACATTGGAATCATATTGATTGTTTTCCTGGTTCTTATTTAATTGTGTAACAATTCAAATAAATCTGTTCACGTTTCTCTAGATTCTCCACATTTATTGTTTCTTATTGGTCTGGACATATTCCATTGCATTCATGGGTCAGAAGTCACCGGACCCCTTTAGTCAGGGTGCCCTGACAATACCCAATAAGACTCCTGAGCTTTGGCCATGAAAATAAGGCAGTGATTTGGCTTCATTCAAAAAACTCTTTGGGGTAAAATATCTGATCCCAAATCTCCCTCCTCCCTGACCTCCTTAACAACAGCTCCTGCCCCAAACTTCCTCACCAATAATTTCACCCCCACCCAACCCCTGAGTAGATCTTCTACCCCATCCAGTTGGAAAGACTTTCACTTTTAGTCTAAAACCTGGGAAGGTATGAAAGCTAAAATGGGTTGGGGCTGATTTTGGTCCCCTTCTTACATAAGGTATGAATTAGGGTCTATGGGGTCTCTTCTGTCTGTGAGATGCTGACTCTTTCTGAGTCGGACCTTCTTCCTATCCTGGCACCATTACTCCCAGACAATAATCTAGGGTTGAATTTTGGGGTCTGGGTTCTAAACACTAGAAGAATTCTCATGAAAGGAAATGTGGGGGCTCATCCATTTTCCTCTTTGTAGGGACAGAAAGAGGAAACAGCTGACCTGAACCCCAGGAAAGCCTGTGCTGGGCTGTGTATGTGTGTGTGTGTGTGTGTGTGTGTGTGTGTGTGTGTGTGTGTGTACATTTGTCTGTCTTGAAGGACGTTTGGTAAGAAGCTTTCATATAGAAGCATGCAAAGGGCACAGAACTTACTGGGATCAAACTGACACAGGTTACCAACTTCTCTTTCTTCCCAGGCAGGAGAGTGCTGCAGGGTAAAGGGGACCCCGAGGTTAGACATGTGGAGTGGGGTAGATATGGCAAAGAAGAGGGGACCCTAGTCCAGTCCTAGAAAAGAGCTCACTCCTGCAGATTTGCTTCTTTTAAACAAGGAAAGAAATGGTGGAGGAAAAGAAAAAAGAAAAAATAATTACTTCTCAGCCTCTAACCTTTCTAGCAAGTGACTTTGTAATAAATAATCCACATGTCCCTCCAGTGCAATCCATCAGCAGGAGCTCCTAATTACTTTGGACTCACTTTGAAAACCCTTCCAGTACCACTTTCAAATAAATAAAAAATTAACATGGAATTTGAGCAGAAACTCAGATGAGGTGCTTCGCATGGAGGTTTCCAGGGGCTTTGGCTGTGGCCAAGGAGACTGTGGGTCGCGGAAATGGTAGGGAGGAGAAAGGAGGGATGGGGGCACATTCTGAGAGCAGGCACAAGCTGGGCTCAGTGAGGTCTGGTAAGAAAAGAAGCCATTTACTCTTCACCTCCATTAATATTTTTCTCCCTAAATCGATTTAGCTGCCCTTTGTGGGTAAAGTAGGGATAAGGCATAACTTCTGTTTACTGTCTCAAAAATCCAGTTATCTGAGCTTCAGAAATACCTGATCTTTAGCAGCTGTAACCATTGGCTGCTAAAAGAAGAGGGGTGGGGGGTGGCACTTCATTTCTCAATCAGATAATCAATAAATGTCTTCCCACCCTGGAGAAACTCCCACCCTACGGCCCCAGTCTTATGATTGGTGACTCTTTAGCCAAATTTCCATTCTATGTCGGGCTCTGGTTAGAGCCACTTCACTCAGGACTCCATCCACTCTCTGGATTTT
The DNA here is from genome assembly GCF_027887165.1 of Monodelphis domestica. Lineage (NCBI taxonomy): Eukaryota > Metazoa > Chordata > Mammalia > Didelphimorphia > Didelphidae > Monodelphis > Monodelphis domestica. The sequence goes on along the minus strand of NC_077233.1, from coordinate 220,794,975 downwards.
TTCAACTTCCTTGCCTTTGTGTGAATACCCTTGTTCCTCCCCCATTCTACCAGACCTGGCATGTATAGGATGTTTGGGGGGGGGGGGACTAGCACCTCAGGTGGGAGGGATTGCTGAGGGTGGCTAGTCCACCTTTGGTGTCTACCTGCCACCCAGCTCTCAGTCGTGGCTCCAAGAAACATGCACAGCAGTCACATCCCAGTAAAACTAAGGAGGAACCACAACAACCTCCCCCAAAAGTATTTTTCCCCCATTAGAATGTAGGCACTTTGAAGGTAGTGACTGCCCTGTTTGCTTGTATTTCTATTCCCAGATCTTAGCACAAGGCCTAGCATACAATAAATACTATGTTCTTCCTTCCTTCCTTCCTTCCTTCCTTCCTTCCTTCCTTCCTTCCTTCCTTCCTTCCTTCCTTCCTTCCTTCCTTCCTTCCTTCCTTCCTTCCTTCCTTCCTTCCTTCCTTCCTTCCTTCCTCTCTTTCTTTTTCTCCCTTTCTTCCTTTCCCTTTGTATCTAGCTATCTATCTTCCTATTTATGCCACTGTCATTGATAGAAGCACTCAATAAGATACATATAACAAGTGAGTAACCTCAGAAATTTAGAGCTATACCAATAACACTTTAATTTCCTTTAGTAGCTTATTATAGCTTTGACATCCATTAATTTTTCAAAACCCTTAAAGCTACTTTCTTTGCCTAGAATTTCTTCCCTGGTCCTTTCTGCTATTTTATAGTCCTTTAGGGTCCAGTTTTAAGTCCCAACATCTCCATGAAGTTTTCCCTGACCTTCCACCACAGAGTGATCGCTCTTTCCTCTTAATTCCTACATTTACTGCCTGAGATGCTCATTTAGCACTTGGATAAATTCAAATACAAAGTACTATATACTTTCAGTACATATATACATACAATTATCTATCTGTCTATCTGTTTGTCTCTCTGTCTGTCTGTCTATCCATCTACCCATTCATCTACCCATCCATCTATCCATCCATCCATCCATCCATTCATCTATCTATCTATCTATCTATCTATCTATCTATCTATCTATCTTTCCATCTTTCTATCTATCATCTATCTTTTTTTCTTTTGCCTTGGGGCATGCTGGAACCAGCTCAAATCATCTTATGAGAGAGCATTGTTACATTTTCAGTGTGAGCATTGACATCTAACAAATTGGCAGGATTCTACAAATTAGATCTTTATTTGTTGTTTTGTTGATTGTTGTCTTTAGAAAGTGAAGGAGAAAAGAGATCATAAAAAGAGGGGAAGGACCTATTTGTTAAAAATGTTCTTTTTGTGATGACAAAGAATTGGAAATTGAAGGGATGTCCCTCAATTGGAGAATGGCTGAACAAACCATGGTATGTGATGGTGATGGAACACTATTCTGCCATAAGAAATGATAAGCAAGATGATTTCAGGAAAAGCTGTAAATATCTGCATTAACTGATGAATAGTAAAATAAGCAGAACCAGGAAAACATTTTACACAGTAATAGCAATATTGTAAGATGATTTAACTGTGAAAGACTCAGCTACTCTGAGCAATGCAATGATCTGAAACAACTCTGAAGGACTTATGGCAAAGAATGCTTTCCATCTCCAGAGAAAGAACTGTTGGAGTCAAATGCAGATCAAAGCATACCATTTCTCAATTTAGTTCATTTATGGTTTTATTTTGGGGTTTTTGTCTTATAGGATGATTCTCTGACAACAATGCTTAATATAGAAGTATGTTTTACATGGTAATACACATAGAATCCAAATAAAATTTGCCATTTTGGGGGGGGGGAGGAACAAAAGGAAGAAGGGAGACAATTTGGATCTTATAACTTTGCAAAATGTATGTTAAAAATAGTTATTATGTGTAATTGGGAAAATAAGATATCTTTGAATAAAAATTAAAATGAAAAAGAAAATGATGGAGAAAATGTTAATAATTTTGAGTAGACAAATGTGTCTGGTGGTTTTTGGAGAGCTGATTGTTGAACATTTACCATCACATCCCTGTTTGTCTCAAAACTATAAGATAAGCCCCTGGAAGGCAAAGGTTATCCATGTTTTATTCTTCTCATGCCTTAGACTTATGTCTCATACACACCTTGCTCTAAATAGCATAGACAGTTAATACATATTTGTTGATGATGACGATGATGACTAGGAAGGATAAGACAAAAACTGAAGAAGGCAAGAAGTGCTCCTGGGTGTCTGTGTTTAAGGAGACACAAAAAGGAACGCCTCCCCAAGTGAGGGTAGAAGCAGGAACACTGCAGGCACAATGGAGAAATGCCATTTCTAAGGAATGGCGGAGAAGAGAGAGAAGATGAGTTCATTAACAGTGAAGCAGGATGAGGTTGAAATCTGCACTCAAGGTTAGACATTTTTCTTCACTAAAAAATGAAAAGCGTAACTCCCTTTGTGGAAGTCAGGTATGAGAAGTACACTCTTCCTAGAGGGACGGTAATATGATTATAGGGAGGATACTAGGGCCCTGGCATGGCAGCAACTGACCAACTACTTTAGGTACTTACTTCATAAAGATAGTCAGCTCAGTTATGTCCTAGCTCAGTGAATCTGGACAAATCACTTGACCCCCATTGCCCAGCCCTTACCACTCTTTTGCCTTGGAACCAATACACAATATTGATTCCAAGATGGAAGGTGAGGATTAAGGAAAAAAAAAGAAAGTACTGGTAATTTTTAGCCTAAAAAGAAGACTGCAGGTGGGGTGGGGCAGGAGGAGCACCAGTGGGACATGACAATGACTTTCAAATATCTGAAGGACTATTAAGCAGAAAAGGGATTTGACTTGATCTTCTTAACCCCAAATGGGAGTACTAGGAGCAAAAGGTGAAAGTTATAAGAAGTCAAATTTAGGCTCAATTTAAGAGAAAACTTCCTGTCAATTTGTTGTTGCTTGGTTATTTTACAGCCATGTCTGATTCTTTGTGACCTCATTTTGGGGTTTTCTTGGCAAAGATACTGAAGTGGTTTGCCATTTCCTCTCCAGCTCATTTTATAGATGAGGAAAGTCAGGCAAACAACATTAAATGACTTATCCAGGGTCACACAACTAGTAAGTGTCTGAGATCAAATTTGAACTCAGATGTTCTTGATTCCAGGCCAGTGCCCTATCTGCTATGCCACCTATTTGCTCTTCTACCAACTAGAGATATCCAGAAGGGAAAAGGGTTATGAGGTAGTGAGTTCTCTCTCTTTGAATGAAAGAATGAAAAAACAAGTATTAAGTACTTTTGTGCCAGGTACTATGCTAAGTGCTAAGGATATGAATACAAAAAGCAAGACAGTTCCCACCCTTGAGGAACTTATATACTAATATAGACTTTCTTTTTCCTCCCTCTCTCTTTCTCTTTCTCTCTTTTTCTCCCCCTCTCTATTTTCTCTCTATTTTCCTGTGTATCTTTTCTCTTGCATCTCTATTGTAACTGTGTACCTCTCTCTGTCTGTCCATCTGTCTGCCTCTCTAGCTATCTGTCAAGCTGTCTCTTTATCTATTTATCTATCTGTCTGTCTGTCTATCTATCTATCTGTCTGTCTGTCTGCCTGACTGCTCTGTGTATCTGTCTGTCTGCCTGACTGCTCTGTGTATCTGTCTGTCTGTCTGTCTGTCTATCTATCTATCTATCTATCTATCTATCTATCTATCTATCTATCTGTCTGTCTGTCTGTCTGTCTGTCTGTCTGTCTGTCTGTCTGTCTGTCTGTCTATCTGTCTGTCTTCCTGCCTGTCTAGCTATCCATTTGTCTATTGACCTATCTATCTGTCTGTCTGCCTGCCTGTCTAGCTATCCATTTGTCTATTGAGCTATCTATCTGTCTGTCTGTCTGCCTGACTGCTCTGTGTATCTGTCTGTCTGTCTGTCTGTCTGTCTGTCTGTCTGTCTATCTATCTATCTATCTATCTATCTATCTATCTATCTATCTATCTATCTGTCTGTCTGTCTGTCTGTCTGTCTGTCTATATGTCTGTCTGCCTGTCTAGCTATCCATTTGTCTATTGACCTATCTATCTGTCTGTCTGTCTGCCTGACTGCTCTGTGTATCTGTCTGTCTGTCTATCTATCTATCTATCTATCTATCTATCTATCTATCTATCTATCTATCTATCTATCATCTATCTATCTGTCTGTCTGCCTGTCTAGCTATCCATTTGTCTATTGAGCGCTCTCTCTCTCTCTCTCTCTCTCTCTCTCTCTCTGTCTGTCCGTCCGTCTGTCCGACCGTCAGTCTGTCCGTCTGTCTAGCTATCGAAACAAGAAAGGGTACTCGGTGCAAGGCCAAAGAAGTGGAGAAGTGCAGAGAGTGTCATTAGGGCCAGTGCTGGAGCAGGGGTGGTTGCTGGGGATCTTTTAGAATTGTGCACTTTGCTGTGGACCCGTTGAAGTCATTGGACTTTCCCACAGCAGTGGATTTCCGTCTCTGCACTTGCAGTAGATTGGACAGCTGCGGGAGATGGGGAGCTGCCGCACCCAGCTCGGGCGTTCTTTCCTTCTCGGTTTTGGTGTGGATTTGTTGTGCCTGGCGTTGCCTTCTGTGACGTGAGGGAGCCGGGAATAGTCCTCTGAGGGGACGCTGGAGAGAACCAAGACGTCGGGTCAGGGAGCTGCTTCCTCTCCTTTGTCCCTGGATGGTGGGAGTGAGCGGGCGCACGGCCCACCCTTCTCGGGCTTCCGGGGGAAGCAGGCTGTGAGGTGAGTTTGGCTGGGGGCTATTTCCCAGCACCTACTCCGGCTAGGTCAGGCTGAGGCTTTTCCTCCTCTGGCCATATGGAGCAGTACTGAGCCGGGAAATAGGTCTGCGGCAGTGATGATGATAAACTGCCTCGGCAGTCTGCAGCCCCTTTGAGGTAACAAGTTCCACAAGTCTACTACTGGCTTTTCCTCATGCGACGTTTATGTCTCTCCAGCTCCGACTTTCCGGATTCGAGCACTGGGGGATTTGGGGAACTGGTCCCCAGCCGCGTTGTTAGTGCTTTTATAGACTTCAATCCTATTGCCCATCAACTTCCATTTTCTACCTGCTAGTTAGTCCCCCGGTGTCCTCCGGAGGCAAAGAGCCAGGGCCTCTCTTCCTTAAAGATTCGGGGTCAGAGATAAGGTAGGGAGTGACCCGTCCGTGGGAATGGCCCTGCCACAGTACCATCTTATAGCCAAAATTATAGGCTCATAGACTGAAAGCTTAAAGGGACGTTAGAGGTCCAACCCCATGGTGTTAAAGATGAGGAAAATGAATGTCATAGAAGTTAAGTGACTTGTACGTGGTGAATTGTGTCCAAGGTGGAATTTGAACCTAGGTCTTCCTGACTCCAAGTGCAGCTCTCTTACCACTATGCGGCCATCTTCATTTAAATCCCACCTCCTTGGAAGTGGCTGGGTGGCTCAGTAGATTGAGAGCCAGGCCTAGTGTTCAAATCTGACCTCAGATGCTTCCTAGCTGTGTGGTCCTGGGCAAGTCACTTGACCCCCATTGCCTAGCCCTTATAGCTCTTCTGCCCTGAAACCAATACACAGTATTGACTCTAAGATGGAAGGCAAGGATTTAAAAAAAAATTTTTTAAAGAGTTGGACATAACTGATCAAAATACAAAAGGCTGATACATAGGCAAATGGCTACATATCTCTATCTTAACCCACATAAAGCAAAGCTCAATAATTTTTAAGAGTGGAAAAGAGTCACAAGACCAAAAAGTTCAAAAACTGTTGCTCCAAGGCAAAACAGTTATATCTCTGTATGCTAGAGAGCATTTCCTCAAATGCATTTGCCTTTATTAATGAAATTAATGTTCAGTCTTTTTGGTCATGCCCAACTCTTTGTGAGCCCTTTTGGAGAATCCTTTTTTTTTTAACCATTACCTTCTGTCTTAGAATCAATACTGTGTATTGGTTCCAAGTCAGAAGAATGGTAAGGACTAGGCCATGGGGGTTAAGTGACTTTATCCTAGAGTCAAGCAGTTAGGAAGCATTTAAGTATAGATTTGAACCCAGGACATCCATTTCTAAATCTACCTCACAACACCTAACTGCCCTCCTTTGGGTCTCCTTGGTAAAATCTTGGAGTGTTTGCCATTTCTTTCTCCAGATCATTTTACAGATAAGGAAACTGAGGCAGAGTTACTAGACTTGTTTAGCATCACACAGCTAAGTTCATACCTAATAAGTATCCAAGAATGGATTTGAACTCAGGAAGATGAGCCTTCTTGACTTGAGGGTAGGTGATGTATCTACTGTGCTGTGGACATAATAATAGTTGATATTTATACAGCAAGTTATTAGAGACCCACCCAAAGCAGATGGTAGTAAAGTGCTAAATTAAGTTTGTACATCACATTTTTTGGCCCTCAAGTAAAAGTCCTAGGAAAGGTGGGGTGGTGGAGGAAGGGTTTCTTGGAGGAGGTGAGCCTTGACCTGCCCCCGGAGAAGTGGTTAGGATTTGGATAAGCAGCGATTCTGGGCAAAGCAGCCTCCTCCAAAGAAGCTGCCTCCATCCATTGCCTTGGACTGGAAGGCTTCTCAAGTTCCGCTCAGTCAAGGAGAGTGCATTAACTGGGCACAGGAAAATCACCAGCAGTTGGGGCCTGGGCAGTGTGGGCAGTGGTGTGGGCAGAGGCAGCATCAGGGGAAAGGAGGTGTTTCTGCAAAAACCCTCCACAGGAGAATTAATTAAAGGCATCTCACTCTGCCAACTGTTTGTTATTTTTGCTGACCTCACCAGGTGGATTAATATTTAATTAGCCTTTAGGAGAAGGAGAATGTACTTATTAACCTGCTATGTCAATCTGTCAGGCGTGAGGGTCTCTGGACAGACACAGATACAGGGGAAGGACAGGAATAAATGGCTATTGTTGGTCCAAGCCTTCTTTCTCCCCTTCTCTTCCCCCATCCCTATGCTCTGCTGGACTCCTGGCCTTGGGGACAGGGTCCCCTCTGGAGGAAGGGTACATCTGCAACCTTCCACGGCTGTGCTGACTTGTGTTCCTTGCCTCCCTGGCCAAAGAAAGGACCAGATTGGGTACCGTTTCATCCAAGAAGGCTGGACATGTTTATGAGCTCCCGTGGGGTTGGCCTCTAGTCTTTACTGCTCTTGCCCAGGCAAGTTATGAGTTTCTTTTCTCTGCCACTAATAGTATAAGTAGGAGGCTCTGGTCTCCATTGCACCCCACCTAATAAATGAGTGGCTTTCTGGAATGGTAGATGAGGCCAGCTGGGAAAGGCTCTGGCCAGATCTATTTTCCAGCTTGGCTTCAAGAGTGGAGCTAGGGGTAGAGAGGCTCTGGCCAGTCAGGTATCCAAAAGCAGGGCATTGTCCAAAGGATCCCTTCTCTAAGAGAGAGGGACGGGCGGCAACAAGACCCTGGTTTAATGCCTGCTGCTGCTGCCACAGGGAAGGGGGCATTATCTGGCCCTTCTTTGGCTGAGGTAGGCTGCTCCCCAGCTAGGGAGATGCACCCAGAGATGAGAGCGCTGATGATGTAGTGAAGGACAAATATGGTGACTGGCAAGCCAGCGATGGCAGCTCCACCGAATGGTCTCAGAGCTTTCCTAGAATCAGAGCCACGGCTGGCAGAGGTAAAGAGATGTCCTCTTTGGTGCCCTGGAGTGTTCATCCAGCCCCTACACATACACACAGTCTTCTTCCTACAGCAAAGATCCTTCTTGCTCCAAGCCCCTGGCACCAACTCCTGGCTCCCACCCAGATTCTAACCCAATGTCTACCACAACAGGTGGGCATCAGAGCCAGCTGGGCATTGTGTGTAGCAGGGCCTGCCAGGTTCCATGGCCCCTCTGGGTTTCTCCGTGTTCTCATGGACAAGATGGTGTGACTAATTCTCAGGAAGGAAATGCAGTCTAGCTTATTCTGGCTCAGGTGCCCATTTTGATGCCCACCACTGATTCTGCCTTCCCTTCTGGGTCTTCGGATATCTGGAAAGCACAGATGACCCGAGGAGGTCAGAGGAATCTTTAGCAGCCCAAAGACTGTGTGTGTGTGCAGAGTAGAAAGAGCCCTGATAGGGGAGTCAAGGGGCACAAGTTCCATCCACTTCCAGCTTTGTCCCTAAGATGCGGCGTGTACTTGCCTAAGTCATTTTTTTCCTCATAGAATGAAGGAGTTGGACTATGTCATCTCCAACGTCCTTTCTACGCAAACTTTCTATTATTTATAACTCTCCATTCCTGTAAAAGCAGTGCCTGGCTCCTGTTTAAAAAAAAAAAAAAGTTATTTTCAATTTTGTGATTTAAAAAACTGTTGCATCCTGTGAAATTAAAATGAGATCAAATGAGACAATGTATAAGCACTTGGCAAACTTTAGAGTGCTATATAAGTGTTAGCTCTTCTTCTCATTATTATAAATCCCATGGTTTCTTCCTTTGAAATATCCTGATGATTTACCTATTCTTCACTATTCCCACACCCACCAGCCTAATCTAGGTCATCACCACTGTATACCACACTTCTTGATTACAGTGCCCTGATTTATCTTCCTAAAATCTCACTTTCATCATGGAAATTTCTTTCTCAAGAGACAACGTAGCTCCCTATCAGCTATCTTATCAAATCTAAAATCTTTTTTTTCTTTTTTTCTGGCTTGTTGATATATTTAAAAAACTTCACATATTCCACTCCACTAAACCATCTCTTTTTAAAGAGGAAAGCTGATTTTTGAAATAAGCAAAAACAAAACAAAACAAAACCCTACATCTGATAGTGTAGGTGACATTTTGCACCCATAGACTTCCACCTCTTTTCCAAGAGGAGAAAGGTTATGTTTCGTGGAGCCAAGACTGATCATGTCAAAGCATCTGAATTTGACTGCAGAGGGCAACAGTGGATAAAGCACTTAATCTGGAATCAGGAAGACCTAAGTTCAAATCTAACCTCAAACACCACTAGCTTTTTCATCCTAGACAAATTCCTTTTCTTCTTTCTGCTTTGATTTCCTCAATTGGTGATCATAATAGCAACAATTTCCAAGGATTGTTATGAGAATCAAATGAAAAAATATTTGTAAGTGCTTAGCATTGTATCTGACAAATAGTAGGTGCTTAATAGATGCCCGTTTCTTCCCTGCCTTTTAGGATTGTTTTGTTCAGATTATTGTAGAAACTGTTGTGTATAATGCTCTTTTATTTCAGATTATTTTATTTTGTTTCAATTCATACACCCTTTCCCACATTTCTCTGAATCCTTCATAATCACTTGTGCAATCAGATTCTCTTAACATTCATATAATGGAATTTGTTGAGCTATTTCCCAATACTTTGGCACTGTTTCTAATGCTTTTGCTACTAAATTAAGTGCTGCTAATGAATCGTTTGGCATGTGTAAGACCTTTCTTTCTGTCTCTGACCTCCTTGATTCTAGTAATGGGATCATTGGGTCAAAGAGTATAAATAGCTTAGTAACTTTTCTTGTCCAATTCCAAAATATTTCCTAGAATGGTTGGACAAATTCAGTTATTTGTGTATTAATGTCACAGTCCCTCCAAGAATGACTATTGCATCTTTTATTATTTTTGTGATTTGATGAATATGAGGCAAAATCTCAGAATTACTTATAGAATATGATTTTTTATTAAGATACAGCTTCCATCTTAAAATCAACACTGTATATTGGTTCTAAGGCAGAAGAGTGATAAGGGCTAGGCAATGGGGGTTAAGTGACTTGCCCAGGGTCATCCAGCAAGGAAGTGCCTGAGGTCAGATTTGAATCTAGGACCTCCCATTTCTAGACCTGGCTCTTAATCCACTGAGTCACCCAGCTGCCTCCAGAATATGTTTTTAGAATATATTTCTTTTTATATTAATGTTTTTGAGTATTTTTCACATATAGTTACAGCTTGCATTTCATCTTTTAAAAATAGTTTGTTCCTACATTTTGCCACCTATTTATTGGTTAATGTCTTTGGATATTATATAATTATATCAATGTTCTATTTTAAGAAATTAAATTAGGGACAAACTGAGGGAGTAGAAACACCGAGGAAAAGCAACTGCCTGACTACAATGGTGAGGGGACATGACAGAGGAGAGACTCTAAACGAACACTCTAATGCAAATACTAACAACATGGCAATGGGTTTGAATCAAGAACACATGTGATACCCAGTGGAATCACGCGTCGGCTACGGGGGGTGGGGGGAGGAAAAGAAAATGATCTTTGTCTTTAATGAATAATGCATGGAAATGATCAAATAAAATACTATTAAAAAAAAAGAAATTAAATTAGGTTTGACTCAATAGGAGAGTTATAAAAGTGAGATTGTGGTCGCCATTTATAAAATATTAGCCCTTAAGTAAAATAAGTATTAGCAGCTTTTATTTACAACAAGGTAGAGATTATTATTTTTTTTATAAAAATTTATTTGGTCAATTTAGAACATTATTCCTTGGTTACAAGAATCATATTCTTTCCCTCCGTCCCCTCCCCCTCCCCCTTCCCATAGCTGGCATGCAATTCCACTGGGTTTTACATGTGTCCTTGATCAGAACCTATTTCCTTGCTGTTGATGTTTGCACTAGGATGTTCCTTTAGAGTTTATATCCCCAATCATATCCCCTCGACCCATGTAATCAAGCAGTTGTTTTACTTTGGTGTTTCTACTCCCACAGTTTTTCCTCTGAATGTGGATAGTGTTCTTTCTCTTAAATCCCTCCGAGTTGTTCAGGATCACTGCAGTGCCACTAATGGAGAAGTTCATTACATTCGATTGTACCACAGTGTATCCTTCTCTGTATATAATGTTTTCCTGGTTCTGTTCCTTTCACTCTGCATCACTTCCTGGAGGTTGTTCCAGTCCCCATGGAATTCCTCCACTTTATTATTCCTTTGAGCACAATAGTATTCCATCACCAACATATACCACAATTTGTTCAGCCATTCCCCAATTGAAGGGCATCCCCTCATTTTCCAATGTTTTGCCACCACAAAGAGTGCAGCTTTGAATATTCTTGTACAAGTCTTTTTCCTTATGATCTCTTTGGGATACAAACCCATCAGTGCTATGGCTGGATCAAAGGGCAGACAGTCTTTTAGCGCCCTTTGGGCATAGTTCCAGATTGCCCTCCAGAATGGTTGCATCAATTCACAACTCCACAAGGTAGAGATTATTGAAAGTAGGAAATACAGGAAGAAGACAGAGCCTTGTCTAGTTTACCAGCCTAAGTGCTGATCTGGTGAGGTTTGGCTCAGCCCCTGGCAAAGGCTTCTTCAAGTCCCAGTCTCCATATGGAACTACTAGTGGCATCTTCTTCCAGTAATCTACCAATGCAAGCCTCTTCCTTCAGCCTGAGTCACTCATCCAGCAAGCCTCTCCAGTGTGGAAAACTCCAGTCAAGGATGAGTCTAGGACAACATGACCACATCCTCTATCTGGGCTCACTGAAGCAGAGAGTGCATGAATTCTCAGATTGGCCTTTTTGAAGAAGTTTTCTTTATGTCACTTTCTGTCACTACCCCACTTTATGGGAATCAATCACAGCCTCCCGATTTGCTTAGCACTGCCCAGGGAAGGGCAGTGGCCTTTGGAGGTGTGAACTTTTTCCAATAAGTGACTCATGAACTCTTTTACTTAATGGTTAGCTAGTTGCTAAATAGGTATACTTTAAGTTCTTGATTTGGTTAAATTAAAGGTTGTGGATGGATTTCATTAAAAATAAACTAAGAGAGTCAAATTCTCTCTTCACACTATTTATTTTGGAAATCGGACTTTTATCAGAGATATTTGATAGAAAAAAATTTTCCCTATTGTCAATTTCTTTCCTTATTTTTAGATGCATTGATTTTGTTTGTATAAAATTTTTTAATTCATATAATCAAAATTGTTTATTTTTTAAATGATGGTTTCTATCCATTACTTGGATAAGTATTCCTTCCTTAACTATAGAACTGAAATGTATTCTCTAATTATTGTTTATTGAACCCTTTTAATTTAGTTTGTGGATCCATTTAGTTTTTGAGATGTATGATGCTGGTCTAAATCTATATTCTGCCAGACTACTTTCAATTTTTTTCCCATCTGCCTAGCTATCACAGAATTCCATAATCTGGTCACATCTTCCCTCTTTATCACAAACTATTCCCCAATCTCTACCATCTACTCCAGTCAAAGTCAGACCTCTCCCTCTGTGTAATATATGCCATATATAATCTTATCTCTAGGCTTTTTTTCCCCACTAACATAGATCCCCCTTTGAGAGCTCTACTCCTTATTTTATCTGCTCAAACCCCAGCTGTCCTTCAAGGCTGAGATTAAGTTCCATGTTGTTATTGTTATCTGACCGTTCATGATCCAATTTGAGGTTTTCTTGGCAGAGATACTGGAGTGGTTTGCCATTTTCTTCTCTAGCTCATTTTATAACTGAGGAAACTGAAGCAAACAGGGTTAAATGACTTGTCCAGGATCATACAGCTTGTAAGTGTCTGAGGCCAGATTTGAATTCAGGGAGATGAGTCTTTGTGACTCCAGACATGGCACTCTATCCACTGTGATGCCCTTAATCAAAGGGATCTCTTCTTCCTCTAAGCCATTAGACATTAGGCATAGTGTTTATACCATACAATTGAGTTCCTAATTATTCTCTAACTGTTTTATGTCATCAGTCTTTGTGCCTCAACCAAATATTCTTCTTGAAAGCAGAGAAAATATATGATGCTGATTCTCACAATGTCTAGCTTAGGGCTTAACAGATATACAGGAGGTATATAACAAACACTTATCTGCAAGCTCTTTGAAAGAAAGGACTGCTTCATTTTTGCATCCCTATCATACAGAGAGATGTTTAATAAATGCTTGTTGATTGATTGATAACCATAATCTTCTTCTACTTCTTCCTAGTGTTTTAGGAATATGGATTTAGAGCTAGGCAATCATAGATATCATCTTGCCCGTTTAATAGAAATAAAGGAGCTAAGTGACTTGTTTGAGCTCTTGAAGGAAATGTCTTCTGACTTTAAAACCTCACTTTTAACATTGCACCCTGTTCTTTTTCTAGGGCTAAGAATCAGGTGAAGAATGAGAGGGTGGATTTCAGTAAACCTGTCATCAAATCAAGGAACATTTATTGAGCATCTACTGTGTGCTCTGCCTTGTTTGGGGTCTTATAGGAGCTTAAGGGAAAGTCTCCAATGCAATTCCTATTTTTAAGAAGTGATTAAGCTCAGGGACATTTAGGTGGCTCAGTGGATAGAGAACCAGGCCTGGAAATGGGAGGTCCTGGGTTTAAATCTGACCTCAGACACTTCCTGGCTGTGCAACCCTGGGCAAGACACTTAACTCCAATTTTCTAGCTTTTACCACTCTTCTGCCTTTAAGCCAATACTTAGTATTGATTCCAAGATGCAAGGAAGAAGTTAAAAAGATGATGCTATTAAGCTTGGCTCTGACCATACATATATATGCATACACACATATAGATAGAGAGATATAGATATAAGGATATCCCTAAGTGACAGGTAGGAAGGTATCAGGTCATGAGAGGCCCTAGCCATCAGTTGGGGAATGGCTGAGCAAGTTGTGATGTATGATTGTGATGGAATACTACTATGTTATAAGAAATGATGAACAGGATGGTTTCAGAAATAGCTGAGAAGACTTATAAGAACTGTTACAAAGTGAAGTGAGCAGCACCAAGAAAATACTGTACACAGTAAGAACAATATTATAATGATGATCAGAACTTAGTGATTCTTATCAAGACAGTTCCTCAGGACACATGATGAAAATGCTATCCCCTTCCAGAGAGAGAATTGATGAACTCTGAGTGTGGATCGAATCAGACTTTTAAAAACTTTATTTTTCTTGTATTTTCTTTTGTGACATGCCTATTATGAAAATATATATTGCATGACTTCACATATATAATAGTTATCCTATTGCATGTCTTCTCAATGGGTGGGGAATAGGTAAGAGAGGAAGAGAGAATTTGGACCTGTTGAGGATCAAAAAAAAATTGTTAAAACTTTTTACCTGTAATTGGGAATTCTTTAACAAAATAGATAAAAAATAAATTTTAAAAGAAAGAGCAGTCCTTGTCAATAGAGAACACATGCCTCTTCCCATTGTTTATTTCTGTCCTATTTCCCCAATCCAAAAAAGTTTTCTCCACTCCTTCTACTCCATCCAGCTGTGACTATCTCCAATTTAATGCTAAGCACTTAGACAGAGTTAACTCCACTTAACAGCTATACTTTTTTTATCTGCTTCTCTCTCTTCAATCCTTATCACTCAAGTCTTTCCAATATGACTTCTACCTTCCTTGTTCTAAGAAAACGGTTTTCTCAAAAGTCACTAATGATATCCTAACCTCCAAAGTTCTCTTCTTGACTTTTTCTCCCACCACTCTTTCTCCCTTGGAAGTCCATCCACTCTCATAACTTCGCTGACCCTCTCTATGCAGATAACTCCTGCATCTAGCCCTGACCTGTCTGCTGAAATCCATTTCCATCTGCTTACAGAACATCTCCACCTGGATATCCCTGAGGCATCTCAAATTTGACACATACAAAACTGAGTTTTTATCTTTTTTATCTTTTCCCCTAAACCTTCATTCACCCAATTTCTCATATTTTGTGTCTTCTTCTTTTCCCATTTTAAAATATTTATCTTGATTCTATTCCAATAACAAATTTCCATGTAAGTTTATAAGATTCATGTTCTTGTCCTCCCTTTTTCCCTCGTCACTCCTGGAGTGGACAAGCAATTCAATCTGGGTTGTACATGTATTGTCACACAGACTCATTTATATATTATTCATTTTTGAAAGTCTTTCCCACTTTTTAAAAACCCTTCTCAAGCTCACATACTTGAAAAAGTAAATTCACACTTTGGTCATATCCAAAAGTACATCTCTCAGCTTTTTCAGTTTTTTACCCCTTTGTGACTGGCATGGCTCTTTTTATCTTTTTAAAACTCCTTCCTGACATCAGACCCACCATTCTATCCACCATGTAACCTGGCTGCCCTTCAGTTCCAGTGCCATCATCTCCATAAATCCTTTTCCTGATGCCCCCCCCCCCCATTAGTTCCAATAGGGGGTGGTAGAAAAGAAGGTGTGGCCAACAAATTACAGATTAGGATGGGAAGGTAAATTCTCTTCTTTCCCTTCTATGTCCAAGTTGCCTTTCTAGCCTCCATTCTCTAGCACAAGACCGAGTGTATAGGAGCTGCTTAATAAGTGCTGACTTAACTGTTATTGAATTAAAGTCAGAAATGTGGAATAATTGAACAAATTATGGTCTATGGGATGGAATGTTGCTGTTGTTCAATTGTTTCAGTTGTGTCTGACACTTTGTGTCTTGTGACTTTTTTTTGGCAATAATATTGGAGTGGTTTGCCATTTCCTTCTTCAGCCCATTTTCTAGATGAGGAAACTAAGGCCACTAGGGTTAAGTGACTTGCCCAGGGTCACACAACTAGCAAGTATCTGAGGCTAGATTTGAACTCACAAAGGAGAGTCTTCCTGATTTCAGGTCTGGAACTCTTTTCATTATGCCACCTAACTGCTGGGGAATACTACTGTGCTGTTCAGAAATGACAACTGGAATGATGGTTCCAGAGAAACCTGAGAAGACTGATATGAACTGATGCAGAGTAAAGTGAGCAGAGCCTATATAGAACAATGTAAATAATAACAACATGGTAAGGAAAAACAACCTAGGAAGACCAAAGAATCCCAATCAGTGCAATAAAAAGGTACAATTCCTCTGATAATGAAGCAATGCTACCCATCATCCACTTTCAGACATAGCTAATGTGGGAATTTATCTTTTTACTACGCATATATGTTATAAGGTTTTACTGTTCATTTTCAGTTGGGAATTGGTAGAAGGGAGAGGGTGGATAGAGATGGGGATGGGGTGAGGGAGAGACAGAGATACATATATGTAGAGAGAGATTATATAATCTACAAATAGTCTATCTGGAGAGAGAGACACATACACAGAGACAGACAGAGAGGGGGAGTGGAAATCATTGAAAAAATTTAAATACACAAAAGGGAACAGAAGGGAGGTCAAAAAGAATTCAGACAAATAGAGTAGTCTTGAAAGTAACACTGAATTATATATATATATATATATATATATATATATATATATATATATATATATAAAGAGTAAAGGGGCAGCTACATAGCACAGTGGATAGACCACCAGACCTGGAGTCAGCAGGACCTGGGTTCAAATTTGACCTCAAACACTTCCTAGATGTATGACCCTGGGCAAGTCCCTTAATCCTGATTACTGCCAGTCCTTGTCACTCTTTTGTTTTAAAATTAATGCTAAGACAGAAGGTATGGTTTAAAAAGAGAAGAGTAAATTCATAATAGAGATTCCCAGTTTAATTTACAATCTTTTTCTGTTCTACTAATGTATATGGAAATGCTTGTTTTATTTGGCATTTGTTAAAAATTTAAAAATTCTAATAAAGAAACTTTAGGAGAGGATTCCAATGGAATGAATAAATGACTGAATGAATAAGGCACTTATTATATGCTTACTATGTGCAAAGGATGAAGCTAAGTGCTAAGGATACAAAGAGAAAGACAGTTCCTGCCCTCAGGGACCTCACATTCTAATGGGGGAGACAAGACTCATGGAAGGTTTCAGCTACAAGAAAGAACAAATGGTTCCATATTCCTTAGACAATGCCATCTTTCTTCCCTTTTCTTTTCTTTTCTTTTCTTTTCTTTTCTTTTCTTTTTTTCTCTTCTTTTCTCTTCTCTTCTTTTTTCTTCTCTCTCTCACTCTCACTTCCATCCTTCCTTCCTTCCTTCCTTCCTTCCTTCCTTCCTTCCTTCCTTCCTTCCTTCCCTTTAACCCTTACCTTCTGTCTTAGAATTCAAACTAAGTATTTGTTCCAAGGCAGAAGAGTGGTAAGGTAATGGGAGTTAAGTGACTTGCCCAGGGTCACAGAGCTAGGAAGTGTCTGAGGCCAGATTTGAATCTAGAACCTCCCATCTACAGACCTGGCTCTTTATCCACTGACTTGCCTAGCTGCCCCTAATGTCTTTAATGCCATTTAATGCCATCTTCTTTAATGCCATTTCCACTTACAAAATCATTGATTTCTGATGTTGGACCATTTGACGACAGTACCAATGACACTGATAATAAGAACTTTCTTTTTTTGAAACTTCAATAGATGTGGCTGTAGCACCTTTAGGAGCAGTTGCCAGTCTACTTCCCCATAGGAGTCTCTTCCCAGGATGATGGCTGAGGACATTGGACTGGAAGTATTGCTTTCCCAATGGCTCTTGGGGTCAGAGTCCTGGCTTGTCTCTATCAGGGTCCAAAGAGAGAGGATGATCAAGGTGGTGGTGGTGGCTTGATTCACCTGACACATGCTGCCTCCTATTTCCCCCTCAGCCACACCCCACTGCTTCAGCTAGACTGGCCAGTGTGCCCTGTGAATGGCAGTTATTTGGGAGTTGGTGGGTATGGCTGGTCCCCCATGCACGGGAATTGCTTCCCTGGATGACGCCCACTAGAGCCAGACTGGAAGCAGGACCACTCTCAGGACTCTGGTGCTCATCTGCCTGTTGTTGGCCATTGGTCAGTAGTTATTGATGGTGGAGATAAGGTGGGCATCTTCTCCTCCATGGAGTACCCATGTAGCAGCTACTCTGCCTAGTGAAACTAAGCACTGTCTGCTCATCCATAGGGCAGGTGGTAAGGGCAACAGGAACTGTTGATGGGTTCGATCCTTGTTACTATTGTGTTTTGCTGGCAAACTCAGTTTGCTGGGATTTCCAGCATAATACCAAGACTGCCAGGACCTTTGTGGGTTATCTTTTTGCTAAGACCAGAGAACCCAGATGACTCTTGACACTATTTTTGTAGCTGTGGGTGATCCTTTTCCTCATTCTGTGTTAACCCATGTGGGGTGAAGGGTATGGGCCATGCATTCCAATGAAGAAATAATGTACGCAAAGTCCTCTACAAATCTTAAGGCATTAGATGTATTGGTTATTTAGTAAAATTATTTATTAATATTAATTGAGCAGCTAGATGGCACAATGGATATAGTGCAGAACCTGGAGTTAGGAAGACTTATCTGTATGAGTTCAAATCCAGCCTCAGCCACTTCCTAGCTGTGTGACTCTGGACAAGTCACTTAACCCTGTTTGCCTCAGTTTCCTCATCTGACAACTGGAGAAGCAACCATTATCTTCTAAATGGGGTCACAAAGAGTAAGACATGACTGAAATAACCAAACAATAGCATATTTATATTTATTTGTTTGTTTTTTTGAAATTTTTATTTAATTAGATGATTTAGAATTTTTTTCCATGGTTACAAGACTCATGTTCTTTCCTTCCCCTCCCGCCACCCCCATGTATCTGACACACAATTTCACTGGGTTTAACATCATATTTATATTTATTGATCATTATAATGAATTATTATTATTAATGCTCATTAAGTATTATGAATTTTTGGATCTAATCTGTGATATTATTGGTGTGAGGGGCTCTCAGAAAATAATGTGGATCAGGACCTGCTTAGCAACATATAATTTCCCACCCCCCATTACATGTAAAAACAAATTTTAACATTAAAAACAATTTTTTTTTAGTTCCAAATTCTCTCCCTCTCTCCCTTCCGTCTCCACTCCCAGAGACAGCAAGCAATCTGCTATAGACATTACACATGCAATCAGGTCACCTAGAGTCGTAGAGAGCTGCCTGGATTTTATTATATATATATGTATTATATATGTTATATATAATTATAGGATATGTGACAATATATCAGCAGATATGGTACAGTCTATTAAATTACATGGTAATGATATGATCACACTTTGTATTTATCTAGCACACTGTAGGCACTTAATAAATGCTTGTCAACTGGTTGATAAATTCCCCGGTTCTGATCTACATGTATCTGCTGTCAAGAGGAGTAGGTCTTCAGACTAGTTTTCCTGACCTCCTACCCCTCCGCCATCACAATAATAATAATTCAGTGTGAATAGAGCGCTTTCTTCAGCACCACTCTGTGACATGGGTAGTGCAATTATTATTGCACCCATTTTACAGATGAGGAAACTGAAACTTAGAGATGATGACTCAGTGACTTGCCCAAGGGTATAAGCTTCATAAAGGGGAAAACTGAGACAAGAACCAGGTATTCTATGCTGTTTCTGCCTCATATTAAAAGGATGTATAACTGAGGAATTAAGATGAACCAGACATTTCAGGGTATTTGCCCTCTGACATTCAAGAGAGCCTGTCCTCTTTGGCATGGGGTAATATGAGGAGAAATAAATGACAGAAATACTAGAAACTTCATCTTGGTGACCAAGGCACTTTGGGATATTTATTCAGCTTGAGATTCTGCTTCATCCTTGAATCAGTCTTCTCCCTGGGACCTGGACCCAGAGTCTGAAAGATCCACTTTCAAATATAATCTCAGGCACTTGCTAGTTGTGTGACACTGGGCAAGTCATTTAACCTCTTTCTGCCTCAGTTTCCCTATCTGTAAAATAAGGATAACAACATTACCTCTCAGGGTGGCTGTGAGGATTAAGTTAGATAATAGTTGTAAAGTGCTTAGCTCAGTTCCTGGCACATAGTAGGTGCTATATAAATGCTTTTCTCTTCCCTTCCTTTGTCCTTGCCTGAGATGTTTGCTTTGTCATTCCCTTTCCTCATCTGGGGCCTCCAGTACCCAACGTGACTGAGGGAGCTGGAGCTAGGAATGGGATGGGGGTGTAGGCAAAGTGCCAAGTCTCTGCTTCCAGTCTTTGTCCAGGTGGCATGAGCTGGGGACATTTCTAATGAGAGTCTGAGCTACTGAGACTCAGTGAGGCTGCCCAAGAGGGCCTGATAGTTCTCTCCCCGTGATGAAGGGCGCCAATGAAATTTTTAACTAAAACAAAAAAAATTAAAACTCCCCAGAGTTTTATTAAGTAGGGATGCAGATAGGTAATTACATGCAGATTTAATTAAAAATCCGCCTGCAGATTGCAATGGATGCTTAGTGGGTGGCTACTCCAGAAGGTCCCAGAAAGAGATTGTGGGAAGATACTCAGACTTCACTGGTTCCAAGGAGGGAGGATGACAGTAGGGAATGATCATGGGAAGAAAGAAGGAATTGTGTCTAATAAGAGGCAGCCCTTTTCACAGAGTTAAAGAAATAGGGGAGGAGAATTGCTCCTTGCCATCATTGCCTACTCTAAAACCTTGTTGGGATTCATGGGAAAGAGAAGAGAGAGGAGGGAGAACAGAAGAGAAAAAAATGGAGGGAAGATTAAAAGGGGTGTTTGCTCCATGCCAACCTCTTCAAATGATGCATTGGTTAGTTCTTGGAGGAGGGAGATATTTAGATACATTCTCTTCTTCCTCCCTTCTTCACATTAATGAAAATAAAATGGAATCTAAATTTTTGAAGTAAATACAGACCTTCAAAGCCTCATTGGACTGGAACTGGGATTCAAACTGGATGTGACCACAGCTCTTGGAGCTTTAGAATCTTATCTTTATGCTGCTGAAACCTGGATTGATCAGTTGAGTTACTAGAGACTCCGCAGGGCTAAGACTCACAGATCTTTGTCTTTGGTTTTCCATGAGGACAAATAATAGCTAAGAATTATAAAGCCCTTTGAAGTTTCCAAAGCACTTTACAAATATTGTCTCACTTCATCCTCAAAACAATCCTAGGAGGTAGCTGCTATTATTATCCCCATTTTCCAGTTGAAGAAACTGAGGCAGGTTATGGAAAGGAAAACTGAGACGGAGGAACCATCATTTGGAATGTTCCTGGGAGGGGGAGTGACAGTTGGAGCAGGAGAAGAGGCTTGTGGGAGAAAAAGCTGAGTTGGTGTAGGTTAAAAGACCTGCCCAGAGTCACACTCCTTTATGTCTGAGGCAGGATTTTAAGTCAGGTGTACCTGATTCCATGGCTAGCATCCTATCCACTGAATGTCTGTACACATATAGAGAACTTATCTTTCAAAATTCCATGATTTCAACACTATGAGCATTCCCCTATGCAGACTGCAAACCTGTCGGATGTCAATAGACTAGATTCACAAGATGGGAAAATTTGCCTGGTGGCCACCCTCCTAGTGAGGAACCTTCCCAAACTTACAGTGAGTGGTCCTAGGATGACAGACAAATAGCTGGTTGCCTTGCCTGACCTTGAAGTACTTCCAGTTTGGTAGAATCCATTAGAGATTGTACTCTGCTTGAGGTAGTCTAGCCTTTGGACACCCCAATTTCCTTTCTACACCAGAATGAGAGCTTTTCATAGAGGAATGATTTAACAACATAAATAAATCTGGCTGTATTAATTCACTCACTTTGTCAACATCGTTAAGTGGTTTTGCATGTGGTTGACCTGCCTTTCCCATTAGATTGCGTAGTCTTCAGGGGCAGGGGATGATGCTACCCACCATGGTGGCCAGGAGAATCTACAGATCTTTAAGTGGGAAGAGTTCCTCCTGACCTTCTAGCTGGACCTCCAGCCTGATATCAGAATCATCTCTGCAGCATTCCTGCTAGATGCTCAGTCTCCATCTCCTATCAAGTGAACTCTTTAACTGTAAGGGCAGCTGGTTCTCTTGCTGGATAATTCTAGTTGTTAGAAAATTCTTCCTTAATTTAAGCTAAAATCTTCTTCCCTACAACTTCCATTTATTAGTTCTTCCTTCTAGAGATACACAGATGCATCTTCTTCCACATATGACAAGCCTTCAAAGAGAGATTGCTACCATATAGAAGTTTAGGATTCTGGGCTCATCATGTCAGAGCCATGGAAGGGACCTTGGACACTGTCTAATCGGGAGTAACTTGAGGTCTATGGATCCCACAAGGAATCTGTAAATTTGTTTTTTAAATGTTTTGACAACTATACTTCAATAGTATTGGTTTTCCTTGTTGTCCTATGTATTCTGTTTTATTCTTAAAATATTCTTCTGAAGGGGTCCTTAGGGTTCATAAGCCTGGCAAAGGAGTCCAGATACAAAAATATTAAGAACAAGTGATTTAATCAAAATTTCTCATTTTACAGTTGAGGAAACTGAGTCAAACAGAAGCTAAGGGACTTGTTGAAGATCATTCATGGCAGAACTGTAATTAAAATGCAGATTATCCAGCTACCTTTTTCTGCATTTATCAGAATGTAAGAGAAGGAAGGATGGAAGGAAGGAAGGAAGGAAAGAAAGAAAAAAGAGAAAGAAGGGGAAAGAAAATAAAGGCGGGAGGAGGAAAGGAAGCAAAAGAAATAAGCATTTATTAAACACCTACTAAGTGCCAATCACTGTGCTAAGCGCTTTACAAATATTATCTGTTTTGCTCCTCATAAGAACCTTGAAAGGTAGGTGCTATTATTATGATCCCCCGTTACATGTGAGGAAACTGAGGCAGATAAAGATTAAGGACTTACTTGCCCAGAGTCACATAACTAACTAATAAACTGACAGCTGGGAGTGATAGTGGATAGAGTACTGGGAGTGGAGTCAAGAAGACTCGAATTCAAATCCTACCTCAGTTGGTTAATAGCTATGTAATCTTGAGCAAGGCATTTATCATCTCTGTCTCAGTTTCCTCATCTATAAAATGGGAATAATAATATCAGCTACTTTCCAGAGTTGTTGTGAGACTAAAATAAGATAATATTTTTCTTGTTTTTAAACCCTTCCTTTCTATCTTAGAATCAATTGGTTCCAAGGCAGAAGAGCTGTAAGGGGTAGGCAATGGGGGTTAAGTGACTTGCCCAGAGTCACACAGCTAGGAAGTATCTGAGGTCATATTTGAACCCAGGACCTGGCTCTCAATCCTTTGAGCCACCAAGCTGCCTTCAAGACAAAATTTCTAAAGTACTTAGCATAATACCTGGCACATGAGAAGTTATTAGAAATGGTATTATTACTGTTGCTATGTTTCTGAGGTTGGATTTGAACTCAGCTCTTCCTGACACAATGCTCTAGATGCCTTCCTGATTCCCAACCCTCTCATTTTGGAAGTGAAGAAACGGAGGCCTGACAGGAATCAGGTGGCTTCTTCCTTCAGTAGCACACCAAGAAGTAGAACTAGGAAGGTCCAGAAATCCTTCTTCCAAATTTCTCTTCTTTCAAACCAGTTTTTTTCAGTTTTTTTCACATGACAATGCTTACAGACCCTCCACTATCTTATTAACTGTCGGCATGTCAAGATCTCTTTTAAAAACAGGTGATCATGCCTGAACACAACCCCCTAGACGTGGTTACTACACCAGTGACTGGGATATTGTACATCTATGAATTCATCCTACAATTGCATTAGTTCATGGAGTCCTTGCATCATCCTGTTGACTCATATTGAGTTTGTCTTCAGCTAAAATCCCCAGACTTTTTCACATGAGCTTCTGCCAAGTCAGCCTCTTCCATTCCGTATTTGGGCAATTTATTATTATTGCCTTTTTTTAAAATTTAAGGGCTAGGCTTTATTTATACCTGTTCAATGTCATCTCATTCAGGGCTAGCTAAATGGCTCAGTCGGTTAGGTAATTGGAGTTAAGTGATAAGTCTCACAGCTAGGAAATGTCTGAGGCCAGATTTGAACCCAGGTCCTCCGGACTCCAGTCCTGGTGCACTATCTGCTATGCCATCTAGCTTCCCCTTGAAGGCTTTTCCAAAGAAGAGAGCTCACTTCAGTGGTGAGTTAGTAAGTATATAACCGCCGGCTCTGAAAAAATGTATTCATGACACCCTTTTAGGTTTAATCTGAGGAATCTTCATTTTCTCCATCATTTTCTTAAGTCTAGAAATCAATAAGACAATAAATTGAGTTTCAATTAGTAACTTTTTTCAGTTGCTGAGGTGTAAATACTCACCCTGAAAACGGAGCAATTAGTTCCACTCCAGCATCCTCTAGTAAACTCCATGAGAGCAGGGAGCAGGTTCTACCCAGCATTTATTTTGTAGCTACCCAAGGGTTCGGCATTGTTCTCCATCTAAAATAAGTGCTTCATATACTGCTGGATTGAATTCAGATAAATGTAGGGAAGTCATAAGGGTGGGGCCCCAGTGGTGTACCGAGAGCCTGGAGGATGCCATGTGGGGGGTCAGGGAGGCAATGGACACCTTGTTTGGATGAAAATCTGCCTTCTCCAGGCTCTCCCTTTCCCCTGGGCTTCCCTCCTCTTAATTTCTCTCTGTAACCAGCACATCTGAAAGTTCAATAGTGCAGCCTCCAATTTGTTATCATAAATTTAGGCGAGTATAGATAGAAATATAACAACATTTGTCTCATTTACTCCGAGTCGGCTTTATGGCATCTTCCATTATCTGGCAGCACACTCAATAAAAGGCCTGCTGAGTCGTGAGCCTTGGCCACCAGTCTCCTCCCTGTTTTATTATTAGAAGCATTCCCCCTTCCCCCCTCCCCTCCCCCCTCCCCCCCCCCAGTGATCACCCCTCAGCCGCAAGCTCCTCTTCCAAATGGGTTCCCACCTGTTGGACACCAAGAGAAGAACCGAAATCCTCTTCAAAGAGGGTGAATTCCCCACAGCTGCAGAAGCAGAAATGTGCCTTTTGCATTCTTTCATTTGATTCATTTGCCAACCTTTATCGCCCCAACTACAGATGAGGCGCTGGGCAAGGAGGTGGAGATACTGAGACAAATCCAAAAGCAGCTCTTGCCCTCCAACAGCTTACATTTGGATGGATGTCCAGTGAGATCATGCCCTAGGCTGTAGGTGACCATTGGGCCATCAACCTGTTGGCAGAATGGGTGAATGAGAGCAATTTGTTGCAATGGTGACAAAAGTAACAGAAGAAGGCACTGTGGAACCATTAGAACCATCACCAACCGATCCCGACTTCTGTCTTGCCACTCTGGAAGAGGGAGTGAGACTGATAACTTTGTGCAACTCTGCCTCACTCAGATCTAATTCACTGGCAAGTCAAGACCTCACCCTTTAGTGTTCTCTCTCTTTGTCTCTGCCTCTGTCTTTCTGTCTTTGTCTCTGTCTGTCTGTCTGTCTGTCTCTTCTTTCTGACTAGAGTATACCTCTAGGACAGCTAGATGGTACAGTGGATAGATCTCAGGGCCTGGAGTCAGAAAGATTCATCTTCCTGAGTTTGCAGCTAGGAAATGTCTGAGACCAAATTTGAACCCAGGTCCTCCTGACGCTAGACCTATCTGCTGTGCCATCTAGCTGCCCCTTGAAGACTTTTCCAAAAAAGAGAGCTCAATTCAGTAGTATGTTAGAAACTTTCTAGTTGTGTGACCCTGGGCAAGTCATTGTAACCCTGTTTGCCTCAGTTTCCTCATCTGTAAAATGAGCTGGAAAGAGAAATGACAAACTACTCTAGCATCTTTGGCAAGAAAACCCCAAATGTGGTTATGAAGAGTAAGTTATGGCTGAAAAATGACTGAACAACAAATGAGGACAGGGACTGGTTTTCATACTTTTGTGTATAACCCCCAGAGTTCCTAGCTTGTGGCACATGGTAAAGAAATACTTATTTATTGATTGAGTTGAATCATGTGGAAAAAAGATTTAAGTGGGACCATCCCCAGAGCTAAATGCTGATGATTCTGGGCTACATGAAAGAAGCCTACTGGAAAATTGGAAAACTGGGCTGGTCACCCTACAGGGCCCTGGAAAATGCCCAGCTGTTCTCTGGAGAAACTAGCTCTAATACCCAACTCCAGCAGGAGGAATATTTTCTGGGCAGAGACTATGTCTACTTCATTTTAGTGTCCTCCACAGGACTAGCACAGTGCCTTGCACATATTTGCACATTTTAAGCAAGTATTTGGGGAAGGAAGGAAAGAAAGGAAAGGAAAGGAAAGGAAAGGAAAGGAAAGGAAAGGAAAGGAAAGGAAAGGAAAGGAAAGGAAAGGAAAGGAAAGGAAAGGAAAGGAAAGGAAAGGAAAGGAAAGGAAAGGAAAGGAAAGGAAAGGAAAGGAAAGGAAAGGAAAGGAAAGGAGGGAAGAAGGATAGAAAGATGGATGGAAGGAAGCAAGGAAGAAAAGAAGAGAAAGAGGGAAGGAAGGGGGGAAAAAGGAATGAAAAAAGGGAAAGAAGAAGGCTCAGGTAGGTAGGCAAGTCCCTTTCAACTCTTTGATGCCATGATCTGTGCCTCTGACGCTGTCCCTGGCAGTCCATTTCCCATTTGTGTCCCTTCTGTGTTTCACTAGTCACAGATACCAGAGCCAAGCTTCTCTCTGAATAGGGTTTCTATAATATGGTGAGTCTTGAGCAAACCCCTTAAAATATCATCTCTGTCATCTATCACTTTGCTTGAAGTCCCAAGGTGCTGGGTACTGGGGTGCTGGATTCCTTATTGGTCTCAGAAGATGTGCTCCCTGGGACCTTATAGTTGATTCCCGCCATAGGTTAGCTGGTTCCATGTTTTATGAAATAGCTTGTCATCTTGGGCAGCCAGCTAAGGGCAAGACCCTCTGAATATACACTGGGCAGACATTGACTTTGGGGGTAGGGAGGGGAGAACATCAACAAAGGAAAACTATAAGCTTTAGAATTAGGAGGAAGTCAGGCTCTGATGATAACTAAGCCTTCAAGACTTTAGGACCCTTCTACTCTCATTCAGACTGCTTGGGGAGATGGCATTTCCCATGGCAGTTAGGTCCTGATACCCTAAGGGAGAGATTTGGTTTCCCAACCTGGTCTTCATTCTCCCTTAGGTAGTAGCAGTGAACCACAAACCCCTCCCTACCTTCCCCAACTCACCCATCTCTTTCTCAGGACCTTCTGTCGCAACAGCTGTAGACTTTGGTCAATGCTTCCAATTCCCATCCAAATCATGAGACTTACAGGGAGAAAGATGGGAAAGGGAAGAATTGGGGCTCCTTATCCCCCAATTCCCCAATCTGAGGACAGAGTTAGTGTAAGTAGAGGGAGCAGAGAATGGCCTGGGAATTCCCCTAAGGAATACTAAGTTGTTGTGTGGGAGGGGTTTGGGGCTTCTTTGTCAGAAGGGATCAGCCCACTGTTTTGTGCAGCACCCCCAGCCCCATCCCTACCCCAGGGGCAGTGCTTAGATGAGTGAGAGTTGGCCAACTCCCAGGGCAAGTGGGAATGTTTGGATTCCCAGATCTAGGGGCCCACAGACTTCCCCTCAAATCAATTCTGGAAGCGTTATCACATCTGGGATTCACCTGGCCTATAGGGCAAGGGGGGAGGGGCAGGGAGGTGGTCACCAAATTTACAAGCCCAGCATAGTTGGCCTAATGGGAGATATTCCCTACTCCCTTGTTGTTTCTAGCTGGAGAAGGGTTAGACAGGAGGGGGAGAGAAAGAAAGGAGCCTTCCCTGAGAGACTTCCATCAGGGAAACAGAGAAGTGGGTTCTAGCCCTCGTTAGTATTTGTTTGTTCATATGAAGGATGAGAAGAGTAGAGGAGAAGAGAGGATGGGAGGGGAGAAGAGAGGGGATAAGAAGAGAGGGGAGAGGAGAGGAAGGGATTAGAGGAGAGGGGAGAAGAGAAGAAGAGAAGAGGAGAAAGGAGAAGAGAGGAAAGGGAAGAGAAGGGAAGAGAGGGAAGAGAAGAAAGGAGGGGAGAAGAGGAGAGGAGAGAAAAGGAGGGGAGGGGAGAAGAGAAGAGAAAAGAAAAGAAGGAGAGGAGGGGATTGGAGGAGAGGAGATGAGAGAAGGATGGAGAAGAGGAAAGGGGAGAAGAGAAGAGGAAAGGAAAGAAGAAGAGAGGGAAGAGGAGATGAATGGAGGAGAGGGCATAAGAGGAGACCAGAGAAGAGAAGATGAAAGAAGAGAGGAGAGGGGAGAGGAGGAAAAATCTACCTCTTAGAATGGCCTAGAGGACTCTTTCCCCCTGCTCTCCATTTAATTCCTGCCCATCCTTCAACGTGTAGGTTAATGAAATTCCACTTCTTATTCAGTCTTCCCTGTTGTTGTTGTTGTTGTCGTTGTTGTTTTTTACAGATATCAGCTTATATGAATGGGACCTTGTTGTTTTTAGGACTTTGTAATTATATCATGATTATACCATAATTAATGATACCAGAGAAAGTGTGATAAATGCACAGGGAACAAACAACATACCATAGAGTGGTCCCCAATGTTTTGAAGTTGAAGGACCTATTTCTTTCAACCCTTGGTGGAGATATAGATTAAAAAACCCTCACAATTGGGGCAGCTAAGTAGTTCAGTAGATTGAGAGTCAGGCTTAGAGATGGGAGGTTCTAGGTTCAAATCTGACCTCAGACACTTCCCAGCTGTGTGACCCTGGTCCTTACCACTCTTCTGCCTTGGAACCAATACCTAGTATTGATTCTAAGATGGAAGGTAAGGGCTTAAAAAACAAACCTTCACAATTGTTCCTCAGCCACCCAAGGGACTATGTTCTGTAGGTTGGGAACTACTATGTCAAGAGCATTTTGAGGAGGGAAGAGTTCATTTTCATTTGGGGGAAGGGGAAGATCATGGAGGAAGCAATATCTGATTTGAGCCTTGAAGGAAAGAAGGGACTTTAGGCAGAGATGAGGGTGGGGGTGGGGGTACATTGCAGGCAGAGGGCAGGGAGGGTGGGCATAAAGACCTGGCTATGTGAGAAAGCAAGAGGAGAATGGAAGTTGGGGAGGGGGAGAGAGGAGTTTATTTGGATTAAAAATGTAAAATACATGTAGAGGACTCCCTTAAGATGAAACTAGAAAGGTAGATATGAGCCTTGAGTACCAGGATAAGAATTAAACTTTATTGTGGGAAGCCACAGTGGTGGTGTGAGGATGTAATAAAGAGGAAGAGACAGACCATCATCTTTCATGTGTGCCCATTTCATGGGCAAGTTACAACCTTCCTGATCCTTGGTTTCCTGATCTGCAAAATGGGAATAATAATGCCTCAACAGCTCCCTCACAGTGTCAGGATAGTCCTTAGAATGAGGAAGTTACAGGAAAAACAACAAAGTATAAGGGAAAATGTTGGAGAGAGCATATATATATAAATATACAATATTAATATATATTTGTAGAGATAATTATTATATTATATATAGAGAGAGGGGCAGCTAGGTGGTACAGTGGACAGGGTAGTACTGGATATAATCTGAGTTCAAATCCAGCCTCAGATACTTACTAGCTCTATGGCCCTGGACAAGTCACTTAGCCCTGGAAATGAGTTAAAGAAGGAAATAGCAAACCAGTCCAGTATCTTTGCCAAGAAAATTAATACATTAATTCAGAAAACTTCCAAGTGGGGTCACAGAGTTGGAAACAATTGAAAAAAATAACCGAACAATGGAGAGAGAGAGAGAGAGAGAGAGAGAGAAGAGAGAGAGAGAGAGAGAGAGAGAGAGAGAGAGAGAGAGAGAGAGAGAGAGAGAGAGAGAGAGAGAGAGAGAGAGAGAGAGAGAATAGAGAGAGAGAGGGAGGGGGAGAGGGAGTTTCTTTAATTAGAAAGGAAACTTTTTGAGAGCAGAGACTTAAAAAGGAAAAGAGAACCCTTTTTTTGTCTATTTTCATGATCACTTGATACATTCCATCATCAACCAATCATCATTATTATTGGAAGTAATCTAGCCATCACTGATGGAGAGCTGGCCCCATAGTCAAGAGGACTATGGTTTAAGTTCTACCTTTGATAGGTTCTGGCTTCATGATCAAGGTCAAGATCCCCAACCTTCTTGAGCCTTAGTTTCCTTATCTGTAAAATGAGGGGCTTGACATAGATGACCTCCACGGTCCCTTCCAACTCTAAGTCTGTGATCCTATGATTCCCTTGTCATCCCATAACCCTCTAAGACTTAAGGTATAAATGAATTGCTGCTGAATAGTGGGAAAGGGAATTTCTTTTCTAGGGGCTGATGAAATTAGGGGTCCAGAACAAATAAAAACACAAGGATGATCACAATTGTTGTTATCATCACCATTATCTCCACTCAACAATAGGCCTATCTATGCCAGTCAAAACCAGACTGGGTATAGATCAAATGAGACTGACACCATCCCCATACATAATGCCAGAGCTTAACCAAGTCTGAAAGGTTAACATCCTTTCTCGCTGCCCCTTGGATCCGTGGCATAGATTTGATTAAGATGATCTGAGTTATAAGCATATCATTACTCCCAAATGTCTAAGCTATTAACCTGAAATAACAGACGTTAATTTTCCTATTTAATGTTCAAATGCACTCGAAGCCATTTATCCACATATATTATTTATCCGTCCAGTTTACAGATATCCATAGAGTTTATCCATATTATTTATCCATTAGTGTTTATAGAGAGCTAGACTCCAAACCAAGAAGACTTGAGTTCAGATCCTACCTAGAAAACGTATCAGCTGTGTGACCTTGGCTAAATCACCTAACCTTTCAGAGTAATTTCTAAAAAGGTACAGACCTGAATTTTCCTCCCTTGGAATTTCCTTGCCTTAATGAAATCACAGACCCAGTCCCTAACCCCTATAGCTAATGACATTGATAAATACATCAACAATCATAATACTTAACCTTTCCTTGATTGTCTGCAGAATTCCCCAGACAGTTTGCCTCCTGGCTATAGACCAGAATATCTACTTACTGGGAAGTTCGGGCCTGGGGTAAGCATCAGGAAAGACAGAAGGTCAGTGACAGCTGGGGCTTGATGGGATCCTGCAGGTGGAAGAAAGTATTATCCTGTCAGGGAAAGAAGCAACAGAAATTCTATCCAGTGGATGGAATGGTCAGACCATTTTCCCATCCACCCCTCCTGAGTGTGGAGACCAAACTAGGGGCCAAGGAGAGGTTAGACAGTGGCCTGTCTAACAGGGCACAACATCCAGGATGGAGCAAAGGAGATGTTTAAATGCACATCTTTTAATGCCAGAAAAATCTCTTCTCCACAGCACGAGGCAATTTTTTATAGGATAAGTCAAGCCCAGCCTACTATAGTAAAGATTCCAAGATTCCAGGATTCTCAGAGGAGAGACAATGAGAAAAAAGGGCGACAATCTGAAGATCTGGCCAGATGATGGTGACTGCTTTGGGGAGCCTGAAGTGAGCATCCCACAGCGGTCCTTGATTCATTCTGGAGGAGCAGTCAGAGGAACTTTCAGGGGCAAGAAGCAGTAGGGTGCATCTGGAATCTGGAAGACTTGAGCACTAACCCTCTCTGACACTTACTAGTAATGGGATCCTGGGCAAATCTCTCTGGGTCTCAGTTTTCTAATCTATAAAATGCATAGGTTGGACTCAGTGCCCTCTAATATCCTTTTCAACCATCTGTTTTTGTTTTTCTTTATCTAGAATATTTTTTCCATGGTTCCAAGATTCCTGATCCTGCCTTGCCCCCCACCCCAAGCTGACAAGCAGTTCCACTGCAACCATCTCTGTTTCTATCAAGCAACTGGACCGACTAACTAATCACAGATACAGATATACAGTTGGAAAAGATGTTGGAGATCATCTAGCTCAACCCCCTTATTTTACAGATGAGTAAACAGATGCCAGAGAGGGAGTTAGGTGTCCTAGTGAATAGATAGCTAGGTCTGGATGGAGAAAGACCTGAGTTCAAATCTGACCTCAGACACTTATTAGCTATGTGACCCCTGGGCAGGTCAATTAGGCAGGTTGGCCTCAGTTTCCTCATCTGTAAAATGAGCTGGAGAAAGAAATGGCATACCACTCCAGTATTTTTGTCAAGAAAATCACATGGGGGAGGGCCAGCTGGATGGTTCAGTGGATGGAGAGTCAAGCCTAGAGACAGGAGGTGCTGGGTTCAAATCTGGCCTCAGATACTTCCCATCTGAGTGACCCTGGGCAAGTCACTTAACCCTCATTGCCTAGCCTTTACCACTCTTCTGCTTAGAACCTATATACAGTATTGATTCTAAGAGAGAGGGTAAGGGTTTAAAAAAAAAAAAGAAAATCCTATTGGATGTGGAAAAGTGGAACACTAATACACTGTTGGTGGAGCTATGAATTGATACTACTATTCTGTAGAGCAATCTGGAACCATGCCCAAAGGACCATAAAATGTCCATACTCTTTTTTGAAAACCCTTACCTTCTGTCTTAGAATCAATACCATGTATTGGTTCCAAGACAGAAGAGCAGTAAGGACTAGACTATGGGGAGTAAGTGACTTGCCTGCAGGGTCACACAGCTAGAAAGTATCTAAAACAACCTGATTTGAACCTAGAACCTCCCATTTCTAGGCCTGACTCTCAATCTACTGAGCCACCCAGCTGCCCCCATGCCCATACCCTTTGACCCAGTAATACCACTACTAGGTCTTTATCCCAAAGAGATTAAAGAGAGGAGAGAAGAACCTATCTGTACGAATATATTTGTAGTAACTCTTCTTTTTTTTTTTAAGAGAGGAGAGAAGAACCTACCTGTACGAATATATTTGTAGTAACTCTTCTTTTTTTTTTTTAAACCTTTACCTTCTGTCTTGGAATCAATACTGTATATAGATTCTAAGCAGAAGAGAGGTAAAGGCTAGGCAATGGGGGTTAAGTGACTCGCCTAAGATCACACAACTGGGAAGTGTCGGAGGCCAGATTTGAACCCAGGACCTCCTGTCTCTAAACATGGCTCTCAATCCACTGAGCTACTCAGCTGTCCCCTGTAGTAACTCTTTTTGCAGTGCCAAAGAACTGGAAACCAAAGGGATGCCCATCAACTGGGGAATTATTGAACAAGTTGCGGTATAGGATAGTAATGGAATACCATTGTACCATAAGAAATGACATACATGAGGATCACCAAAAAACACCCCCCAAACCTGGACAGACTTCTGTAAATTGTTGCAAAGTGAAGTGAGCAGAACCAAGAGAACACTGTATACAGTAACAGCAATAATGTATAATGATCACCTGTGAATGACTTGGCTATTATCGACAAAGCGAAGATCTAGGACAACTCCAGGGAACTCCTGATGAAAATGATATCCACCGCCATAGAAAGAACAGGGAGTCCAAATGCAAATGGAAACATTCTATTCTTTGCTTTATTTCCTCCATGAATCTTTCTCTAGGATAAGCGATATGTGTCTTATTTCTCGACATGACAGACATGGAAATATGTATTCTAGGATAATGTATGTACAACTTATCTCATATTACCTGCCTTCTTGGGAACCGGGGAGGGATGGGAAGGGAGGGAGAGAACATTGATTGCAAAAATGTCAGAAAACAAATACTAAAAATTGTATTGATGTAATCTGGGGGAAAATTAAAAGAGAAAAGAAAAGAGAACTCTATTGCCATGTGGTCCACGTGGTATGAAGAGTCAGACAAGATTGTACGACAGAACTGATTTGCTCAAGGTCACACAGACATTAATCAGCAGATCTGGGAATCATCTTGGGCTCTGATTTCCCCTTTTCTCTTACTGATGAGCCCCCATCCTTTCCCCCGACAAATCTTGCTCTACCAGGATTCTTTGCCCTCCTCCCATGATCTCCCAGGTAGACTGATCACCTGTGGAAGAGAGAATTAGGCTTCAGTTTGAAGTTGGAGAACAGGAAGGAGTGTAGTGTGGCTGATCTCCCTTCCTCTGAATCCCCCCACCCATTAATGAGCAACTACCCAAGTGCCTCATAAATTGTAGGGGCTGAGGCCGGAGCTGTGACGTGCTACTTTGATCAGGACATGGCCACTGAGCCAGGGGCAGGAAGAGGAAAAGGTGATTTTTCACAGATTAAGACTTGCTCCCTGCCCTGCAAGTTTTCCACTCTGCTGGCTATTTGACAGAGGCTAAATGATCCCTCAGAGGTAGTGGTGAGGAGATAGGGATGGCTCTCCCGGGTTCTCAGCTTTCTGTTCCTCCCACATCCTCCCACCATCCATTCTTCTTGACCCCTCCAAGTAGCTCCCATTAACCTCCTTTCTTACACTGGCCCCGGAAATAGATCTGGTCCTGTGCATCCAGGAAGATGCCCATCATCTGCTCTCCCAAGCTTGGAGGAGGGAAATGTAGGGGGCACAAAGAACCATTGCAGGTCCCCCTCCCTGCCCTGTATTCCTGAAGTGAGCCAGAATTCCAAGGTGGGGCTGAAACCAGAGGAGGGGAACAGGCAAAGGAAGGAAGGATTTCCACAGGATGGTTCAGTGCCTGTGAAACCAGCTTTTGGTGGGAAAGGGGGCATGAGCTGACCCAGGTGGGAAAATGAAAACTTCAGACCTAGAGGGTGAGTGGGTGGGGGATGCCCTCAGGCTCCAGGAGCAAGGGCAGAGCTGGCTGGGTGAAAGACCCAAGAAAAGGGTTGTGGAAAGATCAGAGCAACCCTTACACCTCTCATCCATCCACCCAACCAAGTCAGTGTTTCAATAGTTTTTCAATTATATACCACCCTTTGTGACCCTATATGTGTTTTTTTGGCAAAGGCACTGGAGTAGTTTGTCATTTCCTTCTCTAGCTCATATGAGGAAATTGAGGCAAACAAAAGGAAGTGACTTGCCTAGGATCACACAGATAGTAAATGTTTTGAGCTCAGATTTGAACTTAAATTTTCCTGACTCTATACACAGAACTCTATCCATTGTGCCACTTAGCTGCCCAACCAAGTTTACCAATTCCCTAAAGAAGGCGTTCTTTCTTTTTATTTTTTTAAACCCTTACCTTCTATCTTAGAACCAATACTAAGTATTGGTTCCAAGGCAGAAGAGTGCTAAGGGCTAGACAGTCTAGGTTAAATGACTTGCCCAGGGTCACATAGTTAGGAAATGTCTAAATCCTGATTTGAACCCAGGACCTCTCAACTCCAGTCCGGCTCTCTAGCTATTCTCCTAGTTGACTCTTAAGTAATAGCTTGATAAATTGATAAAATTGGCCCTCCCTAGTGAGTCCCACATTTCCTCATTTTCCTAAAGTCCTCTGGATTCTGAGTAGCACCCAGAGATTTGGGCTCCCCACATAAAGGAACATGGGTTCCCTAAGCAGACAACACCCCTCCACCCCATCCCAGTGCTGGTGAGCACCTCTTTTAGCCAGATAGGCATCCAGCCTTATGGTACTACCCCAATGGTTTCTAGAGGTTGCTAGATAGAAACCCCCTCAATATTCTTCCAAATCCTACTTTTGTCCCAAGGGGTTAATACAGACAAGTAGTCTTATGGTGCTGCCTTAAGAAAACTGGGGACAGCTAGATGGCACAGTGGATAGGGCTTTGGGCTTAGAGTCAGGAAGACCTGCATTCAAACCAGGCCTCAGACACTTACTAAGCTATATGACTCTGGGTAAGTCACTAAACCATGTTTACTTCAGTTTTCTCATCTGTAAAGTGAGCTGGAAAAGGAAATGGCAAAGCAGTCCAGTGTTTTTGCCAAGAAAACCCCAAATAGGATCATGAAGAGCTGGACATGACTGAGCAACAATAAGGGAACCAGGCACTCTCTTAGAAAGAAATGAATGAATTTAAGATTTCAAAGTTGACCCCTTTTCCATCAAACTTGCACTGGCAAATGGCAGTTAAAACTAAAGAGAAATGTCAGGTTTTGGTCCCCCCATTTTATGGCTTGATTTCTCCATTGCTTCTCTAGCTTTAGGATCATGTGCAGTCTTCTTATTTCTCTCCAAGGGGCTGGTGCTGCCTAGGCATTCCCTTTCTCTCAAGAATGTGAGGCTCAACAACTCGATGCCTTGGGGATGCTGGAGAAGCAAGCCAGAGGCCCATGCTTCCCCCATATTCCCCTTTCTCTGGTTTGAAGGCTGGATTCCAGAACACCTGTTAATTCAGTTGAGCATAATGTGCAGGCACACAGTCTCAAGGGCTGAAAAATTTTCTGCCATCCACGCAAGACACTCAGTTAAATGAATCTATGACTAAGTCACATGGCATCTTTATAGGGATTCCCATCCACAAGGTCAAATGAATTCTTCTTCCTTGTCCTACTTTGGGCATAGATTTAGTAAAATAGAATCAGAGGATTTTAGAGCCAGAAGGCATCTAGAAGGTCATAACTCTTTCATTTTATAAGGAAAGAAGGCAAATGACTTCTCCAGGATCAGTCAGTCAATAATCATTTATTAAGTGCCTACTATGTGCCAGGCACTGTACTAAGTACTATGACTACAAATATGAAAGACAGACCCTGCCCTCAAGGATCTTCTAGTCTAAGAGGAGAAGATGATCCACAAAAGGAATCGGAAGGGGAGGGGTAGAAAAGGTACCCAGGACAGGGACCTGATGAAGATGTCAGAGGAGTATAGGTGGGTGGAATGACACAAGTAATTAATCGTAGAGGTAGAACTAGAACCCTGGTCCCGTAACAACTAATTGAGTTTCTTGTCTAGAAAGTCACCAAACTGTAGGAGAAAAGAGATATCATTTATATGGTTAATGGAGTGGGAAATGCTTAGTATGGACAGACCAAGACAAAATTAAGAAGTTGGTCAAGTTCATACCAAGGAATTTGCCAAGGGACAAAGAGGGTTGTTGAAGGTGCCTCTGACTCATGTGTAGAAAAGGGGCCACTTGTAAAATTTGCCAAGTGGATTTGTATGAATATAGAGAAAAGCTTGACTCAGGGATTAAAATCCAATGAATTTAATTTTAAAATGCTTTTATTGAGCGGAAAAAACCTGAATGTAAGAAATTTCAGTTTATAAATCAGACTTACTACTAGTTTTAAATGCAAATTAAGTATTTTGCTTAAAAACATTAATTCAGTCAAAGTTTGATTTAAGAATATAATTCTTTTAAACTTAATGTTTTCAACTCAAAAGGTTGGTGGTTTTTTAGCTTTGGGGTATTTTTAAAAGCCTGAATCAAGATTTTTGTCCATTCTTCTCTTTCTCTGTCTCCCCTAGTTGGCCAAATCCCTTCTGCCTCTTTGCAAATGGACTACTTTCTGCATCTATGTCCCACCCCACCATCAATGACCAGAACTGAGGGTAGAATATGTCAATCCAAAATGGAGAACGAAATTTGAAAAAGAATCATCTGCAGAAGGCATGGCTACTTACTGTGAGTATATATATATTCTCAATTATATATGACATACTTGAAGAGGACCAAAATGACATCACTGGAGATGTCTTTTGTCTTGCACATAATTTGGATTTCAGTGAAATAGAGTTACATAAAACATCAGCCTCACTCTCTCTTCCAGTCATCAAAGACGAAAGTCAAGATGACTGGCCATGGCCCAGGATGCAATGGAGGACCCTAGCATCTTTGGAAGTATTTCACAGCATTTGCTTCTGCTGCTTTCCTGACCCTTTGGAACAAATTGTTTGTATGCCCCCATTCTGTCCAGGAAGACTCCACACACTTGAGGTAGTCACCCCCCAACCGACAGCTTTGAGGCCTGCCAGTTATCCTTCACCTGGTTGAACCCATCTGCCTTTACTATGACAGTTTAAACAGAGTATGGCACACTGCGCATGCTATAGCTCCTTGAAGTCACAGGGGAGAGCTAGATGGCAAGTGGATCCCAAAGGAGGATGAACAGTCCTGAGAAGGCTCAGCAAACCTTCACACCAGAAATGTAAGTCTTCCTTGAAAACCCTGTAAAGGGGGCACTTGGGTGGCTCAGTGGATGGAGAGCCAGGTCTAGAGACAGGAGGTCCTGGGTTCAAATTTAATCTCAGATATTTCCTAGCTATGTAAGTCCTTTAACCCCCATCGCCTAGCCCTTACCCCTCTTGTGCCTTAGAACCAATACACAGTAGTCATTTTAAGATGGAAGGGAAGGGTTAAAAAAAAGAAAACCTTATAAACCCCATATGACACATAAATTACATGCAGATAGGATAGGATGAAGTCTCCTTCCATAGTCTTCTAGGTCTGCCTAAATGGAAATATGATACAGTAAAATCTGCCTCTCCCACTTAATACCTGCACAATCTTGGGCAAGTTGCTTAATTCCTCTGGGTCTCAGTTTCCTCATTTGTAAAATTGGGGGTACCTTCTAGCTCTAAACTCACGATTCTATGCCTTTACCTCGCTTAAAATGCAAATACCAAAGTGCCCTCTCGCCTTCTGAGTCTAGCGCCTCAGATTCTTGTCCAGTCTTATAAGGAAAGCAGATGAAAGAGCTATACTAGAAGGTGAAACCAATTCTAGTTCCACCTCTAGTTGTGTGACTTTGGGCGAATAAATTGTTTTACACCTCTGGTCGCCATTCTTCTCCTCTATAAAATGAAGCGATTAGAAGGTCCTTTCCTAGCTATTTCTAGGTGAAAAGCATTACTCTGTCTACTGAGGAATTTCACCGATGACCCAGAGCCACTGGTCCTAGAAAGGCCGGACACTTGGCTTTCAGTGAGGAAATCCCCACTTCACCCTCCCTTTCCCATGTCACTGGGCTTGCTTTCGTTCATTCTCCATATTTTCCAACATTGTCTTCATTTGAAATCGACACATTTTATTTCCTGGAAGGATGCATGTGTTCCCTGTCGGTTTTACAAATAACTTCAAATTTTACTGTTTTCTTTCCCTAATGAATTCTCTGAAATGTGTTACAAGCTCCCCGGTAATGAATCTGAATCTGGAAGGCTCGATGTATCCTTGTTTTTCTACTTGCTTCCAATGCTGCTAGAAAGAATTAGCCCTTGCCTAACACAGAGCACAGACTTTATACAACCTTGTTTAGTGAAATTGGTGTGAATCCATTATATTGACAATATCAATTTGTGTAATTCCTGCATTAGGATTTTGTGCTAAACTGTGTTTGAAAGGAGCTGCTGACCCTGATTACCTCTTTAATTGTGGTTAAAATCCAGATTAATTCAGATACCAGCTCTGTCCATGTTAGAAAGGACCTCTCTGGAGCTTGGAAGTCAATATTTCCCCAGGTCCCTTGGGAGAAGGAGCCTTTGTTTTCAGTGAACAGGGTGTCTCTTCATTGTCTCTGTCTGCAAGGCCTCATCAGCTTTAGCTTGAAAACTTGAAAACCAGGGAGGGGAAGGAGCTAAGACTACAGTCTGGGCCAGGCTAAGAGTCAGAGGAGCTCCCTCCATTTTGGCCCCCGAACCAGTCCAGTTTCTGAAGTCCGGCTTCCAGATTCCAACCAGAGGAGCTTTTTATCCTCTCGATTGTCCCTTCATCAACCCCCTGGAACAACAGCTGGGGAGGAAATACCGCTTGTGCGAATAAGACACAAGAACACATCTGACTTTCCATAGTAACCATCTGTTTGAGAAATACTCTTCACATAGGGCATCCAGGCATCACACAGTAAGCAAGTTCCTGAGGAGTTTTACTGGGATTAGACACAGAGGGATAACTTTTTCTTTTTTAAATCTTCACCTTCTGTCTTAGAATCGATACTACATATTGGTTCCAAGGCAGAAGAGGGGTAAAGGTGGTGAATGGGGGTGAAGTGACTCGCCCAGGGTCACCCAGCTAGGAAGTATCTGAGGCCAGATTTGAACCCAGGACCTCCCATCTTTAGGCCTGGCTCAGAGGGATAACTCTTAATAAGGTGTAGTAGTAAGTTGTAAAATATGGATAATAATAATGATGATGCTGATGATGATAGCAACTACTTCCCAGAGTTGTTGTGAAGATCCAATGAAATAATAAAGCACTTAGCACAGTGCCTGGAACATAGTGTTATTTCATAATAATGTTAATTATTGTTAACTTAGTAAATGATAATTATAGTTATTCTATAGTTATAAGAAAATAGATAGGTCTCACATTTCATCGCAGCCATCACCCCTCCTGCAAAAAAGGGAATTCTTCTGGACAAGCCACCCAAGGATAGTCTCCATACAACCAAACTCAGAATTAGAAGGGCCCTTAGTGTTGATTTAGTTCAATGAGTCTATGAAGAACTCCCGCTCTACATCACATCCTCTAATTAGTCAGCTAGCCTTTGTGGAAGACTTCCAGGGAGGGGGAGCACACTCCTTCAGTGAGTAGCCTATTCTACATTTCAGATAAGGTACAGGAAATTTGGAGCTGGGTAATCCCCATTCTTTTTTCTTTTTTTTAACCGTATCTTCCATCTATCCAAATCATTGATAAAAATTGTTAGACATCATAGTCATGTTCTTGAAAAATCTTGCAAACACAAGGAATGTGGTTGGACCTCATACTACCTTTCCAGCTTTCTTTCTTTCTTTTTTAAACCCTTACCTTCTGTCTTAGAATCAATACTGTATATTGGTTCCAAGGCAGAGCAATGGGGGTTAAGTGACTTGCCCAGGGTCACACAGCTAGGAGTGTCTGAGATCAGACTTGAACCCAGGACCTCCCATCTCTAGGCTGGGCTTTCCATCCAATGAGCCACCCAGCTGCTCTCTCTCCATACATATCCCATTAGGTTTCATCTCATTCGATTGAGCTCCAATGTTCTAATCTGTCAAGATCCTCTTGAATCCTGACTGTCATTTGGTACGTCAGACATCCCTCCTGACTCTGTGCTATCTGCAAATGTGATAAACAAGCATCCAAATAATTGATAAAAAGTATTAGACGTCATAGTCATGCTCCTGAAAAGTCTCACAAAGTAAAGGTCTACAAATGGACCTTATGTTATCTTTCCAGTCATCTTCTTTTTAAACCCTTACCTTTCATCTTTGAATTGATACTCTGTATTGATTCTAAGGCAGAAGAGTGGTAAGAGCTAGGCAATGGGGGTTAAGTAACTTGTCCAGGGTCACCCAGCTAGGAAGTGTCTGAGGCTAAATTTGAATCCAGGACCTTTTGTCTCTCAGTCTGTCTCTCTATCCACAGAGCATCCTAGTTGCCCCCTTTTCAGACTTCTTATACTTCATTTCGCTTCCAACTACATTGGCCTATGTGCCATTCTTCAAACTGTCCAACTTACATCTCCATGCCTTTGAATTCTGGTGGTCCCTCCAATCCTAGAATGCTCTACTCCCTCTCCGATGCCTCTCAGTTTCCCTAGACTGTTACTGGGAACTAGGTGGCCTCATGGCTTGGAATCAGGGAGGCTCCTGTTTCTGAGTCCAAATCTGGCCTCAGATACTTCTTAGCTGTGTGAACCTGGACAAGTCACTTTACCTCAGTTGCCTGTGCCTGAATGATATCAGTTTTGAAGGAGAGAAGAGGGTGTATTCGAGAGATTTGCAAAGGCAAAAAAAAATAAATTTTGGTACCAGTTTGGATGTGGGGAGAGGGGGTAAGAGATGGTAAGGAGATGAGGATGGTAGCTACGCTGAGTCCTGGGGGACTCCACACCTTAATAGGGAAGTTTGGGAGTGGGGGAAGATGGAAGTTCTGTTTTGGACATATTGAGTTTAAGATGTCTACAAGACAACCAGTTCAAGATACCTAACAAGCAGTTAGAGATGTGAGAATGGAGGTCAGTGGAGAGTTCAGGGCTGGATAAGTAGATTTGAGAATCATCAGCACAGAGATAATTGAATCCCTGGGAACAGATGAGATAACTAAATGAAGGGAAAGAGAAGAGGACCCACGACAGAGCACCATGGGATGCCCATGGTTAGTGGGTATGACCTGCCAGAAGATTTAGTAAAGGAGACTGAGAAGGAGTGGTCCTAGAGATAGGGGACCAGAAGAAAGTCCCAAAAGCCTGACAAGAAGAGAGTATCAAGGAGAAGAGGGTGGCCAACAGTGTCAAAGTCTGCAGAGAAGTCAAGAAAGACGAGGCCTGAGAAATGGCTGTTGGATTTGGCAATGAAGAGATCAATGATAACTTTGGAAAGAACAGTTTCACTTGAATGATGAGATCAGAAGCCACAGTGTAAAGAGTGACGAAGAGGATGTCTGTTGTCAACGGCCTTCTCAGGGAGGTTAGCTGCAAAAGGTAGAATGAAAGTAGGAATGGAGTGAGGGTTTGTTTGAGGATGGAAGAGACATGGGCATGTTTGTATGTAGTAGGGAAGCAGCCAGGGGACGGAGAGATTGAAGATAAATGATAAAGTGGAGCTGATAGAGGGGACAATCTGATGGATGGAGAAGATGCAACCTAATGGCATCACTTCTGCAGGTACAATTGTTTGCCTGGGTGAGGAGAAGGGCGACTTCTTTGTGTGGGCTGGGGTAAAGGAGGAAATAATAGCAGAAGGCATCAGTGTGATATGAGATGAGAAAGAAGATGGGAAAAGAGGAAGCTCTTAAAGAATGGCCTCATTTTTTTTTTCAGTAAAATATGAGACAAATTTCTCAGCTGAGAGGATGGGAGGAGGGAGAACCATGGAAGATCTGAGGAGGGATGAAAAGATTTAGAAGATCCAAAGTGAGGGGGAATTATGGGTTAAATAGGTTGAATTGAAGGATTGCTTTGCAGCAGTGAGGGCTGAGTTGAGGTTATGTCACAAATTTGTATTGGACCCATTCAGAATGGTTGCCATGATTTTCTCCACCTTTATTCAGCAGTACATGTATGGGAGAAGAGGCAGCAGATAGTGGAAGGGACTTAAGACCGAGGCTTGGCAGTTAGCAATCGAGCGATATAATAAGGGGGCATAAGATTCAAGAGGAGGAGACAGAATATCCTTAAACTGGTTCACCAGGGGAATATGGGAAAAGGAGAGCATAATTAGTGCAGGGGTGATGGCCTGGAGGAGAACTGAGGTGGGGATGGATCGGATCATGATATGGATGAAACGAGTAAGATAGGAAGAGGAGTTAATTGGAGAAGGAATTTTCAAGATTTCATGAACTTAGAGGAGGTACATCTGTCCAAGGTGATGATAAGATCTAGGGTAGTTATTCCCTTTGTTGGGGTAGAAAGTGGAGGAACAGGTCATGGACAATGACTAGGTTGAAGAACTGGGAGATGAGGGACTTTGAATGAGTATCAGTATGTGCATTGAAGTCCTCTAGTAGGAGGGCAGGAGTTGGGGAGGAGAGAAAGCTTGAGAGTCAGGGGTTGAACTCACTTAGGAAGGAAAGGAAGTGACCTCTGGGGGCTTCTAGACAAGGGCTACCAGGACTTTGATTGGGTGGTAGAGTTAAATAGAATAAATCTCAAAGAAGGAACTGTTATTGAATGATGGAGATAGGGAGAAAACCTGGAAGTGGCAATGGAGAGCAAGGAGTTATTAATTATAACAATAGTTCATGTTATATAGCAGAGGAGATTGAGTGCTGGGTCTGAGGTTAGGGAGTTCAAAGCCAGATTTGAGACCTGCCAAGCCATTTAACCT
Source organism: Monodelphis domestica (assembly GCF_027887165.1). Classification (NCBI taxonomy): domain Eukaryota; kingdom Metazoa; phylum Chordata; class Mammalia; order Didelphimorphia; family Didelphidae; genus Monodelphis; species Monodelphis domestica. Next base: position 220,751,975 of record NC_077233.1, on the reverse strand, counting down.
CTATCTGCCTCAGTCTACTCAACTATTGAATGTTGGATCATAGTAGCATCTACCTCCCAGAGTTGTAAAGATTAAGTGAGATACAAAGATCAAATAAGTGCTGACATAGTAGCTGCTTAATAATAAATGCTTGTTCTCTTCCTGTCTCCCCCCTGCACCTCTCTCTCTCTCTCTCTCTCTCTCTCTCTCTCTCTCTCTCTCCCCCCCCACAAACACACACACACATTGTTATCTCATTTGATCTGATCAAATACTCTTTGTGGTAGGTGCTACTATCATTTCCATTTTACAGATGAAGACATCTGGCTAGAATTAGTAATGCTGACTGTGGCCAAGGAGCAGAATGATGAATGAAAAGCATTTGATAAACAGTATATCCATTATGTTGACATCTCTGTGGTAAGTAAGCACTGCATGTACAAGTAAAAATCCAAGAAGCTGGTGTTGATAGTGCCAGGGATGGTGGACTCTTTTCCATAAGGGTGTTCCCTCTCAGGAATGTCTGCAAGGAAGCTGGGTCAGTGGCCTGGGAAGCACTATTGTTCCAGAAGACAAAGTTAATTGGTCCATTCAAGTATCAAATCAAGAGGCTTAGTCTCTTGAGCCCCAAATTCTTAACCCTTTGGACAAATTAGCCACTGAACCTCTATATAAAGATGTAATTTAATGACCAAAGAAACGATGGTATATGATCATAATAGAATATTATTATACCTCAAAAAAGCAAATATAAAAATTCAGAAAAATAAGGAAGACTTGTATGCTGTTAAACATGCAAAAACAGAAAGGCAAAAACAAAACAAAACATGAGGTGAATACAAGGTAGGGACTGGACCTGATATTTCATTGATATAGGGAATTCCCATTTGAGGAAATTCCTTCTCCTTACTATGTCTAAAATGGTTGTAAAATGGGTAAAACACTGGAGTGGGCCGGAATCATATTAAAATGTTATTATAAAATATTTAATAAAATAAATAACAATGCAATAATACATAAATAATGTTATTATATAATTTTCTAAATCAATATGTGGCCTGTAGGGATCCTTATATGCAATTTGTTTATGGTCTAGAATAGTGATGACAAACCTATGACATGGGTGCCAAAGATGACATGCAGAGCACTCTCCATGGGCACTCAGCCATTCTCCCACCACCCCCAGAGTTCCTTATTAGAAAGGCAGAGGGTCTCTAGCAGAGCTGCTCCCCTCCCCATCTCCACTGTGCCTGATGACTTTTTTTTCACATCTCCTGCCCCTCTACCCAGCAGCCCAATGGGAGCTCTTTCTCCCTCCCCTATGTGGAGTAAGTAGGGGTAGGGCATGGCTGGAACTCTGTGGGGGGGCACAGCACTTGGTCTAGGGGGTGGAGTGAGGGTGGGCCTGGCACTCTGTCTCTAAAAGGTCCACCATCACTGCTCTAGAATACTGAGTGGTTAAATGAGTTGCCCTGGGATCATTCAAACAGTACGTGACAGAAGTGAAGCTTGAACTGATGTTTTCCTGGCTTTGAAGCCAACTCTCTACCTACTCACTATGCCACATTGTCTCTCATCTACAAACACACACACATATATATAAAATACACATATTTTTAAAAATCACATTAAAAAACATGAAAATAAGGCAATCCCTGACAAATTACAATGATCTTTCTTGGATCATTAATGAAACACCTGCCCTTTCTCTTAATAGAAATATGGGAGGCTATGGATATGGACTTCTGCCTGTTTGCTAGGTGGTGTAATGAATAGAGGCTAGACTTGAAACCCCTCTCTCTACACATCTATTGGCTTGCCTGGCTTTAACTCCATAAAACAAGATCATCTCCTCCCCTCTACTTCCCCAGTCAAGTTTGTCACCGCCAATTTAATTTCTATGCTTTTTAACCCAAGCCTTGACTGATATCACCTCCTTCTCCTCTCCCCTCTAAATTGGAGGGCTGGAGTGGAAGATAAAATTCTAAATTCCTCCCAATGCCATCCTTTATTGACATCAGAAATAGACTTTTTAGACTCACTTCCCCCTTCATTTTCTCTTCTACCTGGTTTCAACTACACAAAACAAACCTTTGGTTATCCCTTGATGTTCTGTCTCCACCTCCACCCTGCTTTCTCCCCTCCCTTTAGATCATCTCCCACTTTAGATTGTTAGCTTCATAAGGGCAGGGACTATCTTTTTTATTCATTGTATTCCCAGCATTTAGCATAGTGCCTGAGATATAATAGGCACCTAATATAAATATTTATTGGATTAGATCGGCTAGATCAGAGTTCAAATTCTGCATTGTTAGCTGTATGATTCTGGAAAGTCATTCAGCTTCAGTTTCTTCATCTATAAACAGGAATAATAATAACACCCACCTCACAAGATTATTGTATAAATGAAACAAGGAAGGGAAAAGGATTTATTAACTCCTACTGTGTGCCAAATACTTTACAAATATCTCATTTGATCCTCACACTGACTCTGGGAGGAAGTTGCTTTTGTGATCCCCATCTTACAGTTGAGGAAACTGAGGCAAACAGAAGTTAAGTGGCTTGAAAAAACCCTCAAGGGTATGGCAAAGTAGGGACATTAATGCATTGCTGGTGGAGTTGTGAATTGATCCAACCATTCTGGAGGGCAATTTGGAACTATGCCCAAAGGGTGCTAAAAGACTGTCTGCCCTTTGATCCAGCCATAGCACTGCTGGGTTTGTACCCCAAAGAGATAATAAGGAAAAAGACTTATACAAGAATATTCATAGCTGCACTCTTTGTGGTGGCCAAAAATTGGAAAATGAGGGGATGCCCTTCAATTGGGGAATGGCTGAACAAATTATGGTATATGTTGGTGATGGAATACTATTGTGCTCAAAGGAATAATAAAGTGAAGGAATTCCATGGAGACTGGAACAACCTCCAGGAAGTGATGCAGAGTTAAAGGAACAGAACCAGGAGAACATTATACACAGAGACTGACACATTGTGGTACAAGAGAACGTAATGGACTTCTCCAGTAATGGCTTTACAATGTCCCTGAACAACCTGCAGCCATCTACGAGAAAAAAAAAAAACAAAAACAAAAACAAAAAAACTATCCTCAAGCAGAGGACAAACTGAGAGAGGAAAAACACCGAGGAAAAGCAACTGCTTGACTACAGAGGTTGAGGGGACATGATCGAGGAGAGACGCTAAATGAGCACCCTAATGCAAATACCAACAAGGAAATGGGTTCAGAGCAAGGACACATGTGATACCCAGATGAATCGCACCTCGGCTAGGGAAGAGGTGGCTGGGTTGGGGGGGAAGAAAAGAAAATGATCTGTTTCCAATGAACAATGTATTAAAATGACCAAATAAAATAATGTTTTAAAAACTAAAAAAAAAGAAAAAACCCTCAAAAGCATGTGGGACAGAGAAATCACTTGCCCCCTTGTCTGTTCTGAGTAGATTTTGTAGGTGTCATTCATATTTTTCTTAGTGCCCGAATCTTAAACATTATGTTCCCTCTATGTTACTATCCCTAAGAAGCATCAAGTCTTCATTGTAACACATGTAATTTGGCTTGCCACAAAATATATACTTGCATGCTATATGCAACAGAATTTTCTGGCTTTAAAAATCTATGCATTTATGAGGAATATCCCTTGTGCCTTCTCTGAATGTTGTACCCTGGGTAGTTGCCCATATTGCCTACTCTTAGTCCCAGCTCTGATCCAGAGCCTTAGTCCTGTAGTAGAGGAAACAGATTGATAATAACACTTTATGTGTGTATATTGCTCTTTATGCTTTGGACATGGCTTCATCTGATACTCATGACAGCCTGTAAAGTAAACAGAGCGAAGATTAGTATTCCCATTTGACAGATGAGAAAACTGAATCTCGGAGAGTTGAGGTGATTAACTCAAGGTCTCTTGTCTTGATTCCTAGCAAATGCCAGTAGATCCTTGTCACAGCTTGGTTTCTAAGTTCCACAATTTTTCTTTAAAGCTCATTTGGCATTGCTTTCTTGAGAAGAAGGGGAAAAAAGAATCAGAGAAAACTGTTGAGGAGAGATGAAAAGTGGGAAGATAATTGTGAGGCAGGGGTTGCAGGCAGAATGACAGGAGAGAAGATGAAGTGTTTCAACTCCAGCACTGAAACCTTCAATTAAGACTAACAGAGCCATGTTCCTTTAAAAGCTGTAGATGGCAATAAATTTTCTAAGAAAACAAGTCACCCAGATCCTGAAACGACAGCAGGCAAGCTAGCTGTTCTGAGTGGGCAGCATATATTCTTTCTCCCCAGGCTGCTTGTATATCAACAGAGGCTTCCAGCCCAGATGGAAGGCAGAGGAGGGTAACCTTCTGAAAGTGTCCTGGGAATGCCATCGTGCTGGGACCAGTCATGGACCATGTTTTGGGGCCTTAGCATCATACAGAGTCATAAACAAAAGGGGCAAAAAAGATCCATGCCCACAGTGCTGACCTTTGGAAAATGGACTTCCTTCCTATCTCTGGATGGGGATAAGGAGGGTGTTCCCTTCCCTACCTTAGCTTGTGTATTCCTTAGGAAGGATATTTAAATGCCCAATGATTTTCAACCACTCCAGGTCACCATGAACCTCTCTCCAAGGTCCTGTAGGGAAGCGAGCCAGACCTCTGGGAAGATGGCTCCCAACATGACGGCACCCCAGATAGGAGTGGTCCTTGATCTCATTCAGCTGAATTTCTTCCAGGTACTGGGGTTTTTTATTCAGGGTTCCAGCATCATAACCAGGTAACTGTTGTAGTCTAGAGACTAGGACCACAGGAAAGAAGATGGAATTTCAGGACAGGAGAAGCAAAAAGGAATGAGGGGAGAGAAAATTTGTATGAGTCAAAACCTACAAATGACAGAAATAGAATCCTCTGAAGCCAACTGCATGAGAGAAAGATGAAATGGGAAACCATTATCTGAAATCTGATAGATATCACTTCAGGACAATTGACTCCTATACTCATGGCTAAATTCTTTGTTTCCAGGGAGGTTCAGGAGAATCAGACCTAGAGATGGGAGGTCCTGGGTTCAAATGTGATTTCAGATACTTCCTAACTGTGTGGCCCTGGACAAGTCAACTGACCCTCATTGTCTAACTCTTACCTCTCTTCTGTCTTGAAACCAATATCGTATTGATTCTAAGATGAAAAGGTAAGAGTTTTAAAAAATAAAAATAAATTGTTTTCCTCCTTGTTTTTTTGTCTTAAACATCCAAAACCTGAATTTTCTCTTGGACCCAGAGGTTCAGGACATCTTGGTTGTGCAATTAACTTGTTTTAGTTTTTTTTTTCTTCATTACATCCATTTCTTTCTAGACATAATACCCCTGTTCTAGGGACTCATGCTTGCCTATGGGACTTCCCTTCCCCACCCCCTACCACTTTCCCCACAGAAAGCAATGGCCTAAACGGCTGGCTTTCAACCAAAGAATAAGCTTGGGTGACATCTTTATCCCATAAAGCAGGAATTCTTAACCCTTTTGATATTACTGACTATGGTAACATAGACCCAGCAACGCCTGTGGAATCCTCAGAATAATTTTTTTTTTAACCCTTACCTTATATTTTGGAATCATTACAAGTATTGGCTCTAAGGCAGAAGAACAGGAAGGGCCAGGCAAAGGGGGTTAAGTGACTTGCCCAGGGTCACACATATAGGAAGTACTGGAGACCATATTTGAGCCCTTCCAACTCCAGGCCTGGCACTCCATCTACTGAACCATCAAGGTGCCCCTCATAAGAATGTTTTTGTATTTATTTATTTTTAAACTCTTACCTTCCATCTTGGAATCAGTACTGTGTATTCTTCTAAAGCAGAAGGGCCAGGTAGCAGGGGTTAAGCGACTTGCCCAGGGTCACACAGCTAGGAAGTGTCTGAGGCCAGATTTGGACCCAGGACCTCCCATCTCTGGACCTGGCTCTCCATCCACTGAGCCACCCAGCTGCCCCCAAGAATACTTTAAAATGTATAAAATAAAATAGATGACAAAAGCCCCAATTCTATTAATACATGTTCTGTTGAAATGTATATAATACATATATCCACTTCAGAATATATACAGATGAACACACATCCATAAAGAAATCTAGATTTTCGATGCAGTCCATACATACACCTAGAAAATCAAGTTCAGGCACCCCCAGGTTAAGAGCCCCTGCCAAAGAGGATGCCACGTGAGCTCTCTCTATTCCTTCCCAAGAAGCATCCCAGGGGAGCCCAGTTTGGGCGCCTGCCCACTAAAAGTGTTTATCACCATTAGAAACAACTTAAAATGTTCAGAGCAAACTTCCCTGCTCCTCTGCTCTCTTCCATTAATTAAATAACATTGGCCTCTGGGTTCCCCATGCAGCACTCACCTCTCTCCGTTCCAAGAAGCAGCTGTCCTCTGGGTTTCCTTATTTTCTGTCTCATAACCTGATTCTCATCTGCCGGGAGACTTCCCCCATATTCCCACTGTTATTTATTTTCCTTAATAATCTTTTATGAGGGGCCTTATCAATAGCCTTCAGAAATTCTGAGGAAATTTGGCTCACAGGGTCATCGTTATCACCATTGTTATCTATTATTTTATTAACTTAAAATCAAACCCAGTGCAGGTTAAAGAGCTCCCGTTCCCTTTTATCACAGGCCAGGTGGATTTGATGCTGTCAGATTGTGCTTGGCCAGGTGGGCTGCTGGTCTGTATTTAATTAAATTCTCCATCAGTTTCTCTGGTATGGGATGGGGAGCTTCCCAAACCTGAAACTGCCAATATGCCTCTGGGTACTCCCCGCCTCCTTTTCTTTGCTCTGGCCCACTTTCCAATTTTGAGGAATTGCAATTAGGTTCAGTGGAAAGAGAGCTTGGTCTGGAGTCCGAGGATTTGGGTTCAAATTCTAGACATGCCTCTTATTACCCAGGGAATATTGGGCAATGTCTGGGTCATAGTAGAGGCTTTAAAAAGGCTTATTTGGGAGGCAGCTGGTGTCTCAGTGGATTGAGAGTCAAACCTAAAGATGAGAGATCCTGGGTTCAAATTTGACTGCAGGTGCTTCCTAGCTTTGTGACCCCCATTATCACCTGACCCCCATTGCTTAGCCCATATCATTCTCTTGCCTTAGAATGAACTAAGGTGAAGGGTAAGAGGCTTTTTAAAAAAGGCTTATTTTGGAGGCAGCTAGATGACTCAATGGATATTGAGCTAGGCTTGGAGAAGGAAGGACCTGGGTTCAAATTTGAACTTTTAAAAACAATTTAAAAATTGAGGGGGCAGTAAGGTGGCTCAGTGGATTGAGAGCCAGGCCTGGGTTAAAATCTAATCTCAGACACTTCCTAGCTGTGTGACCCTGGCCAAGTCACTTAACCTCCATTGCCTAGCCTTTACTGCTCTTCTGTCTTATAGCCAATACAGAATATTCTAAGATGAAAGATAAGGGTTTAATAAAAATAAAATAATTGCATTAGAAGCATTCAGAATGTCAACAAAACAGCTGAAACTTTTTTTTTTGCAATTAGAGTGGAATTCAGTTAACAGAACAACAATTATTTCATGTCCTGCATCAAAGACAACTGAAGATGAAAGCGAACTACATCCTCATATATAATTTGTGCTGTGCACCAACAAGAACCTACATTGAATTTCCATGCTAATTTATAACCCCCATATTATACCAAGCAAGGTTAGTGGCTTTTCAAAATACCACTAAAGGATAGGGCTATCTAATGACACATTTAGTCATGTGTTAACTATATATATATATTTAAAGATATGGTACAGTTTGAAAACAAATCTTAGCCTTACATTTCAATTTTTTTTCTTTAAAAAAAGTGAGTTGTGTACAAGGGATTTAATGCTTTATAGGCAAGAAAAAACTGCCCTAGAACCAACTTATTCATCGTCATCAACATCTGCATCCTCCTTGTCTTCATCATCCTCATTTTCTTCCTCCTCCTTTTTCTTGCTCTGAAATGCTTCCTAGATATGTGACCCTGAGCAAGTCACTTAATCCCATTTGCCTTAGTTTCTTCATCTGTAAAACGAGTTGGAGAAGGAAGTGACAAACCACCCCAAAATCTTTGCCAAGAAAACCTAAAATAAGGTCACCAAGAGTTGGACACAACTGAAAATGACTGGCCAACAATTACTGAGAGAGATCTGAGAAATTCTTTAGAACAGAGGTATTCAAGTCCTTCTGGCCTCAGACCATTGACAGAACATGCCTGGAACCAGAGTAAAATGAAATTGGGCGATATTTAATAAAATAAAATTTTAAATTGTACAACAAAGTTAACATTAATTTCTGGTTTTCTAAGTATGCTGCTGAGGCGTTTTTGAGTTTGACACCAAATCTTCTAAGTTAATATCAGAGTCAGGATTAGAACCCAAGTCTCTTGTATCTTGTCTAGCATTCTTTTCATCTTGCTACAATCATAAAGTACATAGATTTAGAACTGGGTGGGATCTTAGAAGCCACTGAGTCCAATATCTTTTTTACAGAAGAGTTCCAAAGAAATGAAGTCCCTTGCCGAGGGTAACATAAGCAGCAAAATGGAAGTGAACATAGGCCCTCTGATTCCAAATCCTGTGAGCTTTCCAGATTATGATTTACAAATATGTTTGCAATGTTTAGATAGGAGAGCAGGGATGGAAAAAAGCACCACCTATCTGGATCCTAGTCTTGGTTAGACCAGTAACTCAATGTGTGATAGCTAAGCAAGATTCTAATCCTCTCAAGACTGCTTCATCTATAAAATAAGAGCATTGGACTAGGGTATCTCAAAAGTCTTTTCAGCTTTAACATTTTGTGATTCTGTGATGTTCGCTCGTTGATGGGGTCCATAACAATTTCAGAGTATATAATCCTAAGTGGGCCCTCACTGTGGCAAGGCAATATTTTTTACAACTCCTCCTTTTCTGATGAAAAGCAGACTTTCTTTAAAAAATCTTTTCAAGGAACAAGCATTTTAAAAAATATATTTTTATTTATTTTGTCAAATATTTCCCAATTAAATTTAAAAATTTTAACATTATTTAAAAAATTTTTGAGTTCCTAATCTCTTCCTCCTTCCCATTGTTCCCTTACCCCTTGAAAAAGTAAGCAATATGATATTGATAATACATGTGAAGTCATGCAAAACATAGTTCCTTATTAGCCATGTTACATAAGTAAACACAAACAAGCCAAAACCCCCCCCCAAAATAAAGTGAAACAAGTTGCTTCCATATGCACTGAGTTAATCAGTTTTTTTCTCTCCAGGTGGATAGCATTTTTCATCATGATCCTTTGTAAGTGTCTTGGATAGTTGTACACAAAATTTTCTTTAAAACCTTTTCCTTCTGACTTAGAATCAATACTGCAATCCAGAGAAAGAATTGCTTGGTATCAGATGCAGATCAAAGCATACAATCTTTCACATTAGTTCATTTATCATTTTACTTTGGGGTTTTGGCAGTATAATGAATATTCTCTTACAATAATTATCACTATGGAATTTGCAGAGTTTTGCATACTAATTCATGTAAAACTCAGATCAAATTGCTTACCATCTCCGAGATGGGGGAAGGAAGGGAGGGAGACAATTTAGATCTTATAATTTTGGAAAACATGTTTAAAATTGTTATTACATGTAATTAGGAAAATAAAACATCTTTGAATTAAAAAAAAGAATCAATACTATTTATCGGTTCCAAAGCAGATGAGCAATAAGGGATAGGCAATAGAGGGTAAGTGACTTGCCATGGGTAAATTAGGTAAGAATCTGAGGCCAGATTCAAATATTTTTATTAATTTCCCTCCCACTATCTCTACTGAGCAATTTTTAAAAACCAAAAACCAGATTTCCCAATACACATTTCTATAGAGCAGCAAAACAAATACTCAACTTAGCTATTATCTGAAAATTTATGTACTTTTCTGCAAAAGTGTTTTATCTTTATTCTTTTGGACTGGCTGATGAAAATTTAAAAATTTTTCAAATTTTTTTGTCTATAACACCAGTGTTCTATTGTTTTCATCATGTCTGACCCTTCATAACCTTGTCTAGGATTTTGTTGGCAAAGATACTGGAGTGATTTGTCATTTCCTTCTCCAGCTCATTTTACAGATAGGGAAACTAAGGCCCACAGGTTTAAGTGATTTGCCCAGAGTCACATAGGTAGTAAGTGTCTGAGGCTGGATGTAAACTCGGGTCTTCCTGTCTGCAGGCCCAGAATCCTATCCACTGTGCCTCCTCACTGTTGTTATCATTGTATAAATTGTTCTGCGCACCTTGCTTTGCATCAGTTTATAAAAGTCTTCACAGTTTCCTCTGAAATTGTTGCTTTTGCCATTGTTTATAGTACAATAACATTCTAGTAGGTGGATGGGCCCTTAGTCTCTAATTTCGTGCCATTGTGGAAAAAGCTGCTATAAATATTTTTGCCCATATGGATCATTTTCCTCCTTCTTTGGAGTACGGGCCCAGTGGAGGTATAAATGAGCAAAGGATATGCATCACTTGGTAACTTTCCCTACAGGGAATTATTAGTGCATCAGTTCAAATACATGAGATAGCCCCCAAAAGATAAATAGTAAGAGGATATGAACAAGCAATTTTAAAAGGAAGAAATTCAGACTATCAACAATCATATGAAAAAATGCTTTAAATCACGAATAATTAGGAAAATGCAAATTAAGGGAACTTAGAGGGAATTGACAAATATTAGAGGGCTTGTGGGAAAACAGGTACATGGTGGAGCTGTGAACCGGTCCAGCCATTGGACCAATTTGGAACGCAATTCAGAAGTATCTTTCCTCCAAAACCTTGCCCTGTTCCAAACTGTCCCTGTTACTATCCCAGGTACCTCCATTCTCTCAGTCGCCCAGGCTGTTATCCTGGACATCTCAGGCACATTCATCCTACATATCCAGTTGGTTGCTAAATATCATCATTTCCAACTTAATAACATCTTCCCTACTCACCCAGTTCCCACCCTGGACTCATTTCATCTCATCATGCCTGGACTATTGTGGTAATAGCCTGTTGGTTGTTTTCTCTACCACCCACATAGTGGCCAAACTGATCTTCCTAAAGTCCAGGAATCACCATGTCACTGCAACTCCAGTGGCTCCCCATTGCCTCCAGGAACAAATAGAAAATGTTCTATTTGGCAGAACCTGGCCCCATCCTGTCTTTTTAATGTTAAACCCTTACCTTAGTAGCCATTGTAAGATAGAAGAGCAACAAGGCAGTCAGGGTTAAGTGACTTGTCCAGGATCACATATTTAGTGATGGAGGCAGAACTTTAAAATCAAATATTCCTAACTCAAAGATCCTCCTTCTCCTTTTTTCTTTTTAAACGCTTAGCTTCTGTCTTAGTATCAGTTCTAAGAGAGAAGGACAGCAAGAACTAGGCAATTAGGGTTAAGTGACTTGTGGATCACACAGCTAGGAAATATCTAAGATTGGATCCTGATGCTCTTTCCAGTGAGCTGCCCCTCATCTTATCTTTCTAGGTTTCTCATGCTTTACTGCTCCCCTCCCCATTGTACTACACAGTCCGGGACACTGGCCTTCTTGCTGTTTCTCACACATGACATTTCTTCTTTCTTGCTTTTCACTGGCAGTCGTCACTTTTTGAAAAATTCTCCTCTTCACCTCCACTTCCTTGCCTTTCTTGACCGTCCTTCAGGACTCAACATACCACAGTCATGGCAAACCTTTTAGAGATGGAGTCTCCCCAGTCCACCCACTGAGTGCCATGCCAGCCCCCCACCAAAAACTGAGTGTCATGCCATGGCCCCGAAGGGACTGAGTGCTGCCCTCCTTACCCCAGATGATGGAGGAAGGAAGTATTCCCAATTGGGCTGCTGGAAAGAGGGGTGGATGATGAGAGACATGGAATCCGAAGTGCTCTGCTCCCCTCCAGTTCTGCTGCCTGTGAGCTGCCCACCTTATCCCCTGTGTGCTCCCATTGGTCTATTGGGCAGAGAGGCAGGAGATGTGAAAAGATGTTATCAGGCATGGTGGAGAGAGGGGAAGAGAGCAGCTCTATCCAAGTCCTTCTACTTTTCTAGTAAGGAACCGGGGGGGGGGGGGTTTTAGAGGTGAAGGTGGCCTGTGTGCCTACAGAGAACCATCTTTGGCATGTGTGCCATTGGTTTGCCATCACTGGCATAGCATCTTAAAACTAGAAAAGTGTTTTATGTACAGTGTCCCAAAAATCAGATCTTAAAATAGCCCTAAGACTTTTGGGACATGTGATAGATTATCTCATTTGATTCTCAAAACAACCCTGTGAGGTAGGTTATTATTATTATTCTATTTTAAAGATGAAGAAACTGAGGCAAACAGAAATTAAGTGACTTGCCCAGGGTCACACACTTCTAGTGTCTGAGGCAGAATTTTAAACAAATCTTTTTAACTTTAGTATCTCCAATCTGTTTTTTTCCCCCCTTTTTAAACTGTTAGCTTCTGTCTTAGTAGCTGTTCTAAGACAGAAAAGCAGTAAGAACTAGGCAATCGGTTAAATGACTTGCCCAGGGTCAAACAGCTAGGACCTATCTAAATCTAGATCTGATAGGATCTCCCTTCTAATAGCCACTGTGCCACCTAGCTGTCATTTTGACTCAGCCAAAATCCTACCCTATAAGAAGTCTTTCCTGGTTCTCCCCTTTCCCTCCCCCATGCCACTACCCCCACCCCCACACATAAACTTCCAACCCCACCTCCATTGCTTTCCTCCCTCTGAAGGGAATTATATGATATATATATATATATATACACACATTTTTTGTACATTACCCCCTGCCATTAGAATATAGTGTTCTTGAGGGCCAAGATCATGTTTTTGCCTTTATTTGAATTTCTGGAACATAATATAGTGCCTGGCACATAGAAAGAGCTTAATAAATGTTAGGTGATCAACTGACTGATTGATAATGTGTCACTGGAAAACCAAGATAGATTGTTAATGTATTCTATTTAAATGTTGCTGTTTCCTATCTAAAGGCATCATAAAGAGAAGCCTACCTCTTATAATGAATGGGAGACTACTGACATCTGAGGGAGGAGGTTAGGAATACCAAGTCCCACCTGGTTGGTCTATTTATGAAGGCTTTTCCAAAGAAGACAGAGCTCAATCTAGTGGTATGCTAGTAAAATTTTAAAACTCAATTCTCTTGGGGTAGGTGAAGGGAATATACCTATGACATCCGTTTCATTTTAATTTACATTATTAACATTTCCCCCATCACTTTCTTAAGTCTAGAAATCAATAAAACAAACCAAAACAAAACAAAAACTAAGCCCTAATTATGCCGTTTGCTGATTTTCAAGGTATAAATGCTCATGCTGAAAATTTAACAATCAGTTTGGGAACCTGTTTGAACTGGCTCCAGCATACCCCTGGCTTAATTGGTAAATAAATATTTTATTAAGTGCTACTTAAATTCAGCCATATGTGAAGTTCTATAGGATGTGGTTGGATTCATAAGATTAAGAGCTTAGGAGATCACCAGGCTAGTAAGGAGCAGATCTAAGTTTTCAACTCCAGGCTTCTAACTCCAAATCCAATGCCAAATCCAATCATACTCATTATGCCCTTGCTGACAAACCTAAAAGGCACATGTGTGGGAGGGGCTCCTCCCCTCCCCCTCTCCACCATGCCTGATGACATTTTTTCACTTCACCCTGCCCTCTTCCCAGCAGCCCAATGGGAGCAAAGGAAGACTTCCCTATCTGGGATAAGACAGAGGGATGCAGTTTGGGCATTTGGTCTCTAAAAGGTTCACCATCACTGCACTACACCATTCTAGATCTCTAATCTCCAGACTTTAATTCAATTGAGGAAGACAGTTATTTGAAAAAGATCTGAGGGTAGGGGCAGCTGGGTGGCTCAGTGGATTGAGAACCAGACCTAGAGACAGAAGTTCCTGGGTTCAAATTTGTTCTGAGACACTTTCCATTAAGTGACTGGGCAAGTCACTTAATCCACAGTGCCTAGCTGCTACTTGCCATGCCTCTGCCTTGCAACCAGTACCCAGTGTTGATTTTAAGATGGAAGGTAAAGGTTTAAAAAAGAAAATGATCTGAGAGTGACCAATAGGGACTTTAAAAGGACCAATGATGAATGCCTCTGCCTTCTTGTCAGAGAGATAGTGGATTATAGATGCGAAATGAGCCATATTTTCCTGGAAATGACCACGTTGATTTATTTGATGAACTGAACTTCTTTGTAATAATGAGAAGTTATATTAGAAGAGGCAGTAATTGGAAAGTAAAAAACATTAGTAAGGGGTAGCTAGGTAGCTCCAAGGTAGAGCTCTGAACTCTACAGAAGGGAGGCCTTAGGTTCAAATGTTCCTAGCTGTGTGTCCCTGGGCAAGTCATTTAACCCCCATTGCCTGGCCCTTACTGCTTTTCTGCCTTGACAGAAGGTTAGTCTGCTTCTTGTAATGAATGGGGAACTACTGAAGTCTGAGGGGAAAGGTTAGGAAGACCAAGCCCCAGCTGGTTGGTCTTCCTATGAAGCCTTTCCCCTTCTTTTATATCTTCTTTATAGCTCAATCTAGTGGTGTTAGTAAATTTTTTAGAATAGCTCTCTTAAGGGGGGAAAATGTATCCATGACATACTTTTCATTTTAATTTGTATTATTAACATTTCCCACTTCACTTTCTTAAGTCTAAAACCAATAAAACAAAACAAAACAAAAAGAAAGCCCTAATTATAATGTTTGCTGATTTCCTGAGGCTGGCTTAAAAAATTAATAAAAAAGCATTAGTAAACAAAAAAGAGAAAGAAAGAGAGAGGAAGGAAGGAAGGAAGGAAGGAAGGAAGGAAGGAAGGAAGGAAGGAAGGAAGGAAGGAAGGAAGGAAGGAAGGAAGGAAGGAAGGAAGGAAGGAAGGAAGGAGGAAGGAAACTATCTAGGGGACGTGGGTCACAAACTTAATATATGTCAATAGTCAGCCAAAAAACTAATGTGATTTTAGATTGAATTAAAATAGTTGTAGTATGCGAGATTATTGTTGTTGTTCAATCTTGTCTGACTCTTTGTGTCCCCATTGACCATAGCTATCCATGTTTTTGTTGTTTGTTTTTTAAACCCTTACTTTCCTTCTTAGAATACTGATTCTAAGGCAGGAGAGCAGTAGGAGCTAGGCAACAGAAGTTAAGTGAGTTCCTCCTGCCTCCAGGCCTGACTCTCTACCCACTGAGTCATTTGGATGTCCCCTCCATGGGGTTTAATTGGTAATGATATTGATGTGGTTTGCCACTTCCTACTCCAATGGATCCAATGGATCCCTTTGCATACAAGATTAGGGAGTTGATAGCCATTGCACTCTGTCCTGATGAGATAGATGCAGCATTGTGTTCAGTTTTGAGTACCTTGAATCAGGCAAGATATTGACAAACTGGAAGGGCACCCTGATGGGTGAGAACATAGATCTAGAACTAGAAGGCATGTAGTTCAACCTCTCTCATTCTAAAGATCAGAAAAGTAAGGTCTGGATCAGTTGCCAAGGTCACACAGGGCAGAGTGACGTTTGGAGTTCCTACACCACCTGAAGACCATCTGAAGGAATTAGGAATGGTGACCCTGAGAAGATAACTTAGAGGATACATGATAATTGGCTTCAGAATTATTTAAAGGGCTAACATAGAAAGAGAGATTAGAGTTTCTTTGGTTCGCCTCAAAGGCTAAAACTAAAAGCAATGAATGAGAAGCCATGAGGTAAATTTCAGGTTTGAAAAATATAAAGAAAAACTTTGTAACCACCAGTTAATGAAGAAAAAAATAGAATGGGCCATCTTAAGAGCCTGTTGGTCTGATTCCCCCTTCCTGGATGTTTTTAAGCTAAGTTACAGGTAATTCGAGTTTGTGGATAGATTTCAAGAGATTTTTTATTATAAAAAACACAGACTAGGAATTGAACAATCTAGGTTATGGACTGAGCCAGTTAAGTTGCTCTGTAGATAGAGTGCTAAGCCTGGAGTCAGGAAGACCTGAGTTCAAATACAGCCTCAGATACTTCTTAGGCTAGTCACTTCCTAGGCCAAGTCACTTCCCTGGGAAAGTCACTTAGCCTCTGATAGTCTGACAAAAGGATCCACCTGGATCTATTAGAAAAGGAAATGGCAAACCATTCCAGTATCCTTGCCAAGAAAACCCCATGGATAGCTGTGGTCCAATGGGTTATGAAGAATTAGACATGACTGAATGATTGAACGACAAAAGAAAAGGTTATAGTCTAAGCGCTATAGTTTGCTATGAGTTTGAACAAAGAGAGACAGTGTGGGACAGTTAAAAAAAGTACTGATTTTGGAGTCAGAGGACCTATATTCAAATCCTAAATCTTCCCCTCACTATTTTTGTGATGTTGGGCTACTGATTAATCTTTTCTGTGACTCAGTTTCCTTAATGTCAAATGAGAGGATTAGATGACATGACTTCTCTAAATCTATGATCACTTCTCTTAGGTCCTCATTGTCTCTTTCTGTAATGTTATAGGATAAATCCAGATGATCAGGAAGGTTCTAGCTATAGAATTCTATGATGCTGCAATTCTAACATCTTCAGGCTGAGTCTTACCCTCATCCCTAATTGACATCCAAGAGACATAGGGATATGTCACCTCATGATGGAAGGCAACTATAATCTGCCCAACTAGAACTGCAAAGCCTAAACTTTCCATTTGGTTTAAATTTACATTTGTCAACAGACAGATTTTTGGGGGGCCCTAATTTCTTTCATTCTCTAGTAATGGGGGGCCATGGCTAGGAATGCTGGTGTCTCTTGTTAGTAGTGATGGTAAATGCTTATAGTTGTTCAGTTCTTTCAGTCATGTCTGACTCTTTGTGACCTCATTTAGAATTTTCTTGTCAAAGCTACTGGATTGGTTTGCCTTTCCTTCTCCAGCTTATTTGACAAATGAAGAAACTGAGGCAATCAGGGTCAAGTAACCTTCTCAGAGTCACACAGCCAGTGAGGTCAGATTTGAATTTATGTAGATTATTATACCTGGCTCCAGTGCTCTATCCACTGCATCACCGAGCTGTCTGGTAAATAGTTAACAACTGGCTTGAGAGAGAGAGATAGATAGACAGACAGAGAGACAGAGACAGAGAGAGACAGAGAAAAGAAAAAAAGACATACACAGGATATACTTTTGCATTTTGTCTACATTATTAACATAGAGAGAAAATTTAACTGGTATGAACTGGTTCTAGCAAACTTTTGATCTTGAGGTCTACTAGGAGGTGAGCTTCTGAGGAGCAGAAAGACTTCTCTGGGTCTCCAGCATAGTCATACTGGTGTGGAACTAACATAAATCTGGTGTTGGATTTTTTTTTTACCATTTTGATAGGTAGAATTTTCACATTTACAGTATTTGGACTTAATATATCTTATTATTTAGTTGTAGCAGTAAAAAAAAGTTTAAAAGGGGACAGCTAGGTCTCCGAGAAGAGTACTGGGTTAGTTTTTTATTTGTGAGGGGCAGCTAGGTACCACAGTGGATAGAGTGCCTGGCCTAGAGTCAGAAAGACCTGAGTTCAAATCTAGCCTCAGATACTTAGTAACTGTGTGATCCTTGGCAAGTCACTTAACCCTGTTGGCCTTAGTTTCCTCATCTGTAAAATGAGAAGGAAATGTCAAACCACTCTTTGCCAAGAAAATCCCAAATGGGGTCACAAAGAGTCAGAATTGGCTGAAATAACTCAAAACCAAAATAAATAAATAAACCAACATTTTTAGTTTAAACAGTGGGTCTCTTTTCTAAGTCAATCATTCCCCAGTTTGTTCAGCCTGTTTGTGGAGATAGATAGAACCTTGTTTCAAGAACCTTCAGTTCAAAATCATTCAAATCTGTTAGCTCAATATCTCTCAACCAGCTCCCATTATGCTTTGTGCCCTTGGGTTCTCCTCTAAACTCTATTAGTGTCCACACACATTCCAATCCCCAGTCAGGATCCAGTGTCCTGCTAGAAGGAAAAGGCTCCTTTGTGGTTCCCTATAGTGACTGCCCTGGTGTTGAGACCTTCTCTGAGGTCCCTCTTCAGAGTTATTTAACCTTCTGGCTCACCCTGGCCCATCCCTCCTTTTCCTCCTCTCTTTTGGAGGTCTCCCTCTCAACCCCAGTAGGTAGGTGGTTATGTATGCAGCATCTGATGTCAAATGCACTGAAATCATTTTGGGTTATTTACCTTACTGTCTCTGGCCATCTTTTCCTCAGGAAGAGCCACCCCAGCTATTTACTATTGGCTCATTTAAGTTGGTTAATTTTTAATAATGTTGAAATTTTCATTTTAATAATTCCAGTAAATTATTTATTAAGCCATAGGATAAAGGGATCAGAGCAATTATGAGTCGACAGTGTTACTTGAGGCTCCTGGAAAGGTAAGGGGGTTTGCAAAGCCTTTGTTATTGGATAAACATTAAATTAGTAGCATATCAAAGTCAGGTATCCTTTCTGAAGGATTTTTCCCTTAGTGGAAAAAAGAAGGCAGGACCATCTCTTAGAGGAGCATGGAAGTGGGCCATCTTGCAGTGACTCCATGCTCCTATTTCCCACTAAACCCTAACATTTTTCTCCAAAGTTAATGGAAGCTTCTTCAATGATCTTAGAGTCAAATTTAGGTTCAAATTCTATCTCTGATGCTTACAATTTAGGTGACCTTGGGTGAATAACTTAAATTCCCTGGGCCTCAGTTTTCTCATCTGTAAGATGAGAAGGTCAGACTAGTTGGCTTCTGAGATCCTTTCTAGTTCTACATCTATACCTTGATCCTGTGAATGATTGCCTCTTTGGAACATGTTGATGACTCTGGGCTCTGGGGAGCTGTGCAAGTGACCACAAGCTTTGGCAAGAACTACCAAGCCAGGATGACTTCTAGTAAAGTATGGTGCTGAGATGTCTGACTGTCGTCTGTAGGCCAGTCTAGAGAAGGTCAGAAGGTATCAACATTTCTGTGGCAAGACGTTGATAATTTTCACCAAACCAACTCATGAAACCACCTCCTGAAGGAAAGAGGGATTGAGATCTGTATTGGTGAAGATAGTAAGTAACCATACCGATTATGTATCCAAATAACCTTGTATTTTGCTGAGGTTGCCGTTGTTGTTGTTCAGTTATATTGGAATGTTCTTGGCAAAGATACTAGAGTGGTCTGCCATGTCTTTCTCCAGCTCATTTTATAGATGAGGAAACTGAGGCAAAAAGAGTTAAAGTGTCTTGCCCAGAGTCACACAGCTAGTGTCTGAGACCAGATTTGAACTCAGGAAGGAGAGTTTTTCTGACTCTAGCCCCAATCACCTAGCTTTCTTAAACTAGTTATGTTACTCTGGGTAAATGACTTTCTTTCTCTACTCTTCAGTTTCTAATATCCATAAAATAAAGAGGATGGCCTAGATAACCTCAAATGACCCTTCCAGTACTGATGTACTTTGAAAAAAATCTTCTCAGGAAACCAATAGCAATGAGGAATTTAGCACGCATTCCATCACAGTTGAACACCAGGAATTATAGGAACTTACATAGTCAGATTCAGCAATCAGGGTGTTGGACTAAATCTGGAATCAGGATGGACCAAACAAAATGGAGTTTTCTGGACTAGGAGATGTCAGTGGTCTGGAATAAGTTAAGTACCTACTGCACCAGGTTTAGGGATCAGGAGGTGGAGACCAGGGAAATTACATACAATATTTATTGGACTCCTACTTTGTGGAAGAGAGCCAGAAATATAGTGAAGCAGCCATTTCCCCAGCCCTTAAGGGATTTATAATCTTATTTTGGAGTGAAGACCCACATAAACCTAGATAATACATAATTTCCATACAAGGTAGGATGTGTTCTCAACTCAGAGATTCTATGACTATCATAAGTATTACTAACAGTAAGTGTTATTGTTCCCTAATGGATAAGTGGTCAAAGCATATGAATAAACAATTCTCTGGAGAATTGCAAATTATTAACAACCACATGAAGAATTGTTCCAAATCATTAGCAATGGGAGAAATGTAAATAGAAGCAATTCTAAGATTTCCCTCATCTACAGCAAATTGGCTAAGATGAATAAAGATGTTGAATAGTCAATGTTGGATGGATTGTAGGAAGACCAACACACTAATACACTGTTGGTGCTATGAATAGGTCCAGCTATTCTGGAAAGCAAAATGGAATCATGCTAAGAAAGTAAGGAAAATGTCCATAACCTTTTACCCACAGATCCCCCTGCTAAGCATGAATCCCAAGGAAGTAAATGACTGAAAGAAAGGTGTTTTCTTTCTTTCTTTCTTTCTCTCTTTCTTTCTTTCTCTCTTTCTTTCTCTCTTTCTTTCTTTCTTTCTCTCTTTCTCTCTTTCTTTCTTTCTTTCTTTCTTTCTTTCTTTCTTTCTTTCTTTCTTTCTTTCTTTCTTTCTTTCTTTCTTTCTTTCTTTCTTTCTTTCTCTCTCTCTCTCTCTCTCTCTTTCTTTCTTTCTTTCTTTCTTTCTTTCTTTCTTTCTTTCTTTCTTTCTTTCTTAGATACTTTCTGTGATACTAAAGAACTGGAAATACAAGTAGATGTTCATTGATCTGAATATGGAAAGTCATGCTATAAAAAAATAAAAGACAGGGGGGAAGCTGGGTAGCTCAGTGGATTGAGAGCCAGACCTAGAGAAGGAAGGTCCTAGGTTCAAATCTGGCCTCAGATACTTCCCAGCTGTGTGACCCTGGGCAAATCACTTAACACCCCCCCCCCAATTGCCTAGTCCTTATCACTCTTCTGTCTTGGAACAATACACAGTATTGATTCCAAGATGAAAGGTAAGGGTTTAAAAAAAATAGAAGGCAACCAGATCAAGTGCCTTTTATGGCTATTTCATTGCTAGAAGGAGAATTATTAATCAAAAAAGGGATAAAGGTAATCAGAAAAAATAAAATACATAATTTAATTGTCATGAAACTAAAAAGCTTTGACACAAAATCAACACAAGAAGAAGGCAAATAAATTGAGAAAAAGAATCTTTCATCAAATACCTTCTATAAGTGTTTCATAGTCAAGATATTTAAGGAACTAACATATGTGTAAATATATATTATATATATATGTTATATATATATATATATACACATACACACACATACCAATTGACATTCTCTAATGATAATTGATCAATGTTTATGAACAATTTTCAAAAGAATTGTGAATTATTAACAATCATATAAAAGATTACTCTAAACTACTAATAAGAGAAATGTACCTTTAAACATCTTTAAGGTTTTAGCTTTACCCAACTAAATGGCGAAGCTGATAAAGAGAACAATATACAATGTTGGAGGGACTGCAGAAAGATGGGCACACCAAGTGTTGGTGGAGCTGTGAATTGGTTGGACCATTTTGAAAAGGACTGTGATTATGCAGAAAAACTAACTAAAAATATCTATAACTGCTAGCTTATATGGCTCAAAGAGGCCAAAGAAAGATCAATTCTATGTCTCGTGTCCTATATATAGCAAAATATTCATAGCAACATTTTTTTTTTGCTTTAGAAAATCCCTTTAAACAAAGTAGATGGTCATCAAATGGGAAATGACTAGTATAGTGATTCAGCAAACTAATGCCTAAGGGCTAAATCCTACCTACTACCAGTTTTTTGTACAGCTCACTAGTTAAGATTTTGTTTTTTACATTTTAAAAATAAAGCAAACTTTATTTTTAAAAGTAAAAAGTGTCACTTAACCCCCATTGCCTAGCCCTCACTATTCTTTTATGTTGGAACCAATACACGGTATTGATTCTAAGACAGAAGGAAACATTTTAATTTAAAACATTTTTAATGTAAAAAGGCCTTACAAAAGAATACAATGAGCTGGATTTGGCTCACAGGCCATAATTTGCTGACTTAAAAAAATCGTTTCCTTCTGTCTTAGTTCCAAGGCTGAAGAGTAGGAAAGGTTAAGTAACTTGCTCAGGGTCACATAGTTAAGAAGTATGTGAGGTCAAATTTGAACCCAGGACTTTTCTGTCTCCAGACCTGAATCTCTATCCACTGAGCCACCTAGCTGCCCCTCTAGTTTGCTAACTTTTAGACTAGAAAAATTATGATAGATAAATATAATAGAATGTCACTATATATAAATATAATAGATATATGTAGATATATAAATATATCTATATAAATCTATATCTATATAAATAAATAGATATATAAATAGACATATAAATATAGATAAATATAATAGAATGTACTATAAGAACTTGGGAAGTATGAGAAGTTTTAAAGGAACTGCTACAAACTAAAGTAAATAGATCTAGAAAAGCAGTATATACAATAATAAATATACTATAATAATATATGTGATATAATATTGGTAAAATACAATATAACAAAATGTAATAGAGGAACACAATATAACATGATAATAATATAATGATATATACAATATAATATATAATATGCATGATTCTATTAGCCAAAGTTAATTGGAGTTGATGATGGTAACTGGTTACCAAAACAGGGGACTCCCAATGGATCCATTGAGGCACCTCAATTTTCATCAGTCGTTTCAGTGAACAGATCACTCAAGGAAAGAGCATCATCATCATCATTAAGATGATAATACTTCTATAGTGTTTTAAAGTGCACAAAATGCTTCACATGTTACCTCATTTGAGTCTCACAAAAAGCCTATAAAGTCAATGTGATTTTTATTCCATTGGAAAACTTCTGCATGGATCATACATTTGGGGGTCAAACAGAATGAACATATTATGGGATTTGATATAATGAGCTCTTAGGAATCAGTATCTCTATAGTTGCTTATGGGTAATCTTTATGCAGACTATTGTGTGTGTGGCCAATGGAAACCCTGAGAATAGCCAAACCTTCTCATGTAATTAACACAAAATAAAACTATTTCCTAGAAGTGATGAATACTATTTCTTCCCTATTGATGGAGATAAAAGAGTACTGAGATGCACCAGTGGATCGAAGGTGGGTGAAGGCAAATGACACCTGGCATACACCTGGATTATAGGACACACAACAGAATTGTTTCATGGATCACTGTGTTGATTCTTCTCCCTGTCAAGATGATGAGCTAGATGACCTAGGTTCAGAGTAAATGGAATTGGGTCGTTGGTCTCTCTTTTTTTCTGTTTCTGTGGCTGATATTAGTAAAGAGGAGTTTGCCTTCTTTAAGGCAAGGCCATTTGAACTTGTTTTCAAACTCCAATATTATGATAGAGCTCTGAAAGAGATTCCAATTCGAGGTATGGGGCAGGAGCAGAAAAAATTCACTCTGCGTTGATGCCCATCATCACATTGATGAAATAATGTTGACTGAACTAGATGAGGCCAGAGATTGGATAGTGCCCAATAATAGGACCACTATCTACCAGTGTTGTCCCTTCCTACTAAAACATGGGTTAGATTAGTTTTTTGCTGAAAGGCAACAAAGCTCTCCTTGGGACTTGATCAGTCTAGTGGGCTAAGGTCTTCCCTATTCAGCTTCCTGGTAGCCTCTGGCCATATGGACATGGCTTGCCCATCACCTAAGGGCATAAGAAAGAAGTCCACACAGGTTCTGTTAAAAATATTCAGACATGGCAGATGTCTCAAGACCTCCCCCCTACTCTGCTGATCAGACACATTTCCTTATGAAACAGGGATATGGCTACCTAAGCTAAGTCCTTGAGAATCCTTGTTGAAAATCGTTTCTATTTTATGGCTAAATCAACTTCCTTTTGTGTGTCTCTTGTGTGTCAACTTCCTTTGTGTGTCTCATTTTGGTATTGGTCTAAGTCAGACCTGCCCATTACATGCTCCATATGAAGGATGGGGGGGTGGAATAAGAGCCCAGGGTTCAGTCTGCTCTGTTAAGTTTTGGGAAATATAATTAATTGGAAGAATCCATATGATTCTAGATACTTTCAGAACAAGCTACTGATGCTTACATCCTCCCAAACTAAGAAAAGTAGGCACAGAGATTTATTGGGCCCTTTGGGTTTTAAAGGATCCACATTCTCCATCTGGGTATCCTGATTCCCACCCACAAACAGTAGTGTGTTGGTAAATGTTTTACTAGTTCTCCAAAAAAAATGTATATACACCCCAGTTTTAAGTTTAATCTGTATTTTTTAACATTTTCTTAGAACTTTCTTAAGCCTAGAAATCAACAAAACAATAAATCAACCTCTGCTTTATGGCATTTTCTGATTTCTGAGGCATGAATGTGCATACTTAAAATTTAACAATTGGTTCTTGTGAGTTGGCTTAAGCATACCCCTGCCCATAAATCAGCTCTTTTGAGTGGGGTTTGGAATAGTCCACAACCCTGGAGGACCTAAAAGAGGCTATTCAACCATCCCTCTCCCTGGGCTTATATCACCCTCTGGAGCCCATGGTTTTGGAAGTCTTCATTCATCAGGCCCGGGCTAAGGAGTCTTTGATATGTCACTAACTACTAGCTACTCCCAGAAGCAGTATCTTTGATGAATAACTGCTACCTTAGGAAGGAGGCAAGATCTCTGGTGCCATGGCTTCTGGGATTCTGGAAGACATCTGAGAACTGATTGATTTTAGATAGTTCTGGTTGACCCTTGATGGCCCATCTTTATGTGGGGAGATCTCAGGATATTAAGGTTCCTGCACCCCCAGAGGGCCCCATACACTCTGGAAAATGGATCGAGTCCCCTTCAATTGGCAGGTCTTTTCCCACAGACAACTTCTTCTGGGGTCTGGGGGACAAAAGGAATAAAATTATCTGGAGGTCCCTTGCTTTCTAACAAAATAGATGAGGTAAAACTGATTGCAAAATTACAGTGAGAATTCACCAGGAAAAAAGGGAATCCTTTGGCCAACTTGGTGGTAACCCTGAGTTTTGGGCTAAAGACAAAGGGGAAATCCTTTCCCAGGCCTATGGAAGAAGGAAGAAGTCCCACGGTAGAGAACTTTAAAGGGGCAAATATTTGGTATCATCTTCTCCCCCTTCCACTCCCACTACTGCTCTGTCTGGCAGGCCAGGGAAAACTGAGTGGGTTATATAAAGGGCCAAGATTCAGTTTT
Source organism: Monodelphis domestica (assembly GCF_027887165.1). Classification (NCBI taxonomy): domain Eukaryota; kingdom Metazoa; phylum Chordata; class Mammalia; order Didelphimorphia; family Didelphidae; genus Monodelphis; species Monodelphis domestica. The sequence goes on along the minus strand of NC_077233.1, from coordinate 220,726,964 downwards.
GACATAGGTCCTAGGATAGGTTGCATGTGAGAAGGATCTGATCACTTAATTTCCTTACTACAGATGCTGCTGCCCTGTGCTAGGTAATAGTTGGTTATGCCAAAACTGTTATCGGTACTATGACCCTAATGATCCCAGTATAGTTACTGCTCAAAATTACTACTTAGATCTACCATCATCCCTTACATCACCCAGCTCACCATGGACCAGATCATTCAGATTTGGGAAGGAGGCAAAGCCTAAGGTTTCTGGTCTTGGTTTCTTCTGGGATTCATTCATTCTTTTTGGGGGTATTTCCTCCTCTAAGGCTTTTCCTCCTCTAAACCTTCTCTAGGCTTTTGAGGTAAGGATTGTTCAGAACTAAGGATTAATATTCCTAAAACCATTTAAATGGATTTAATTCCCTTTGAGGACTTCGAGGACCTTGCCTCTGAGGGGTGGGATGAGATAGGTTCAGTATCTACTACTAATATGGTTGGGACCCATGCCAGTAGCCCTTGCTGAGTAATTAGAACTTCACTACGGCCTGAGAGGACACATAACAATTAGAGTAAGGAGGTGGCATGGTTACACCTGGGGGAATTGTTATTGTTCTTGAGTAGGTTCAGTTGTATCCCACTCTTTTTGATCTCCTTTGGGGTTTTCTTGGCAAAGATACTGGAGATGCTTGACATTTCCTTCTCTAGATCATTTGACAAATGAGGAAATTCAGACAAACAGGGTTAAGCGGCTTGCCCAAGGTCTGGGGCTGGATTTGATCTCAGGTCTTTCTGACTACAAGTCTGGAGCTTTATTAGTTTTGTACCTAGCTGCCCCTATACCTGGGAGAACACTTCTAGGCATTTCATCCCAGCATAGCACCCTAAAAGATGTGATAGGAGAGCCGTCTATTATTAGTCTGGTTGAAATCCATGGTAGTAAATGGAAGATCATTGCTACATAGACTCATTTTCCCCTACAAGGCAGCCAAGAGAGCTAAGGTAACAAACTGTTAGCGGAGACCCAGAAGCCCAGCCCACTACTAGTTGGGGCTTCTCAGACTTGATGGACTTTCTTCTGACTGAGCATGTCCTATGGGCAAATTCCAAGGTGAGGGAAGCTAGGCGCACCTGAACTAATGCTGTATATTTACTGACTATCCTTTCCATTATTGAGTAAACTTCCTTTTATTAAATGTGATTTAGTCTATGAGGGTTGTCGATCCAGAGTTACTCCATTTGGAGAATCACTCCCTTTTGTTCACACATATGTGTGTATATTCTCCTATTCGCTCTTGCCACACAAGTAACTAAAAACAAGGGGTGCCACAGTGGCCAGCCCATTGGGTAGACTATTCTGAGAAATGACCTAGGCCCCCCTCACCCTGTTATGCCCAAACTCCTAACCCCAAAACTGATAAAAGGATTATTGTGCAAGACCAGCTTCAAGTCCCAACAACAGAGACCTTGACAAATGAGCCTTTGACTGGTCCCCCTTATCCAGCTTCTCCCTGAAACCTATATAAACCTTGTGTACTGTTTGTTTGGGGGTGTCTTTGCCTCTTCAGGTGAGGTTCCCCTGCTGGGGAACTCCATAACCCCTAGTTGTTCCAAATTCCATTTCTTTCTTGGCACTGGATGGCTTTTTATTTTAATCTCAAGCCTGAACTGCCAGACCTGCCTGATTAGGCCTGGCCCAGAAAGGTTGTTGCTATGAAGCTCAAATGAGATAATAAATAAAAGTACTTAGAAAGTACCATATAGATGAAGTAAATATTTTTGTTGTTATAATTTAATTCAGCTCAATTCCGCAAATGCAATTTTGATTCAAGGTCCAGGGAACATAGTTTCTTCCCTTAAAGAGTTTATCCTCTAGTTAGGATGTTAAGAAGGCAGGGACATCTGCAAATGTATACTGACCATGAGAAGCCATAAAGAATATAGCAGAAAGATTAGCTCAACAGCTCTACTTGTAGTGGCAAAGAATAAGAAATTGAGGGGATGTCCTTCAAATGGGGATTGGCCGAACAAATTTGTGGTCTCTGTTGGTGATGGAATACTATTGTGCTATAAAAAATGATAAGCAGAATGGAAGCAGAAAAAGTTGGAAAGATCTACATGAATTGATGCAGAATGAAATAAGCAGAACTGGGAGAACGTTTTACATGGTAACAGGGCTATAGTACCATGATCATCGGTGAAAACTTGGCTCCTTTCAGCAATGCAATGATCTGGGATAATTCTGAAGGACTTCTGACAAAGAATGCTATCCACTGCCAGAGAAAGAACTATTGGAGAAGGATGGATGCAGATCAAAGCATACTATCTTCAACTCAGTGTATTTATGGTTTTATTTGGGGACTGGAGTTTTTTTATGAGTGTGCTCTTACAATAATGACCAATATGGAAGTACTTTTTGCATGATAACACATATATGGCCCAGATCAAATTGCTTGTCATCTCCAAGTAGGGAGGAGGGAAGGTAGGGAGATGGTTTGGAGAATATAATTTTGAGAAATGTTTGTTGAAAATTATTATTATATGTAATTAGTAAAATAAAATATCTTTGAATTTAAAAAAAGAAAGAAAGACTAGCTCAAGAATTAAGGTCACTTCCTATGTGAATTGATTCAGAGTGAAATAAGCAGAACCAGGAGAATATTATACACAATGATTGAAATATTGTGGGATGATCAAATGTGATAGACTTTGCTACTAAAAGCAGTGCAACGATCCAGGACAATTCTGAGGGACTTATGAAAAGAATCTATCCACTTCCAGAGAAAGAACTGTGGGAGTAGAAATACAGATGAAAACAAATGATATTATCACTTGTTTATTTGGGCATATGATTTAGGGTTTTGGTTTTATAAGATTATTAGCTTACAAAAATGAATAATATGGAAATATGTTTTGAGTGAATATATATATATGTTGGTTGTCTCTCGAACTGAGGATGACAATTGTCTTTGTGCGTTTTTGTGCACAAAGACACCTGTGCATGAAGATTTAAGTGGAAAAGTCGATGCACAGAGACAGTCCCACTCTCTCGGCATTGGAAGCCTGGGTTCATTGGCACGAAAAGTTGTTACACCTGGAGACTTCCTCAGCTGCATTGGATGGCCATGTTGTCTTTTGTGCTCCATCACGCCCTAAGCACTCCACAGTGCCTTGCTGCATCGCCATCTCAGCCGTTGAACCTTCTTGTTGGTTTCTTCCGCCTGTTCCGCCAAAGCAGTCTTCACATGCTGGGTGAGCAAAGCCCTAGTTCACCAGGGGTCGACGTCGACCCAATGGCTACCCTCACAAGGTTTAGCTGGCCTGTCGGGTGTGGCCGCTGTCGCATGCTAGCAGCTACTAGGAGCCACAAGTGAGAGCTGGGTGTCAGGTGAGGGTCAGTGGCTGGAGAGCTGTCCTAGAAGGGCCCGACAAGCCCTCCATACCAGAGATACTACCCCTCCCTGAGCACCCCATACACATACTCAGTTGAATTGCTTGTCAACTACAGGAAGGTGGGTAAAGAGGGAAGGGAGACAACATGAATCATATAACTTTGGAAAACTTATTTTTATTGGAATAAAATAAAGGCAAAACTAAAAAATAATAATAGCAGCACTTATCTCCCAGGATTGTTACAAGGATAAAATAAAATGCTTGGTATAGTACCTAAAAAAAAAGAATTAAGATCACTTGAATTTCTTTTTACTCCTGCCTCCAAGTAGCTGTGTGATCTTGGGCAAGATTTTTCCTTGAGCCTCAGTTTCCTCATGTATAAAGAGAAGTCAGGGGATGGGGCAATGAATAGAAAGCCAGGTCTGCAGATGGGAGAGCCATATGTGGGCTCTGGGCTCCTAAAAACAGCTTTGATAAAAAATAGAGCAGGGGGCAGCCGGGTAGCTCAGTGGATTAAGAGCCAGATCTAGAGATGAGAGGTTCTGGGTTCAAATTTGACCTCAGACATTTCTCAGCTATGTGACCCTGGGCAAGTCACTTTACCCCCCATTGCCTAGCCCTTACTCTTCTTCCTTAGAACCAATACATGGTATTGATTCTTAGGTGGAAGGTAAGGGTTTAAAAAAAATAGATCAGCTTTTCAGTGATCTCAATTTTAATCAGGTTCAAATCTAGCCTTGGACTCTTCCTAGCTGTGTGATCCTGGGCAAGTCACTTAACTCCAATTACCTAGCCGTTACCACTTTTCTGCTTACCTAGTATCAATTCTAAGATAGAAGGTAAGCATTTAAAAAAGGAAAAGAAGGGGGACTAGATCCAGGATGGTAAACACAGGTGCCAATGAGGGCACACAGAGCACTTTCTGTGGGCATGTGCACCCCCCCCCGCCCACCAGAGTTCATTACTAGACAGGCAGAGGGACTTAAGCAGAGTTACACTCTTCCTCCTCTCTGCCACTCCTAAGGACATTTTTTCACATCACCCGCCCCTCTGCCCAGCAGCCCAATGGGAGCACTTTCTCACTCCCCTGTGCAAGATAAAGGGATGGGGTGTACTCAGTGTGGGGTGGGGGGGGTTGGGGCACAGCATGAGGTCTCTGGATGGATGGGGGTAGGGCATGGCATGACAGCAGTCTCTAAAAGGTTCACCATCACTGGACTAGATAATCTTTAAGATCAATCAACCAAGTGCCTACTTAATAGCTACTATACAACTATTTTGTGGTTACTCTACACACTACCTATAGTTTACATATACTTTACTAAGTAGCTACTTTGTGCTAGGCACTCTGCTGAGGTGTTATGGATACAATGAAAAAGTGATGAAGACAGCCCTATCCTCAGGAGGCTTCCAGTCTTCCAGCTCTGCCACTTGATTCACTGAGTTTCGTAAAGCTAAGAAAAAAGGGCCTCCTCTCTTTTCAAAGAAAACTACTCAAACTGTCAACCTGACAGTTTTTCTTTTTATTAGGGGAGAAAAAAGCCAACCAACAACCATCTCCCCCTCCACTCCTCAGCCCCCCCCCCACAATTGTTCCTTGTCCCTCCCTGCCTCATTCCCAAGATGCCAACTAATCTCCTATGCCCAGCCTGTACACAGCCACCTCTAATTGCTCCTGCATTTTCATCTGTTGTAAGTTCAGCCATCGCTGCAGCTGCCCCTCCCCCCGGGGGAATTCACACCTTCATTATCACTCTTTACTGCAGAGCCGTCTGTGGGCTCTGGGCTCCTAACAGCAGCTTCGATAAAAAATAGAGCAGCTTTGCAGTGGTTTCAATTTTAATTACCAGCATCAAGGCACCTCGCATTCTCACCAGGCTGTTTCGCACTAATTAAAGTGAGGAGGAGTTTATGGAAGGGCTACCAAACTCCACTTCACTCCTTCATCTATTATTTACAGACAGTAATACAAATAATTTCCAATTTAAACAGTCTGCACTGGCCAGCACAAGGGGAAGAGACAAACCAAAGGTTGGCGAACACAGAAGGGCTGCTAGAAAATTCCCACTACCCTCGAGCATGAACCACTGGGCTTAGAGGGGCAGGAGGCTGCCAAGGCTGCTGGAGAGCTTCAGACAACAGGCCTTGCCATAAAGCAAGTGTGTGTCAGAGGCAGGACTTGAACTCCGGGTTTCCTACTTCCAGAGCCCGCCCTTTGTTCTCTTTTCAGTCATGTCTGACTCTTCGTGACCCCATTTGGAGTTTTCTTGGCAAAGGTTCTGGAGTGGTTTGCCATTTCCTCCTCCAGCTCATTTTATAGATGTGGAAACTGAGGAAGACAAGATGAAATGACTTGCCTAGGATTACCAAGTGTGATGTTGGAGTGGGTTGCCATTTCCTCCTCCAGCTCATTTTACAGGTGAGGAAACTGAGGAAGACAGGATTAAGTGACTTGCCCAGGATTATCAAGCATCTGAGGCCAGATCTGAATTGAAAGGTGAGGGTCTTCGTGGCTATACCACTTAGCTGCTCCATTTTGCACCCCTTGATATAGTGGTATACATTGACTCTCCTGTACCTTGAGGCTCCTGCTGCTATCTGTCGTGCCCCTGGAATGCCTTTCTGTAAGCCCTCAGAATCTACTTTGAGGTCCAAATGAAAGCCCACCTCCTCCATGACGTCGTCTCTGACCAGCCAGGGTTCAGTATTGTCCAATGTTGGATGTAATTCATGTTTTTTCATCGTGGAGGACTCTACCAATTTGAAGAAGTACCAAATGGACCCCAAACAGTGCAGACTAAACCAGAGTGATCATCTTGATGGGTCCTCTCCACCCATCCCTCAATTCCTTTGACTCCTAGCTTAGGGGTTCCCAGAAGCATGGGCATCCTTGTTATACATCCTTCCATCATTACATTTCCATTTCAATTACTTACAGACAGTAATAATAAAGTAATAAACAAATAAGTAATAAAATAATACAAATTCAACTGATGTCTACTAATCTCTAACTGGATAATGAATTCTCTGATAGGTGGTAGGAAGGGTCCAAAATTTGCATAAGACAGCTACTGCCCTGATGAAGCCCCCAGCCAACTAGTGACAAATAGGCAAATAACCATACTAAACATGGGAAAGGTATTATGGCTAGTGGAAAGAGAACTTGGCTTCAGACTCGGGGTTCAAATCCTGCCGCTGACATAGACCGGTTGTGTGACTGGATAAATTCCAACTTCTTGGTGTCTCAAGCAAATCTAAAACTAAGCAGCAAAGACCTGATTTGTACAGACCTGCATCATTACAGGATGTTGCTAGTTGGGAGTTCCCTATACAAATGAAATCAGTTTCCATCCATAAAACAAAACCAAAAACCTGAGAGTTAGTGGGTAGCAATGATAATAATTGATCGATACAGACTTATTAAGCATTATATGCCAAGCAACCTACCAAGTAATAAGGATACAAACGAGGCAAAATATAGTCCCTACCCCCAAGAAACTTACACACTAATGGGAGAGTCAACAGGCAAATAAATATATAATAAGCAAACTATACACAGGAGAAATAGGAAAATATTAACAGAAGGGAAGGCACTAGAATTAAGCGGGATTAAGGGCATGTAGGTACCACAGTGGATAGAGTGCTAGGCCTGCAGTTAGGAGGATCTGGATTCAAATGTGACCTTAGATACTTCCCAGTCATGTAACCCTGGGCAAATCACTTAACCATATTTGCCTCAGTTTGCTTATCTGTTAAATGAACTGGATATGATCATCCTAATGCAAATATCAATAATATGGAAATAGGTCTTGATCAATGACACATGTAACACCCAGTAGAATTGCTCAATGGCTATGGGAGAGGGCTGGGGGGAGGGGAGGGAAAGAACATGAATCATGTAACCATGGAAAAATATTCTAAATTAATTAATTCAATAAACATTTTCAATTAAAAATAATAATGAAAAAATAAAAACATATTTAAAAAAATGAATGAACTGGAAAAGGAAATGGCAAACCATTCCGATATCTTTGCCAAGAAAAACCAAAATGTGGTTATGAAGAGGCAGACACAACTGAAGTGACTCAACAACAAAAGTACACCATGCATTGTATTATAGAAATATACCCATTTAGATACAGATACATCATGACTGTATATCTAAAGTCAATTAAGTGGTACTAGATACAGCATTGGGCTTGAAACTGTAGTGGGCAAAGGAAGATTGCAAAAGGATTTTGCTAAATGAACTTCATTTGATTGACGGGGATATGTGACAGAATCACATGGGAGCCTGGGTCAAGATTTTAAGGTCTCAACTGAAAAAAAAAAAACAACACTCATGGAGGAAACTATTGGAGATAGCTGGAATTTCCATCTTTTCTCCAAGGTTTCTGGCCCTTTGTAAGATACCAACTTTAATGGAGAAAAAACTGTAATATAAATTTAATAGAAAATCCTTTTTCAGTCTTCCTTTGCTTACTCACAGTATCAAGAAGACTCATCTTCCTGAGTTCAAATCCCATCTCAGACACTTATAAGCTATGTGACCTTGGATAAGTCACTTAACCCTATTTGTTTCAGTTTCCTCAGCTGGAGAAGAAAATGACAGACCACTTTAGTATCTTTAAAAAAAAAAAAAAAGAGGGGTGGAGGGGGCAGCTGGGTGGCTCAGTGGAATTGAGAGCCAGGCCCAGAGACAGGAGGTCCTGGGTTCAAATCTGACCTCAGACCCTTCCTAACTCTGTGACCCTGGGCAAGTCACTTAACCCCCATTGCCCAGCCCTTACTGTTCTTATTCCTTGGAGCCAATACACAGTATTGATTCTAAGATGGAAAGTAAAGGTTATCTTTTTAAAAATGCAGTCATGGGGTTGGACACAACTGAAACAACTCAACAACAAACCCATTTAAGACAATGCCTTGCATTGCATCAATATGCCTACTTAGGCATGCACACATCATGTCTACGGTGTTATCTCTTTGAGGTGCCCTCTTTGAGGGCAGGGATAACTGCTGCTTTTTGTTTGTATCCTCAGCACTTAGCATAGTAATATATGCTTCTTGACTGATTGTTAAAAGATGTTCCAGATTTATGGGTTGATGGAGAGAGCAGGGGGTTCACCAGGAAGCCAGAAGCAGGCATACAAGTTTGGTTTGCACTCTTTGGGCTCCGTAGGTGACAACTTTCTAAATAAGGTGGCCCTTTAAGATGAGATGACAATGGTTTGAGTCAAGGGCTGGATGATTATCCCAGAGATGACTAATAAATACCAAAGATCCCAACCAACTGGCCAGAGTGGAAGTCTGGTCTGGGATTCTCCTTATCCTTCCCTAGCTCTCCCTTTCATTTATCTCTCCTCCCCCAAATGCTTCTAGTAAATATGCATTTTATCCAACAGTTCATTCAATAAATGTCTGACAATTCTCTGAATTAGACCAACCCTGGATAAAAGGAGGATGAAGCCAGATTTTGAACAATGGAAAAATAGACCAGGATTTCCTATAAAGGGAGGCCATAACAGGTTCATGCATTTGGAGTCCAAACTTCTTCAAAGATTGATAGAATGATTTGTCTGAGGCTCAACTAAGCTATTTCATCTCCCCTCTGTTCACTTTAGAGGCTCAGAACCGAAAGGACTCTCAGAGACCATCTAGTCTATATTCCACATAAAATAAATTTCTTCTACTGTTATACCCAATGAACAGCCATTTAGCTTTTGTTAGAAGACTTCCAGAGACGGGGAGCCATTTCAGATATCCCTTCCATATTCCAGAGGTTAGGAATATGGTGCCCCTGCCATGTGGAAGATATGGGTAAAGCTGGATTTTTTCTTTTTCATTTATGGGGTGTTTACAATGCCACGCTGTATCATTTGGTCAATATGTTGGTATATATAATACTATAAATATATTTTATGCATTTCTGAGTTTCTAAACTTTTCTGTGGCATCTAGTGGTCTTCACATGCCATCAGCAGCTTCTGCAAAACTCCCCTCAAATTCCCATTTAATTTCTTATACCAATCCACAATATATCAACATCATTATGGGGAAAGTCAAAATGGAGAAGGGACATCTGTACTTAGCTAGAGTGTTGCTGTGGGAGACAGGAAGAACTGAGTTTGAATCCTGCTCCAGAGAGTTAGTTTGACCCTGGGGCAAGACACTTAACCTATTTCAGCCATAGTTTCTCCATCTGGAAAATGGGGATAGTAACAGCGCCTACCTCATGGGATGGTTGTAAGAATTAAATGAGATAACATGCAAAGCAGTTTGCAAATCTTAATTCATTATACAAATGCTAGCCATTATTATGACCATACTCTGCCCCAAAGCAGCCCATTTCACTTTGGGGATAGATCTAAGAAGGAAAAGGGAACAAGTATTTATTATTATTATATGCTATAATAATATAATATATAATAATGACAATTAATTATTATTACCTACTACTAGGTGCTAAATGTTTCACAAATGTTATCATTAAGATATATTTCTTAATATCAAACATAAATCTGCCTCTTTATAACTTCCAATCTTTGTTTCCAATTCTCCCTCCTGGGGTTAATCAAAACAATCTCAATTCATCTTCCAATTGGAAACCTTTCCAATTTTTTTAACCCTTTCTTTCCATCTTAGTAACAACTCTAAGACAGAAGAGAGACAAGAGCTAAGCATACCAGGTTAAGTGACTTGCCAAGGGTCATACTGCTAGGGAGTGTCTGAGGTCAAATTTGAATCCAGGTCTTCCTGAATTCAGGCCTGGTGCTCTATCCACCTTGCAACCTAACTGCTCCAAACCCCTGTAAATTCTTGCAAACAGATGCCATATCCTCTCAAGTCTTTTCCCCAAGTCAAATTCTCTTCTTCCACAGGATATCAAACCTTGGTGAAGCCTGTCATAAAATTATGTTTTCCTTTGTGGGCTTTACTAGGCTTTGACCTTGAACAATTTTTCCTAGGAGGATGATATCCTATGGGCTCCACCTTGTTTTCCTGGTCATGTTATTGTTATCCACTAGCTCATCATTAAGGAGTAAATTAAACAGGTCTTATGATAATGGAGAACAACAAAGCCAAAGGCCCCGGAAGGCTTCTTGGGAGGAAGAAGAGAAGCCAGCCACAGTTGCTGATTCCTTCTCCAGTCAAGATGGCTTCCTTGCTTGGGTAGGGGCCACATTACTGTTAGCTTAAACTAATTTAGACTGACTGGTATATCATTTAGGTTAAATGAGAAGCAGAATCGACTAGAAGATTGCAATTTAATTCCTACCTTTGATATCTGCTGGCTTTGTGACCATGGGGACAGAACATCTCTCAGCCTCAGTGTCCTCATCTGTAAAATGAGAGCAATAATCTTGTAGATTCTACTGCATAGTGTTATTAATCAAAATATGGAAATAGATCTTTCATCTCACTGATTTGGATGTCCCCATAAAAGATGGAGACTGTAGTCCCTCCATAATTGCTTATCTTGTGTGACTCTTCTTGCCCATGTCTTCCCATAAATTTAATATAGGGTATCCACGTAAGAGAGAATTTCCTTGAGGTCACAATAATCTTCTCAGTCACTCAGACTCATCACATTGGCACCATCCGACTTTTCCATAACAACCCTGCATAACCAATCTTTTGCCAAATCTTGTCATTATATTTCTTCTTCTCTCTATTCATATAACCATTATCCTCATTACTCCTCACCTGGACTACTGTAATATTCTTCTTGACACAGATTTCTCCCCCCATAAGTCCCTCCTCTACCCAGCTATAAAAATGACTTTCTTAAAGAGCAGATCTGACCATATCTTCTCCCCTGTGAAGAGATTTTTTTTCCGCTGTTCATTCATTTTTCAGTCATGACCCCATTTGGGGTTTTTTTGGGCAAAGATATTGGAGTGGTTTGCCATTTCCCTCTTCAGCTCATTTTACAAATGAGGAAACTGCGGCAAATAAGGTTGTGACTTGCCCAGTGTCACACAGCTAAGTAATGGCTAAGGCTGGATTTTATCTCAGGAAAATGAGTTTTCTTGGCTTCAGCCCTGCCATCAAGCATTCTCATTACATCCAAAAGTCCTCTAGCATTTAAAGTTCAAATTTGTGACTTCAACTCTTTAACTTTTCAAGTCTTCTTATACCTTTTTCCCTTCCACAAACCATGACATAACAATACCAGTTTACTTATAATTCTCCAAACATGGCATTCCCTTTCCCATCTCCTTACCTTTTCCCCAACCATCTCTCATGCCTGAAATGCTCTGTCCCTTCCCTTCTTCCTTGTAGTTTTCCTAGCTTCCTTCAAGACTCAAATCAAAACCTACCTTCTATATAGGAGACCTTTCCCAGTCCTCTTAGCTACTAATGCTTTCTCCAATCAGATCACCTCTTATCTACTATGTAGGTAACTAATTATTTACTATTGTCTCCCCAATTAGAAGACAAGCTCTGTGAGGCCAGTCAATTTTGGGAAGCTTTCCTGGCATCTTCAGTGCTTTATACAGGCAGTACATGACACATTGTGAGTGTTTAATAAATGTTTGTTGACTGATTCTTTGCACCCTCTGTTCTCTCTCTCTCTCTCTCTCTCTCTCTCTCTCTCTCTCTCTCTCTCTCTCTCTCTCTCTCTCTCTCTCTCTTTCTCTGCCATTCTGGCAATGATATTGAAAAAAAAGCAGAAGGGGTCATTTTGCATTTTTCCTGTACACACAGGATCGAGCCATTTTGTATTTTATTTGTTTCATGAGTTTTTGTGGCTAAAGAATTCATCAGCAAATGATCAGACTAGCAATAATAAGCTTCTCCTTGTTTAGTTAAAGTGATCAGTAGAAAACAGATTTTGTGGCTGTGAGGCTCAAATGGGATCATGTAAGTATTGTATTTTACAAATTTTTAAGTCCTTTATAAACCTATAATGATAATGATAATGATGATGTTGCTTAAGACTCACCATCAGATCTATGGGTCAATCTGTAAATGGACCCTAACTTTGCCAAAGCTTTGGTTAGTGTTTAATACTCCCTAATGGTGATCCATTCTCTTCTAATCAAGGGATAGTAATAGAGACTGGCCCTGTGATTTCACTGGTATAGGGAATTCCCCAGATGATGACGCTCCCTCTTGTAACTCAAATCAGTACCTTCTCTGCAATTTATAGTCTTAATAAGAGCAGGTAGTATATATACACAGTGTATAGAGCTCCAGGCCTAGAGTTGGGAGGACTTGGGTTCATATCTAACCTCAGACATTTCTTAATTATGTGACCCTGGGAAAATCTCTTGATCTCAATTTCCTATCCCTTGCCACTCCTCTGCCTTGGAATAAGTACTTAGTATGTGTTCTAAAACAGAATAAGGGTATAATTTTTTAAAATATATTCATAGTGAGGTGCTTAGAGCATTGATTTAAAATTCAAATAAAAATGGCACCACTGAACCAGACCTAAAGATCACTAAGATGGTTATTGATTTTGAAAACCACATATTAACATTATCCATATTTTATTGAATTCATATTTGTGTTGTTAAATATTCCCCAATTATATTTTAATATGGTTTGGGCCATACTTGGAAGTCTTTCACATCTTTGGTTTGTTGTTGTTCAGTGATGTCTGACTCTTCTTGACTTTATGGACCACATCATGTCAATGTTGCCCATCAAGTTTTCTTGCAAACATACTGGAGTGGTTTGCCAAGTAACTTGCCCAGGGTCACACAGCTAGTAAATGTTTGAAGCCTAATTTGAACTCAGGTCTTCCTGACTCCAGACCCAACCCTCTATCTACTAAGCCACCTAATTGCTACTTTAGACTTGGTGCACTGAGAAATAACGTGACCTGCCCAGTCCAATCTAGCCATTACACATCAGAGGTAATAATTGAACTCAGGTCTTCCTGGCTCTGAGGCCATCTCTCTATCAACTATACCAAAGTACTTCTACTTATAGTTACTTGTTAAAAGCAAGCAAACAAACACGGTTGGTTTGGGACCAAAAAAGGGACATTGCAGTATCAGTGACATTTTGGGATATCGTAAGAGAGGAAGCAAATTCTGAGGGTGATGGGACTTTGGAAAAGAAAGGAGGAGGAGAAGGAGAAGGGGAAGGGGAAGGAGAAGGGGATAAGGGCAAGGGAAAGAAGAAGAAGAAGAAGAAGAAGAAGAAGAAGAAGAAGAAGAAGAAGAAGAAGAAGAAGAAGAAGAAGAAGAAGAAGAAGAAGAAGAAGAAGAAGAAGAAGAAGAAGAAGAAGAAGAAGAAGAAGAAGAAGAAGAAGAAGAAGAAGAAGAAGAAGAAGAAGAAGAAGAAGAAGAAGAAAGAGAAGAAGAAGAAGAAGAAAGAGAAGAAGAAGAAGATGAAGAAGAAGAAGATGAAGAAGAAGAAGAAGAAGAAGAAAGAGAAGAAGAAGAAGAAGAAAGAGAAGAAGAAGAAGATGAAGAAGAAGAAGATGAAGAAGAAGAAGAAGAAGAAAGAGAAGAAGAAGAAGAAAGAGAAGAAGAAGAAGATGAAGAAGAAGAAGATGAAGAAGAAGAAGAAGAAGAAAGAAGAAGAAGAAGAAGAAGAAAGAGAAGAAGAAGAAGAAAGAGAAGAAGAAGAAGAAAGAGAAGAAGAAGAAGAAAGAGAAGAAGAAAGAGAAGAAGAAGAAAGAGAAGAAGAAGAAGATGAAGAAGAAGAAGAAGAAGATGAAGAAGAAGAAGAAGGAGAAAGAAGAAGAAGAAGAAGAAGAAGAAGAAGAAGAAGAAGAAGGAGAAAGAAGAAGAAGAAGAAGAAGATGAAGAAGAAGAAGAAGAAGAAGATGAAGAAGAAGAAGAAGGAGAAAGAAGAAGAAGAAGAAGAAGAAGAAGGAGAAAGAAGAAGAAGAAGAAGAAGAAGAAGAAGAAGAAGAAGAAGAAGAAGAAGAAGAAGAAGAAGAAGAAGAAGAAGAAGAAGAAGAAGAAGAAGAAGAAGAAGAAGAAGAAGAAGAAGAAGAAGAAAAAGAAAGTGCAACACAGAATTGAACACATTTCCTTTGGGTGCTATGGATTCATAAGTGCCATTTTTTCATCCTTACGTCCCATAAGAGGCAATAGTTTCCTGAGAATTTTTTTCTACAGGCACCTAATGTCCTCCTCAAATCAATCAATACAGACCTAGCTTCTTCTTCCCACTCACCCCTGTCCTCCATATAAGAGCTTTCCCTTCATTCAGTCACCAATATTTGATTTCAACTTTAAACTTAAGCCATAAGGTTAAAAAAACCTTTAGATTTGGAAGGAGCCTCAATGGTTATCTCATCCAATCCACAGTTGAAAAAGAATTGTCCAGAGCCATTTTCAACTGATAAATGGTCAAGGAATATGAATAATTTTCAAAAGAATTGTAACCTGAGTGACATGACAGCATAACCAAATCATTAAAAATATAAGAAATGAAAATTTAAACAATTCTTGGATTTAACTTCATGCTCTTAGATTGAGAAAGATGACAAAAGATGAGACTAGCTAGTGGGGGAAAGGTTATACTGATATGTCTTTAGTGGAAGTATTAATTTGGAATTATACAAGAAAAGAATCTAAACTGCCACTTGGACAATTGTAGTCTTCCTTTTTGTCACTTTGACCAGACAATCTTACCATAAAGAAAGTTAAAGACCAAAAGAAAGGTCAAGTGAAGAAACATTTATTATTGACTTTTGCGGGGAACTGTACTAAGCTCTCAAAATACAAATTCAAGCAGAAAGGCAATGATAGGCAGATAAACTGCCTTCAAGGAGTTTAAACTCGAATAGGGAAGGATAATAAAAAAAAAAAGCTGAAAAGCAGGAGGTGGGGGTGGTGCTTAGAAAATGCTAGAGAATAGTGGAGAAACATACTAAAATATTCATAGTAGTGCTCTGTGGTGGAAAGGATTGGGAACAATTTCATCTGTTATTTAATGGCTGAAAAAACCCATGGCATATGAATGTAACAATTATTTTGTGCAATAGAAAATGGGGACTAGAAAAAATCAGAGAAACATTAAAAAAAATGATATATATACGGATACAAAGCAAAATAAGCCAAACCGATATACAATACTATAGCACTAGAAATGAAAAGATTGCTAAAAAGAAGCTAACCAAAGAATAAGTGAAAAATCAGTGAAGGAATAGCAAACAGATAATGCCATATACCTCCCTTCTTATGAGAGGAAGATGTTTGCTAGAGCACAATATCAGGTGTAGTTACTGTGAATGTTTTGGCCTAATTGTTTTTCTTTGCCACAAGGGAGGGGCTAGTCGGTAGAGGGATGGGAACAAGAAATTATAACAAGAAAAAGACAAAAATAAACATTTAAATGAAATTTTTCAAAAGAATGTCAGAATCTTATTATGCCATTAGAAATGGTGAAATGGGAAATTTCAGAGGAAATTGGGAAGACCTTTATGAACTATTACAGAGCAAAGTGAGCAGAAAAAAAGGAAAATGATTTATACATACTAGAGAGAATAACAACTCTGTCCCTCTCCATGTTTTTCTCTATTTTTCTGTATATCCCTCTCTGTATCTATCATTACTTCCCCTCCCCTCATTAAGTACTCCCTCTCCCTTGCTCCTTCCTCTTCCTCTCATTCTCCCTCTTTCTATGTCTCTCATCTTCTTCCTCTCTTCAAACCTTCTGTCTCTCTCCTCATTTCCCTCCTCCCCATCCTTTTCTTCCCTCTTCTTCCCACCTCCTCCCTCTCTCTCCCTGTTTCTGTGAGTGTTTCTCTCCATCTCCATCATTCCCTCAACTTACCCCACTTAGCACTCTCCTTCTCTCTTCCCCTTCCTCCTCCCTCTCTTTCTTTCTATGTGTTTCTGTCTCCCTCACCCACTTCTCTTTTTTTCTCTCTTCTTCCCTCCCTCTCCTTTCCTCTTTCTCTCTCCCACTGTCTATCTCTTCTCTCCCTTTCTCTGGTTCCATCTTTCTGTATGTTTCTGTCTGTCTCTCTTCCCCACCTCCCCTATCTCTCTTTCTCCCTCTCTCTATCCTTTTTTGTCTCTCCCTACCCCCAACCCCTGCCTCTCTAGAGGTAGGAAGTAATGGAAAGGACAGATTAACTTTTTTAAAGGCCTGTCAATTGAAAACAATTTTTAGAAAACCCCTTACTTTCCATCTTGGAATCAATACTAAGTATTGGTTCCAAAACTAAAGAGCCATAAGGGCTAGGCTACTGGGGCTGTGACTTGCCCAGGATCACATAGCTGTCTTCACAGCTTAGTGTCTTAGTGTCTTAGACCATATTTGAATCCAGGATCTCCCATCTAGACCTGCGTCTCAATCCACTGAGTCAACTAACTGCCCTGCCATTTCCTTCTTCAGCTCATTTTACAGATGAGGAAACTGAGGCAAACAGGGTTAAGTGACTTGCCCAAGGTCACATAGCTATTATGTATCTGAGGTCACATTTGAATACAGGACCTCCCTTCTCTAGGTCTGGTGTTCTATCCACTGAGTCACTTAGCTGCCTTGAAAACAATTTTTTAAAACATTTTTTTCTATAACATAAGGAATCATGAGATTTGATTTCTTATTTGGGTCTTTTGGCGTCTACCTCTGCTCCCTATGTGATCTGCAATAAATTGCATAAACTCTGTGGTTCAATATAACCCTGCCCCAATTTTAGAATACTAATTGGGTACCAATCTTTTAAATGGCCCAAACTTCTTTTTGGTAGGCTCTATAAATGGCAAACCCTCTGAGCATCCTTGACAAGAAAACTCCATGGATGATGTTGGTGTTCATGGGGCCACGAAGGGTCAGACATAACTAAGCAACTGAACAACAACGACAAGTATCATTATTCTTTTTCTGATTTATTTGGAGAAGAACAGGCTGCACACATTATATTGCTTCCTGGTTACACCGTGCTTTCCTTATATGCCTCCTATCATGCTCTACCCCCAACAATCCTGGGAGGTACTGAGCTATTATGCTAAATATGTGTGCTGCCCAAAAAGAAATGGAAGCTTTGAAAGGCTCTGAAATGTCATGAGGAAACTGGTGTTTCCTCCTAATAAAAGGATTTTGTTAGCCGTTTTATTTAGCCTCAATAAAAGCCGACTTTATATCTCTCCCTCATACGCCACATGCCTGGATCTAATCAGGGAGCATGCAAAGCAGCAGCTGTGGGTTTTACGTGACCTCCTGGCTCCGAGCATGTGAGGCCTCCACCCCTCAAACTCACAGTCATTAGTAGCTCTACCAAGCCCCCTTGGGTTCCCTCAGCCACGATGCCCAGGCTGGGAGCCAGGCCACCCCTGGTGCCTGTAAGTCAGCCAGGCTAGAGTGAGCTGGAAAGGGACATTGTCTACCCACAGAGCAGTACTTACTAAGACGAGCTGGACAATCTCCACCCAACAGGCCCTGCAAATTCCCAGATTGCTAGGGAACTAGGCAGAATTTCTTGGGGTGTGAGGCTTTGTTGCTGTCTTCCCTTCCTCTACTCCAAAGCTCAAGCCATTCCATTTCCCCCCAGGCTGCAGGGCAAATGCTCTTCTGCAGAGATTCTACAACCAGATAGATAATAGGTTTGGGAATAGGACTTGTAGACATCTTCTCTCATTTTGTAATTTTGTAAACCAGGAAATGGAAGCTCAAAGAAGTTGAATAACTTCCCTGAAATCAAAATGGAGACACAGGAGAAAAGGAAATGGAAAGCCACTCCAATCTCTTTGCTTGGGACAATGTCTATGGGGTCACAGAGTCAGACATGGTGAACAACAAAAGATCAAGCAGGAGGAGTGTCATGAGAAATAGTTATAATAGCTAACTTTTATATAGCACCTACTATGTGCTATTTATGCTATACTATGTTACAATTATCATCTCATTTGATCCTTACAACAACCCTGGAGTAGGTGCTGTTATTATCTGCATTTTGCCAATGAAGAAACTGAGGCAAAGAGAGGTTAAATGGTTTGTCTGGTGTCACGCAGCTAGCAAGTATCTAAATCAGGATTTGAACTCACAAAGAGGAATTTTCCTGATTCCAGGCCTAGCACTCTATCCACTGCACCACTTAGCTGCTATGGTAATGATGGTGAACCTTTTAGAGTTAGAATGCCAGGCCCTGCCCCCACCCTCCCCCCTAGATCAAGTGTCATGCCCATCCCCCAAGAGACTGAGTACCACACTATGCCCCCCCCCAGACTGAGTGCTGTGCCCCATCCCACTCCTCCTTACCTCAGACATGGGAAGGAGGAAGTACTCCCATTGGGCTGCTGGGCACAGGAATTTGAAAAAAATGTCCTCAGGCATGATAAAGAAGAGGAAAGGAGCAGCTCCACCCCAGTCCCTCTGCCTTTCTAGTAATGAACTCTGGGGGGGTCGGGGGGAGGGGGAAAGTGGTGGTGGCCATGTGCCCACAGAGAACCCACAAGTTCACCATCACTGTGCTAAAGGATTTGATCGCAGGTGCTTTCACTCCAAGTCAAGCATTTTTTCTTGGAGTACCAGTCCCCTCTTTAAGCATAAACTAGTCCATTTGAAAGACTTGCTTTTAAGAGCCAGCATGTCTCTTCCCATAGTTGGATATGGGAGACCCAGAGAATGCTGGAGCTACAGGAAAACTGCAGGGCCAGAAACCCACCCATTTCCTGAAAGAATTCTTTGACAGAGCTTCTCTGGAATAGGATTTGAGGATACAAGATACCCATAAGAGATTAAGTGGAGAGTTACAAAGAATTTCTATCACCAAGTCAAATAGTTGTTTGGGACAACTGCCTGCAATTCAGCCAGACACACAATAGTTTTAAAGATATTAAATGCCCATGGGCTCTACTTAGCAGGCTGGCTATTCCAGTGCTCCAAAAGAGGTTGGACCCTAGGGGCAAATACTCTCCCTCTGGAGAGAAAAGATATATTCAGCTAAGACTCAGAGAACTGATGGATTCCTCTCCTCATGGAGAAAAATCAACTAAGGGTTTCTTCCTTGGCTAAGGA
The DNA here is from genome assembly GCF_027887165.1 of Monodelphis domestica. Lineage (NCBI taxonomy): Eukaryota > Metazoa > Chordata > Mammalia > Didelphimorphia > Didelphidae > Monodelphis > Monodelphis domestica. Next base: position 220,707,658 of record NC_077233.1, on the reverse strand, counting down.
CTGGCTATGTTAAAGGCCTGCATCTGTTTTTGTTTTTGTTTTTAATTACTTAAGAAAAATTAACAAGCATTTATTTTCTCTCCCAATTGGGGAAAGGTGGGAGACCCTTGTAAACAAATAAGGCTGCATCTGTTGTTTAAAAACAAGAAAAACAAAACTGGAATGAAAGCCTCAGGGTTCTAAGTGAAAAGAGAGATGGGAATGCCCACTCTTCTAGTACTGAAAAGGTATCATCACAGCCAGAAACTGGAAATAGAGAGGAAGAGAGCTAGAGAAAGAAAGGAAAGGAAGAGAAGGATGGGAAGTAGGAAAAAAGGAAGGAAGGAAGGAAGGAAGGAAGGAAGGAAGGAAGGAAGGAAGGAAGGAAGGAAGGAAGGAAGGAAGGAAGGAAGGAAGGAAGGAAGGAAGGAAAGATAGAGGGAGGGAAGGAAGGATAGAAGGAAAGAAGGGAGGAAGGAAGGCCATCTAGCCTCCCCAATAGTTTATTGCTAATCTTACTGTGATATTGCTTTAAATGTTTTTGCCTTTGAACTAATTGTGTCTTCTAATTGACTAGTAAAAATGAGTATCTTTGTGGACCCTTAGGTCTATAGTTTTGAGTGCTTATGGACCCAGAATAGCTTAGCTTCCCTGGAGGTCCATGTATAAGGGGTTGTCACTGCAAAAGAGGGGATACCCAAAGGGTACTGAAATGCTCAACTGGATATAATAAATTAATTGCTAAAGAAATTCTATGAGGGAACTTTATCAGGGAAGCCTTTTTGGAAGAAGAGAAACTTTCTCTGGTCCTTTAAGAAGAGTGATGTTAATATAATCATGTCATGTATTAGCATCAATATTAATAGTGAAGGCAAGTGGCCTTAATAGGTAGCATAAAGGATAAAATGCCAGGCCTAGAATTGGGAGTACCTGGGTTCAAATCTCTCCCCAGACACTTCCTAGCTTTGTGACTTGGGCAAATCACTTAATCCCAATTGTTTTACCCTTAAAATTGATACTAAGATTGTAAGTGAGGGTTTAAAAAATAGTGAAAGCAACTTTTTATGTTAAGGATCATGCAAAGGTTCACAGTGTTCAATATTTATGGCACACCCATTGTTTCAAAACTGAAGCTTTCCCCACAAAGATAAGTGATGGAGCATTGTTAGATGCTATTGTTCACAACCATTTTCAGCCACTTCTGACTCTTCATGCCGCCATTTGGGGTTTTCTTGGGAAATATACTGGAGTAGTTTACAATTTCCTCCTCAAGCTCATTTTACAGTTGAGGAAACTGAGGCAAATAGGATTAAGGAACTTGTCCAGGTTCACACAGTTAGGAAGTATGTGAGGATGGATTTGAACTCAGGAAGCTGAGTCTTCCTGATGCCAGGTCCAACACTCTATCCACTGCACCACCTAGCGCCCAGGGAAGTTAGTTACAATGTTTTTTCCTAAGTGACATTAGACATGGATTCTATCCTGTCTGGTTTGCAATACCTTCTACGACACAGGCCTGACACAAGTCAAACTATCCCCAAATGTTCCGTCCCAGAAGTACACTTGCTTGTACTTTTCCAGAATGAAGACAATGGGAGTAGGATGGGTCTGGGGTGACAAATAGTGATGAGGAAATTGGAACAATATTGTCACTATTGATGCTCTCTTCTAGGGACATCACCAGGCTGTGACCAGTTCCTCCATTTCATCCTGAGCATTTATCTAACCTGTAAAGAAGACTAAAAAGAGTTTTCTGGAGACCAAGAGGAGAGAGGAAATCGCAGCTGGTGTAGGGGATGAGGAAAGGCTTAATGGAGAAGGTGATATTTGTGTTAGCTTTTAAAGGATTTGGAAAGGCAGAGATGAGGCATTTCATGTAGAGGAAACAATGAAGTTGCATGATATGTACATTTAACCTACAAAAATTCAACTGGATGGGCCCAGAAGAGAAAGAGACAGAGACACTGAGAGGGAGCAAGAAAGACACAGAGAGACAGTGAGATAGAAACATGCAGAGGGGAGGCACCAGTTGGGGTGATTTTCTGCCCACCATTCTACTTAATGAGCATATAATATTGCCTTGCCTGAGAAGGGAGAGGCGGATCTCCTCTTCTTGAAGTCATTTTCAGTCCCTTCCTGCATTTCATAGAGTGAACAATTTCCCCACATGGAGTATGAGTCTAGCAGTTTCTCTTTATCATAGTCACGGTCAGTGACTTCATTCTGCCTAAGTGGGTAGAGCTAATGAAAAGTGACTATGTTAGTTGGCCTTCCTAGAATTCCTAGTCACCAGAAGTCCCCTGTTGGGTTCTCTATTACTTCCTTCTGTCCTATCTTGCCTCATAGAGAAATATGATGAAGAAAAAATTGTGGCAGAATTATTACCCTCTAATAGAATCATACTTCTGGGTGACACCCTTTCAAAAGTGTTTTCCCCCCTTAATCATCAGTTTTCCTGCTAAATTTTTATCTATTTTTTTTTGTTTGTTTTCTTCTATTTGAAAAGTCCTCCTTTTCATCTTTTCTCCTGTTCAAGAGTGTAGTTGGGTATAGTGAAAAAATAAAATGTCTGGTCAACTGTTTCCATGGCAACCATCTCAACCCCTTTGTTGATACAAAGTGTTTTCTTTTAAAGAGACCCTAGCCCCTTTCCAGACTGTACCATTTATTATGTAATTTTTTGGACAATTTTTTTTAAACCCTTACCTTCCATCTTGGAGTCAATACTGTGTATTGGCTCCAAGGCAAAAGAGTGGTAAGGGCTAGGCAATGGGGGTCAAGTGACTTGCCCAGGGTCACACAACTGGGAAATGTCTGAGGCCAGATTTGAACCTAGGACCTCCCGTCTCTAGGTCTGGCTCTCAATCCACTGAGCTACCCAGCTGCCCCATTTTGGACAATTTAAAGGACTTTAAAGGGTAATTTTACCATATATAATTTTTACTTTCTGTGCCAACTCTATGGAACCCATGGCAAGATATTATTCCATTGTATGAGCAAAGTCTCAGCAGAAAAGGAATCATAGAGAAATGGGGGGAAAAAATCATGGAGGATGAATGTTCAGGGTGTGGAGGAAGAGTTGAGATGAGTAAAACACTTGGAAGACTTTGAGGAGAGCCCTGGACTCAGGTAGGAAGAACTGAGCTTTACTATAGCCTTGGACACTTCCTAGCTATGTGACCTTGCTTAAGTCCCTTAATCTATTTCTTCAATTTCTCAACTTTCTTCTTTTCCTCTGAAACGGTTTCAAGTTTTTTCTTCTATAAAAATGAGAATAATAGCCTCTACCTCATATGGTTGTTGTGAAGATCAAATGAGATAACATAGAGAAAATAGCTTATAATTTTAGTGTATTATATAAATGCTCGTTATTGTTTTTATTTCCAATAGTATTACTAGAATAGGAAGGCAAAGCTAGAGCCATATTACAGATTTTGAATATTTGCGCATGAACTTTGATTTTTATTCTGTAGAGAATGGGGCACCACTGAGGGCTCTTAAACTGAAGAATGACATTTTGTTCAGAATTGTGTTTTCACTGCATAAATATGGCAGCCATATGAAGAATGGGGCAAGGAAATTGGTTCAAAGGTTGTCGTGGCATGGTTCAAATTTTAGTGGTGGTTGTGGGGAGAGAAAAGAAATGAAAGTTGTAGTGAGTGGGGATGGGAAAAGCATTGTGGAAGGGGGCTCTAGAGACCCTGGCAAGTGATTCTTTATGGGGGACAGCTAGAGAGGAGTCAAAGATGACTCAACTGTTTTAGGCCTTAAAGAAAATGGATGCCATTAATACAAATACAGAAAAGAGAAAGAACAATCACGGGGAAAGCATTTCCAAAGGACATATTAGGTTTCCTCCTCCAAACTATGTCTTACTACAGTCAGATCAATCTTTCTAGTGAACTGGTTTAATAACATCACTTTCCTGCTGCAAAAAGCAGCAACAACAATTTTTCTAATACCCTCCACTGAATATAGTCCAAGCTCCTTAGTATCAATTCAAGGCTTTTCATTGATTTGTCCCTAACTCATCTTTCAAAATGTATGCTTCATTCAAACTTGACTCTTTGGATTTCTGCCAAAATGTCATGCATTTTCCTACCGCCATACATTTGTTCATGCTATCTCCTTTAGCAGGAATGGCCTTCTCCAATCTCTGCCTGTTGAAATCCTCCATACCTGGAAGAAGGTAAGATGTTTGATATTGTTGTTATTGTTCATTTAGGTTAACTCTTCATGACCCCATTTAGGATTTTCTTGGCAAAAATACTAGAGTGGTTTGCCATTTCCTTCTACAATTCATTTTACAGATGAGGAAACTGAGGCAACAGAGAGTTAAGTGACTTGCCCAGGGTCAAACAGCTAGTGTCTTAGGTCAGATTTGAACTTGGGAAGATGAGTTACTAGTTCTAAACCAGAGCTTTATCCACTCTGCTACCTAACCTCCCCAAGATGCTTGATAACAGGGACCATTTGTTTCTTGTTTTTACATTTCTAACATCTAGCTAAGAGCCTTATACATCTCAGAGACTCAATAAATGTCTGTTGAATTGAATTCTGTAAGTCTCAGGTGACAAGTCATCCTCTCCCTAAAACCTTACCAGATTCCTTCATTCAGAAGTGATCTCCATCCCCTACTCTGACCCCGACTCTTAAATCCCATAGAACTTTGTTTATATCATCAATTATTTACACTTCGGTGGCAGCTAGGTAGTAGAGTAGATAGAGAACCTTTGGCTTAGAGTCAGGAAGAGCTGAGTTCAACTTTGGCCTCAGACACTTACTAACTGTGTGGTCCTGGGTAAGTCACTTAACTACTGCCTGATTCAATTTCTTCAACTGTAAAAGGAGGTTTTTAATAGCACCTACTTCACAAGGTAGTTATGAGAATCAGCTAAGATAGTATTTGTACAGTGCCTAGCACAGGGCCTAGCCCAATAGGCACTTAATTGTTTTTCCCCTTCTTTTCCTTCCATTGTACAGTACTTGCCATGTACTGTCTCGTATTTTTGTTATTTATGAATCATTTATCTCCTACACAGATTGTAAGCTTCTTGAAGGCAGGGGCTAGAGCTTCTTTCCCCCTCCCCACCCCAAACTAGCTAACAGAACTTTTTACATAATAGGCACACAATGAAAGTGTGTAGACTGATTCATAAAGAAAATGCAGTTTCCTGAAATATGGGAATTTTTCAATTATCCTAAGACTTGTATTTATTTCTAAAATTCAATTCTATTTAAATAGCAAAAGGAGATAAACCATACCCATGTTTCTCCTTTTTCCTTTCATTAATGAATTAAGATCCATAAACTCTCAATTAAAAATATATAAAAGGCTCAAAGACTCATGAGCATCATTCAAACTTGCCTTAATAGAAATCACTTTCATTTTGTTAAAGTGACATTTTTCTTTAGATGGTGTGAATTTTAGTAAAGGGGCCTATATTAACCAGAACTCTCCCCTGCCTTCCCCTAAAAACACACTTTCTGGACATTATAATGAACAAACAATTCATGCTCTGCTCAGCTCTGTTCCATGGAAGCCTTCTCTTGGAGACGGTCTGCCCGTGCGATTCACTGGCAGATGTACAGTGTTTGACAAGTTTGCCAGTAGGCATCAATGAATGAGACTGTCTGTGTACTGACCCATACCAGCCCGTAGCGGAGACTTCCCCAGGGACACATATAACACAACACAAGAGGACACAAACAGAGCCACTGCCACTGAAAAGAGTACTAGATTTAGAGCCAGAGGACCTGGCCAAGGGAAAAGACAATATACAAATTCTGAAATAATACACTTCTTGTTACCATTCAGCCATTTCAATCTCCTTTTCATGGGATCCTCGTGATCCCATTTTGAGTTTTCTTGGCAGAGATACTAGAGTGGTTTGCTATTTCCTTCTCCAACTCATTTGAAAGATGATGAAACTGAGGCAAACAGTTAAATGACTGGCCCAGGGTCACACAACTAATACATGCCTGAGGCCAGATTTGAACTCAGGAAAATGAGTCTTCCTGACTCTGAGTCCAACACTTTATCGTGCCACCTAGCTACCCACTAATATACTAGTGGGGCTGCTAGGTAGCACAGTGGATAGAGAGCCAGGCCTGGAGTCAAGAGAACTCAGATTCACATCTGACCTCAGAAACCTATTAGTTGTGTGACTCTGGGCAAGTCACTTAACCCTGATGGCCCAGCCCTTACCACTCTTCTGTCTTAGAACAAACACCTACTAGGATAAGATAATTATGACGCATGTAAAATAAAGCTTCCCAATCACAATGGGTTCATAGAATAATAGTTCTAGAGATGGAGGGGGCATTGGAAGTCCTCTAGTCTATTCCACTCATCTTACAAATGAGAAGACCGAGAGCTAGAGAGGGTAAGAATTTGCCCAAAGTCACATAGCCAAGATTTAAATTCAAGTTCTTTGAGTAACTTTCTATTCTGTTGTTGTTGTTTTTTAATCCTCCCCTCCCATTTTAGAATCAATGCTGTGTATTAGTTCCAAGTCAGGAGAGTGGTAAGGGCTGGGAAATTAGGGTTAAGTAACTTGCTCAGGGTCCCACAGCTAGGAAATCACACAGATCTGAACCCAGGACCTCCCATCTCTAGGTGTGGTCCTCAATCCACTGAACCACCTAGCTACCCCCTTTAATTTTTTTTTTAGTTAAGCTAACGTCCACCAGATTTAGCAGGTCCCATAATTCTCCACAGGTCTGGAGCATTTGGTTTCTTATGGTTCCTGAAGGGAATGAGATCTTGTACCCTAGGACATCCCTGCAGTGAATTTGATTGTTGCCCTCCTGAGTTTGCCAGATGAAGTTCAGTGGTTCATGGTTAAAAGCTTGGGTTTACTCTGAGTCAGTAAGGACATCACCTGGTTGCTTCAGAAGGGTTGGGAGCCAGGGGGGCTGGGGTGGGGGAGGGAAGATTTAAGTATTCTGCTCACATTTCTATCTAATCAATCTAATATCTCACTTGTTTCCACCCAAAGGAAAATCTTGGAAATACAAAAAGGCAAATTCCACAGCGTAATCAGGAATGATAATAATAATAATAATAACAGAATTCACATAGCACTTTAAGGAACTTTACAAATATTATTTCATTAGATCCTCACTGCAACCCTTTGAAATAAGTGCTTTAATCTATTGTCTCCACTTTACAGATTATCAAACTGAGGCAGATAGAATTTATTTGACTCTCTGAGGTTCCCACATCCTTTCTGAACTCAGATCTTCCTAGTTCTAGGTCCAGTACTCTATCCAGAGTCACTTAGCCCAACACGTAGGTTAACCTTAAAATTCATTTTAAAATCTGCTTTCTTTACAGGGCAAAACATTCTCAAAGAGCTTCTGAGGATGTTACAGAGTTATGCAAAATTAATATTAATAGTAGCTGACATTTGATTCGGTACTTTAAATATCTCTGTAGCCAGAGCAACTGTCATGTTAGAGGGCAGAGCCTGACTGAGGAGGGACTGAATCCTCCCAGGCCAGCCTTGGCTCCTCTCATGGGAACAATGTTGGGTGAGACATTCTCTCTGGTCACGCTCTCTCCTTTTCTCCTCGCCTCCCACCCCCCAACCCCCCACTGGAGAAGAGGTTTTTGCCAGAAGATCTATGTATCCACATAGCAGTGATGGCCCCTGTAGCAGTGGTCTTTTTTTTTTTTTGCCAAGAAACTCATTTGTAAATAATAAAACCTAGTAAAACAGAAATCAGGGAAGGTAGACATATTTGACAGTACAAAGTGAAGAAGAGGATCCTGGATCTCATCCACTGGGGAAATTCTCTGAAGTCTCCCCAGCAGGAAGCTGGGGAGTGGGACATGAAGGTGATTTCCTACTCCTCTCATGCCTTCCCAGAATCCTCCTCTGAGCCACCTGAAGTGGGGTGGGCCCCTTTATAAAGCTGACTTACACACAAACCCCCCAACAACTTGAAAGTTACACCTTTACAAAACAAAACAACCCAATTTGCTTAACCCAGGGCAAAGAGACACCCCAAATCCAGCTGAAATTCTGCCTTTTTAGCAAATTTGGAGATTAGTAAAAATCAAAATATCAGACTTGAAATCTGATCACTGAACATCAGTCTGTGACCTTTTCACATTCTGTGTATTCAGACCAGTCCCTGCTAGCTCCATGTTAGCATCCTGTGCAATTAAAAGAGAAAAATGATCTTTATTTAGGAAAAGCCGGCTTTAAATGACTGTAAAAACAGCAACTAAATTTCCTGAAAAGAGAACGAGAATCTGTATTGAAACATCCATCCTTTCAGACAGAAAGAGGAGAGAAAAGATATTCCAATAGCTATTTGGAGTTACAGGGTAGAACACACACCTCTTGGTCACTTTTTTTTAAACTCCCCTACCTTCTGTTTTAGAATTGATACTAAGTATCAGTCCCAAGGCAGAAGAGTGGAAAGAGCTAGGCAACCCAGGGTCACCCAGCTAGGAAGCATTTGTGGTCACATTTAAACTCAGCTCCTCCCATCTCTAGGTCTGCTTCTCTGTCCACTGAGCCACCTCACTGCCCTGATTCAGTCTTTTATTGTTGCCACTGTTAAATCTCGTGTTATCCTGACTATTTATTATACACTGTTACAATGAGCATGACTGAAGAGAATACTCCGTTACATGTTTTCCTTTTCTTCTCTAAACAATCCTGTGAAGTTCTACAAGGGTCCCTGTTTTACATCTAAGGAAACCAAGACTCAGTGCATTTTCCCGCAGCCACTCCAAGATTTGTCATTTGCCATTTTTGCCAGTCTGATGGGTATGAAAATATCTGATGGGTATGGACTATCAGGATTGCTTTAATTTTCATTTCTCTAATTAGAACTGATTTAGAGCATTTCTCCTCCTCTCCCCCATATTGGTATCCTAATTTTCTTCCCTTGAGAACTGTCTGTTCTTATTTTTAGACAATTTATCATTTGGGAAATGGCTTTTATTCTTATAAATTTCAATCAGTTCCTTAAATATCCTAGTAATGGAGACCTTTATTTGAGAAACTTGTTGCAAATATTTTTTTTTCATTTAATTGTTTCCCCTTAATCTTAGCATTATTTGCTAGTAAAAAAAATCTTGTCTTTGATCTGAAGTAGGATTCAGCTTTTACTGGTTTCAGGCCCAGCACACTTTCTTTCTTTTTTAAAAAAAAATCCCTATGTTTTGTCTTAGGATCAATACTAAGTATTAGTTCTAAGGCAGAAGAGCATTAAGGGCTAGGCAAGAGGGGGTGGGGTGGGGTTAAGCAACTTGCCCAGGGTCACCCAGCTAGGAAGTGTGTGAGGCCAGATTTGTACCCAGGACATCCCATCTCTAGGCCTGACTCTTCATTCACTGAGCTCCCCCCCCCCCCAGCACACTTTCTGCTACACATCATTGCCTTTCAATAATAATGACCTTAAGGTATCAAGAATAGAAGGAATGATCTTCCCTATCCTCTTATTGATGGAGGCATGGAAATGTATAACATGCCTTAGAAAGCTTTCTATTCAAAATAATTAAAATAAAAGATTTTTGGTGCTTAAAAGAATGAGATTTCATTATCTAGGAAATTCATTACTATGGAATACCTCATTCCCCGATGATGCAAGATAAATGAAGTGTCATTCTCTGTGTGTGGATGAATACATCCATACAGATGTGCACACACATATGAAACCAGCTAAAATTCATTTTTACAAGGCTGGAGATAATTGCTCCATGGGATAGATCACAGCCTTACTTATACAATAGATTTGAAGCCAGAAGGGACATCAGAGGTCATCTAGCAATCCAACTTTTTGATTTTTAAAAAAATCTTGATCTTCTCTCTTAGAATCTATGCTGTGTATTGGTTACAAGTAAGCAGAGTGGTAAGGGCTAAGCAATGGGAGTTAAGTGACCTGCCAAGATTCACATGGTTAAGAAGTGACTGAGGTCAGATTTGAACCCAAGACCAGCTTCTTTAGGTCTGGCTCTCTATCCTCTAAGCCACCTAGGTGTCCCCTAACTCCTTGATTTTACAGATGAGGATATCAAGGGACATCCAAGTGAAGTGACTTAGCCAAAGCCCAAAGATGATAAATAGGAGAGCCACAGTTTATACTCACAGATTCCACATTTGCAAGTTCAGAGCTCTTTATAATTTACCTAGATGCTGAGGTTCAGAGAGATTAAGGTAGACGTTCAAGATCACATGAGTAGCAGGTACCCAACCTGTAAAGTGAGGAGTTTTAACTAGCTAGACTCTATTGCCATGTTGGTGAAGCTGTGGCACGTATGCACAGCAGGCACTCAGGGAGCTGTTCTGTCCCCCTCTTTCCAGCACCTGAGACATTTTTTGCATGCCCTATTCCTCTGTCCAGCTGTCCAAAGCAAATACTTTTCCCCTCAGATCTCTCTGGTAATGAGAGGGCTCACAGAAAGCTTGAATTTGCCCTCTGGGCACTGGAACTCAGAAAAGGTTCATCAACACTGCTCTAAGGTATTCTCTGACTGTGGACTTAAGTATTCGAGACTGAGTGATGGGGGACTGTCTAGAGGCAAGGTATCTGGGGAACACTGAGGACCCAGACTCTCCTTTCCTGCTCTGGAAGATGTTATACTTCTTTCCTGGGCATCTGAAGTCTTGGAGGAGGAAACTACTCCCCCAGGTTCCCAATGGACTCTTGGCCAGGAAAGCGTATTGGGAATGTAAAAGTCACATGCCTGCACAGAGGATCTGAGCCTGTTCTCAGGCCCACCCTGGTGATGGGGTGCTGGTGTTGTTTTTTTTTTTCCCAGAGTTCAGATCTTAGAAATATAGACAGTGTCTCTCTAGTGAGGAAAGGGGTTTTCTAATTTATTGCATTTATGGAATTGCACCTCCACAGAGGCACAAATAGCAGCAGCATACCAATAAAGTCAGCCGTTCGAAGGTGGATATTTCTACTTTTGTCATAACAAAATAATTAAAAAAGGATTCAGGGGATCAGAACTTGCGTGTCGTCGAGGCAGCAGCCACCTTAACCCTTCACTCACTGGACCAGGCTGTGAGAGGCCATGGTTGCACAACAGCTTTTGTGGGTTTCTCACCCTGCTCAAAGGAGGAGACAAGGCTGCCAAAAAGGCCTCTGGAGTATGACTGGACTTGGACTGTCTCTCTTAGTTCTAGTTCTGTGGTTCCGTCCTCAATCAGTGGTGGAGACCACTGCTGCTCACTGATGGGAAGACAGAATGGACACCCAAGATACGAGCAGAATAATAACAAAACCACAGAATCTCTATGCTAAGAAGTCAGGTCATCTAGTCCAACAGGTGCCTAAACAGGAATCCCCTCTGTAATGTGCCTAATGTGTGATAATCTAGCTTCTATTAGATGGGGGCAGCCAGGTGGCACAGAGGATAGGGCATGAGCCTGGAATCAGGAAGATCTGAGTTCATACCTGACCTCAGACAGTAGATGTGTGACCCTGAGAAGTCACTTAACCCTGTTTGCCTCAGTTTCCCTAATGTGAGACTACTACCTAGGCTCCATTAGAAGCCTTCCAATGAGGGCAGCTAGGTTACTCAGTGGATTCAGAGCCAGGCCTAGAAAAGGAAGGTTCTGTGTTCAAATATGGCCTCAGGCACTTCCTCGATGGGTGACCCTGGGCAAGTCACTTAACCTCCCTTGCCTAGCCCTTACCATTTTTATGACTTGAAACCAATACAGAGTATTGATTCTAAGATAGGAGATATGGGTTTAAAAAAAATAATAAGTCTTCCAATGACAATGACTGTCCCTCAACACATCCCATTCCATAGACAATTAGTTATAAGGGATGTTAGAGATGAATCTCTTATTTGACAGACGAGAAAAATGAATCTTAGAGAGATAAAATAACTCACCTAACATCACACAGCTTGTAAGTGTCTAAAGCCATATTGAATTCTGGTCTTCTTGATTCAATGGGGGGCAACTGGATGCCATAGGAGATGGGGCACTGGTCTGGAGTCAGGAAGATGTGAGTTCAAATCTAGCTTCAGACACATAACAGATATGTGAGCTTGAGCAAGTCAGGCAACCCTGTTTGCCTCAGTTTCCTCATCTGTAAAATGAGCTGGAGAAGGAAATGGTAAACCAGTCTAGGATCTTTGCCAAGAAAATGCCAAGCACTGGGGGTCAAAGAGCCAGGCACAACTAAGATGACTGAACAACAACAAACTTCCTGACTCCAGTGCTCTGTTCACTGTGCCATCCAGCTGCCTCTAGCAGATGAAGAAGGTCCATTGTTCAGACTCAGACATGCAACTAAAAATGCTAGTCCCTTGGTCTAGGCATATTGGACAGACACTTCAAAGGCACAATGAGCACAGGCAAGAGCTGAATAGGAGGAAGAGAATGGGCAGCTTTGCATCAGGGCAATCATGCAGTGCTTCTAGTAATCCCTGATTTGTCCCCGAAACACAGGTCAGTCTTTCTTAAGATCAATATTTTTCTGGCAATGCTCTGTCACTGCAAAGCATGGACCTCTCCCCCCATTCTCCCATCCACACCCCTCCCCCCCAAGGATTCAAGTTACATGTGATCCTAATAAAGACGCACAGGGGATGTGAACAGGCCCATTGCCGATGAAGAATAGGAATGCAGAAGTGATGTCACCATCAAAGAGATAACTATACTGGGACAGGAAGAGAGGATGGTCATATAGTAAGAACATGGGGTAGCCAGCAGAGGATAGTTTCAGGCCCAGGATCAGAAAGACTCATCTTCGTGAATTCAAATCTGGCTCAGGCACTTACCAGCTGTGTGATCCTGGGCAAGCCGTTAAACCTTGTTTGCCTCAGTTTCCTTATCTGTCCAATGAGCTGGAGAAGGAAATGGCAAGCCACTCCAGTATCTTGGTCCTGAAAACTCCAGAGAGTCACACCCAAATGAAACAACTGAATAACCACAGGGTAGATAAGAAAAGACTCAAAGGAAAAGATGTTAACTGCCTTCCAGGAATATGAAGAACTGCCATATGGAGGAGGGATTAGATTCGTTCTGTTTGGCCCCAAAGGACAGAATCAAGAGCAGTGGGCAGAAGTTAAAAGCAGGCCAAGTTAGGCTGTCCACAATTAGGATTTGTTTCATTAAAACACAGTGACTTCTCCCTTCTAGGAGGTCTTCAAGCAGAGGCAGGATGGCCACTCTTCAGTTATTCTATGGTGAGGGATTCTTTGGGAATATGAGTTAGTCTAGACCAGTGGTTCTCAACCTTTCTAATGCCAGGACCCTGCAATACAGTTCCTCATGTTGCAGTGACCCCAAACCAAAAAAGTATTTTGGTGGCTACTTCAAAACTGTAATTTTGCTACAGTTATGATTCGGAATGTAAATGCCTGATATACATTATGTATTCTTATTGCTACAAATTGAGAGGTTGAGAACCACTGGTCTAGACAGACGCTGACGTCCTTTTTACCTCAAACATGCTGGGATTCTGGGATAGGGATTTCCCCCTGAGGAAACTGTACTGTCATTGAGGAAACTGCCCATCCACCACGGAAACTCCCTTCACCTCTGCAGCAAGTATTCTGCAACTTGTCATTTTAGAGTTGCCTGAAAACAGGGAGGTTATTAAAATGTATCATACAGCTGTGCTGGAGGAAGAACTTGAACTCGGGCATTCCTGACTCTGAGGACAGCTCTCTATCCACCAGATGGGAAGTAGCCCCACCTTGGCAAAACCATTTCAGCAGGCAGGTTAAACCAGGATGAAGCTAATCGGTGTCTACTCCAAGCAGGTGAAGACTCCCCCAGCAGAATGGACAGATGAAAACAATTGGTTCTAACTGCCATGAAGGCAACTGAAGCAGGCGCTGTAAAGCACTGAGCTTGGTCATTCACCGAAGATGCTAAGATCATCCACTACTTCTTGGGTCATCAACAGTTATCTTGACTCTGGAAGAGAGAGTGAGGCTAATGACTTTGGGCAACTCTGCCTCACTTAATTCCAGTTCATGCACAAGTCAAGATATCACCCATGAGGTCATTGGTCCTCTGAAAATGAAGCATGAGGGGACAACGAGGATTGTCAGTGGATGGAGAGCCAAGCCTAGAGATAGGAAGTCTTGGTTCATATCTGGTCTCAGACCCTTCCTAGCTGGGTGACCCTGGGCAAGTCACTTAACCCCCATTGCCAGTTCTTACCACTCTTCTGCCTGAGCTTTGAAGGAAGATGAGGATTATGGGAGATAAAACTAAGGAAAGAGAGCATTCCAGCAAGGAATTCAGGCCACATGGGAATGAACAGAAGTGGCAATGGAGTGCTGAGTTTGGGAAATGTCTAATAGCTCAGTTTGGCTAGAATAGAGAGCATTTAAAGGTGAATAATCTAAACTATAGCTTGAGCCAGGTTGAGAACCTTAAATACTAGGCTAAAGAGTTTGTCTTTTCTCCTATGGGCAGTAGGGAATGAGGGAAGATTTTGAGTGACACAGTCAGCCTTGTGCCTGAGGGAACATTCCTTTGGCAGCTGTGAAGAGGACTGTAGAGGGTAGAGAGACAATTTTAATAGTTCAGACAGATGATAATGAAGAGCAGTACTTGGGTGGCGACAGTGGGAGGAAAGAGGAGGGTACAGGCGTGAGATATGTCCCAGAAAAGGAATAAGCAGGGGTATGAGGAACATGAGAAAGGGTACACTCAAAGATATCCCTGAGGTTTCAGACTCTTGAGGCTGAGTGAATGGAGGGGCCACTGATAGGACGAGTAAAGTTAGAAGAATGAGAAGATTTAGGGAGTACAATAATAGGTTTGGGTTTGAATATGTTGAGCTCAAAGTCTTGGCAGGATAGCCAACTGGAGACATCCAATGGGCAGTTGGAAATGTGAGACTGAAGCTCAGAAAAAGATCAGGGTTGGAGATGCAAAGTGGGAAGTAATCTGCTTACACATGATAGCCAAAGCCAGAGTGAATGATATTGCCATGATTGAGAGTATAGAAAGAAAAGAAGGTCAACAGTCCTAAATTGTTAGAGATGGGGAAACTGAGATAGCAAGAAGAGATATGATTTACCCAAAGTTACATATGTGTGGAGTGGCAAGTCTGGAAATTTAACCTAGATCTCTTTGGTGCTTGCACCATTGTTCAGGGCTTGGGGGCCAATGTCTGATTGCTTTCTGGGAAAGTATTCACTGAGATCAAGTGGATTAAGCTCCCTATTTGGCTAAGGGAAAGTGGCTACCACATTATTCTCCCTGCTCTTCTTCCCCTGCCTCAGATACTCTTGTTTCCACTCTGCTTGCCACTAGGGATTGGCAGGATAGCGTTAAGAGTTCTTTGGTCCAACTGATGGAGACCTTAGGGGATGGAGTTTGTTTATCTTGTGGTTGTTCCCTGGGTGATAGTCTTCCCTCATTGTACACCGTGGTGTCGGGCAGTATTCTGCCAGCTTTAAAATGTTGGCACAGATAGACACACACAGAGACATGCAGGTCTATGATGTTGTGATGGAGATCTTTCAAGAGGCTTCTTCTTTAGCTCCTAGATGAGATGGATGTTCAATCTTTAGCCTTTGGGGTGCCTTCATTTGTCTTTGCCTCTCTCCTATGTTCCATTTCCTCTGTCTTCTCTCTTAGGCATCCTGGTACATGGAAAGGGTGTTGGATTTAGAATTAGAGTAACTGGGTAGTTTGTCTCTGGCACTTATGTGAGTGACCTTGGGCAAATTATATAACCTCTCTAGGCCTCAGGTTCATCATCTATAAAATGAAGGAGTTGGTCTAGAAAGCTTCTAAGGTCCTCTAAATCTAATATAAAATGAAGGAGTTGGTCTAGAAGGCTTCTAAGGTCCTCTAAATCTAATATAAAATGAAGGAGTTGGTCTAGAAAGCTTCTAAGGTCCTCTAAATCTAATATAAAATGAAGGAGTTGGTCTAGAAGGCTTCTAAGGTCCTCTAAATCTAATTTCATACCTCAGGCATTTATCCAGGATGACCATGTAGTCATTTGCCCTGCCACTCCCTCTGTCCTGCTTCTTCCCAAATGGACAAGCACTCTGCATGAGGGACCTCCAGATTTCATACCCACAGTCCTTGTGGAAATTAATCCATTGATCTTTAAAACTTCTAATCTGGGGCTGAGTCATCTCAAGCAGTAATTGAGTGGATTTAAAGTTAGCTAGCCTACTCAAGCCAGAGCCAGGTCAGACCACGCTTGGCATCCCATCTAACTGCCCACCCAAGGCCATCTTGCTATCTCCCCTGCCATGTGTACTTTCCTTCTCTACTTCCTTTATTAGGCAGTGTAATCAAATAACAATGCCCTTGCTTTGGGAAATAGTGCATTCATTGACTTCCCCATGAACTTACTATCCCCATAACTCTGCAAACCAAGACTCCCTACTTTTTCTGTTAAATAAATTTTTATTGATGTCTTTTGCATTTCTGTTGCCTAAATTGTCACTTCAACTTTTAAAATATTTAGAATTTATTTTTGTTTATGGGTTGGGGTTCTTCCATTACTCTCCACCCATGATGGATTGTAAACTCCTCAAGGGCAAGAAATACCCCAAGCTGTCATTTTTGTTTTTATATTTCCAGGGCCCAGCACACAGAAATTCTTAATGCTTGTTGAATGAATGAATGAATCAATAACTACCTCACTAGATAGCTAACGCAAGTAATTGTTGTTATTCTTTTGTGGTGCTTTGGGTCACCAGAGGAGAAATTGGATCCCTTCGTAAATCACATGGAGTGGATAGAAAAAAAATCTAATAATGTGATGTCTGCTTTAATTTGAATAAATTCTTCTCTGGAAGAATTCAGTCTGTAGCCTTGCATCTGCATATCCATATCCAAGTTAAGAGACCCAGGGAGAGGTTGGAGGAGAAGACTATGCATATCCTGGTGTTCATAAAAATACATTTGTTTTCCCATGCTCCCTCTGGGGCTTCAATCTAGTTCAATTATAGAATAAAAGGCAGTTCCTTGAGACCATTCAGAGAAATCATAGAATATGAGACCTCAGGGTCCTTAGAGACCATCTAGCCTAGTCCCTTCATGAGGTGAGGTGAGGAATCTGAGAGATGGAGAGGGCAAGTGACCTATGAGTTATGTTAATCCGTCTACCTCTGTGTCATCTCATAAAATAATTTTCTGGGAGACGGTGCCCCAGGACATAGTGGTCGACCTGCTTAGGCTCTGTTATCTTCTCCAGAACAGCAGAAAGGAAAATGGAGATGTCTAGAGATAGCAAGTTCACAATTAGTAGCATACAAGGTATAGATTGCTTCTGGGGAATCCTTGATTTGGGGGAGGTGATGGTGTTACTAAGCAATTTGGACCCCATGTGGAGGGTCATTGGTTTTTTACATTTCTCTGTCAATTCTTCCAAGTTTCCCCAGGAAATACAACAGGGAGATTTTTCTGAGCAATCAATCTTAGGGCCATACATATAAAGCTAGAAAAGATCTCAGAGGACATCAAGTCCAACTTTCTCACTCTACAGATGAAAAACTGAGGCCCAGAGAGGTTGTGACTTGCCCTCAGGGTCCCAGGTAGAAAGTGGCTGAAGCAAGATTTGAACCTAAACCTCCTTGTCTCAAGCTCCTGGCTTCTCTGGCTTCCTTTAGGTCTCAGCTAAAATCCCATCTTTTCAAAGAAGCCTTTCCTTAGTCCCCTGTGAAAGTTAATGCCTTCTTTCTGTGATTATTGCAAATTTAGCCTATATGTGTATCTTGTTTGCACATCATCTTCTGTGATGCGCTTTCCTAGTAGCTTCTGGACTTATTGATGTGGCTTCCTCCGAGCAGAAAAAAGTCCACCTATGAGAAATTGGGGCCTTTCAGACTTAATAGATGATCACAGATTCAACAGACTTCCCCAAGACCACATGAATTGCCCAACTTCTCTTGCTGACCACCCAGGTTTTCCTATGGAGACAAGATGAATGAGGAGGGCCTGATCTCCTTGATAAGTATTGGAGAATATAGACAGAATATTTGTTCTATGTTATGGCTTAGTAAACTGCCTTTTGTCACCCATTGAAAGAATTTATTCCATTACAACGTGGAGCCTGGACCTGCCTGAGTCAAGCTTACATCTAACAGGAGGACATGGAGAGAACCAAACAGGATGAAGTAGGGATTGTTGCAATCTGCCCCACTGGAGGAGCATCCATGCCAATGGCATCACAGAGCCATCATTACCTCAAAATAAAAGCACTAGAAAGGGCAATGACCATGCCACCGAACATATAATGGAAGAGAAGTTCTCAAAAACCCTTTTGTAATCTTAAAAAAAAAAAGAACGATACCTTCTATATTAGAATTGAGACTAAAAATCAGTTCCAAGGAAGAAGAGTGCTAAAGGCTAGAAAATTAGGATTAAATGATTTACCCAGGGTCACACAGCTAGAAAATCTGAGTCCAAATTTGAACCTAGGACCTCCTCTCTATCCACAGAGCCACCTAGCTGCCACTGGAAATCTTGGTACCCTTAAAAAATTTTGAGGAAGGGAACCCCCTCAAAGAATTTTTATTTATGTGGGTGATAGATTTATGTGGGTCACTAGCTCGGTGACCTTGAGCAAGTCATTTAATCCCTGCTTCTGTTTCATCATCTGTAAAATGGGAACAATAATATTACACCTACCATCCAGGGTTGTTGTGAGGATAACATAAGATAATATTTGTAAAGTATTTAGTACAGCACCTGGTACATAGTAAGTGCTATATAAATGTTAGCTATTATTATTATTATTATTATTATTATTACTATATGGCAATATTTACCATCTTTGAAATGAAATCATCTTAGAATTATTGCAAAAATAATTTTGACCTTTTCAGCCCCCCTGAAAGGATCTCAAAAACCTTCAGGGGTCTCTAGACCACACTTTGAGAACCAGTGAGCTAGAGCCTAAGGCTAAGGAATGAAACACTTTGGATTCTTTGAAGGTGGCATCATGTAAACACTGTGGTCATACACCATGCCAGGCTCAGCGCTGCCTCCTTTGAGGCAAAATCTCTGCAGACCATTCCCTCCCCCCACCCTCCCACCCCCGACAGAGTATCCTCTGCCTTGCTCTACTCTCTTCATGGAAAAACCACAGGGCCACAGGCTGTCCTGCCCAACTTCTGATCTACTTTGAAGGCCAGGCCAGATTCCTCCAACTTATCCAGGAATTCCAGATGGAGACCGGAGGATAGGAAAGTGGGATGAAGGTGATATCTTTATGCAAGCGTCTAGGGAACTTGTGGATGTGCTCTATCCAAGCTCCAGAACATTTGGGCATTTGATCCGTATTTAGAAAAGAAATGGACATTCTCAGTTTTGTCAGTACCCTTGGAGACCGTCTTGCCCAACCCTCTCCTTCTGTATATGAAGAAACTGAGGCCCAGGGAGAAAGGGACTTGCCCAGCACCTCATAGTTAGTACCAGTAGAGGCAGGATTTGAACTGAGATCCTCTGACTCCACAACCACCTACTGTTTTTTCCATGGTGCCACCCTGCTTCCCTGTTTACCTCAGGGTCTCTGATGTGTGGAATTGCTTTGTAAGGCAATGATAAAGTGAAACTTTATGATGAGTCCCTTTCAGTCAGTAACTAGATCCTCTTGGAGAAGGTTCTCTAGGGACATGCCCCCCACATTCTGCTCTTTGGTCAGTAGCTTGCCAGGGAGGCTCCTGGTCTTTGTCCAGATAGACAGACCCTGCCCAGATTGGATCATCTGGATGGATGGCTCCCCTAGTGGTCCAGATTGGGCTGAAGGCTCAGGATGGGCCCCAGAAGAAAATTGCCTTTTCTCCCATCACTCTTCTTCACCAAGTCACCTCAGTCCACAGTTAAATGGTGCAGAGGCCCCCAATGCACACAGAACCCCTATTCCAGCCAGGGCTGGCCTGGGCCTCAGCCCAAGGTTGGCCCATGACCCAAAGGATGCTGGTGGCCCTGGGCAATAATCAAGTTGACCAGAGGGAGGGAGGAAGGGCCAGCTCTGGGGAGGGCAGGGGGCTGGCGAATTCTTGGGAGAGTTCATTAGCCTCAGGTGCGGGTGCGAGGAGGCGAGGGGAAGCCCCTTCATTTAGGCCCACAGCCCTGTCAGGGAGTAGCCAATGGCAAGGGAGGCTGGTCCCAGGCCTGCGGCTCCAGCTGTCACCCTGAGCGATGAATTACATGCTATAAGAAGGTGTTGACAGGAGCAGCTGGACATGAGAGAGTGATGAAAAGAGAACAAAATTCATTCCGAGTTCAGACAGACTAGCTCGTTAGGGAGAAAGGAGAGGGGGCGAGAGCAGCGGCAAGTGCTCCACCTTCTGGGCAAAGGAGAGAAGGAGAGGAGGGGAGGGGAGCTGAGGGAAGGGAGAAGAGAGGAAATGGGGAGAGGAGCAAAGAGAAGAGGAAGAGAGAGGGAGAGAGAAGGAAGGAGAGAAAAATAGAGGGGAAAGAGGAGAGAGAAGCAGAGAGAAGGCAAGTAATAAAGGGAGAGAGGGGGAAAGGGGGAGAGGAGCAGAGAAAAGGAGAGGAAGAGAGGGGAAGAGAGAAGGAAGGAGAAAATAGAGGGGGAAGAGGAGAGAAGCAGAGAGGGAAAAAGGGAGAGAGGGGAGAAAAGAGGAGAGGAGCAGAGAAAAGGGAGAGAAAGAGAGGGAAAGCGATAAGGAAGGAGAGAAAATAGAGGGGAAAGAGGAGAAAGAAGCAGAAAGAAGGAGACGAATAGAAGGAAAGAGAGAAGAGAAGAATAGAGGAGGAAGGGGAGGGGAAAGGAGGGAAAAAGGGAAGGGATAGAGGGAAGAAGTCATGGAAATAGGAAAGGAAAAGAATAGAAGAGAAAGGAGGGAAGTGTAGAACAGAAGAATAGAGGGGGAGAGAGAGAGAATGGGAGAGAGAGAAAAGAAAAGAAAAGAATCAGGGTAGGAGAGAGGAAGGGGCAAAGAGGCCTCTCCCTTCCCCTCAGCCCAGGAAAAACCTGGAAAGTTCTCAGAAGGCAATTGAGTTCTTCCTTTATTCCAAACTACTGGAGATATAAAAACCCTGGCCCTGAATGGCTGTCTTACTTAAGGCCAGGGACTTGAACAGGATGAAATACTGATTCAGTTCTGGTTTGGAGAATATTTTGATTTTAAGACTACAGAAAATATTTAGATTCAGTTCTACTTCAAACTGGTTCACCAAAAACTTTTAAAATAGAGTTTTAAAAGCAATTTGCTCAATTTTGTGGTTTATATGGCTCTATTGGGTTCAAATTCTTGACAGAAACACATGTTGGAGTGTAAGAGGAAATGGAATCCTTTTCATCTATAAAATGGGAGTAGAACTTGGAGGGTGGGCTAAATGATTTTTAAGGTTCTTTCCAACTCTTCTTTTCTCTTCTCTTCTCTTCTCTCCTCTCCTCCTCCTTCCCTTCCCTTCCTTTCTCTTGCCTTCTCTCTTCTCCTCCTCCTTCCCTTCCCTACTTTTCCTGCCCCTTCCCTTCTCTTCATCTAGTCTAGCATTGGGGTCAGCTGGATGACTGAATGGATAGAGCATCAGACTTGGAGTCAGGAAAATCTGAGTTCAAATCAGATCTCAAACATTTACTATCTGTGTAACCCTAGGTAAGTTACTTCACCCTCTTTACCTCAGTTTCCTTATCTGTGAAATGGGCTGGAAAAGGAAATGGAAAGCCAGTCTAGTATCTTTGCCAAGAAAATCTCAAATGGGGTCATGAAGAGTAGAAATGCCTCAACAACAGTAACAATCTGGTCTAGCAGAATCTAATATTTTCACACTCCACAAAATGAGTTCTTAATCACTTGAAGGTTCCTATCACTTTGGATTCTCCAGAGTGATTCATTATTTTCCCTCTTGTAAGGAGATGAAAGGTGCCTCTACTGATCTAATTTGGGGCCCAAAAGTGAAACAGAGAATTTGGACAAGGGCTCAAAGGAGAAGCACACAAGAAACAAAAAAGGGTTATATAACAAGGCCTTTGAGGTAAAGCTAAAGGAACTTACATAAGTTAAGAGGGAAAAGAGAAAACTAAATGCCACAATGGATAGAGTGCCAGGCCTGCAGCCAGGAAGGCTCATCTTCCTGAGTTCAAATCTGGCCTCAAACACTTACTAGCTGTATGTCCTTGGGCAAGTCTCTTAACCCTATTTGCCTCAGTTCCTCATCTGTGAAATGAGCTGGAAGGGGAAGCTAGGTAGCTCAGTGGATTGAGAATGAGGCCTAGAGATGAGAAGTTCTGGTTTCAAATCTAACTAGACACTTCCTCATGATGCTGGGCAAGCTGCTTAACCCCTATTGCCTAAACCCTTACCACCCTTCTGTCTTAGAACCAATAAGAAAGAAAGAAAGAAAGAAAGAAAGAAAGAAAGAAAGAAAGAAAGAAAGAAAGAAAGAAAGAAAGAAAGAAAGAAAGAAAGAAAGAAAGAAAGAAAGAAAGAAAGAGAAAGAAAGAGAGAGGGAAGGAAGGAAGGAAGAAAGAAGGAAGGAAAGAAGGAAAGAAGGAAAGAAGGAAAGAAGGAAAGAAAGAAAGAAAGAAAGAAAGAAAGAAAGAAAGAAAGAAAGAAAGAAAGAAAGAAAGAAAGAAAGAAAGAAAGAAAGAAAGAAAGAAAGAAAGAAAGAAAGAAAGAAAGAAAGAAAGAAAGAAAGAAAGAAAGAAAGAAAGAAAGAAAGAAAGAAAGAAAGAAAGAAAGAGAGAGAGAAAGAGAAATCTGGAAAAGGAAAAGCACTCCCATACTTTTGCCAAGAAAATCCCAAATGGGGTCATGAAAAGTCAGACTCAACTGAAACAACTAAACAACAACAAAGGAGGCTGAAAGGATTATTGACTATTTAAAGGAATTTTAGTTAATGATGATTTTATCTCTTCCCAGAAGAAAGAGGACCAAAATTGTAACATGAGATGACTGTAATCACAAAGAATGAGTTTCCTAGTCATGAGAGTTTGAACAGAGACTGTACCTGTGATTCTACTGATATAGGGAGCTCCCCAGTGAAGGAACACTAACCATTGGAGTTGACACCTCTTCTACCACTCATCTTACCTGGAATGTTGAGGATCACAGAGTCCAAAATGTCACAGATGGGACTCGAACCCAGGACTCACTGGTTCCACAACCCATGCCACATTTACAACTAAAACTGTGGAAGTGTTGGAGATAACCTAAATAAAAAAAAAAGGATAACCTTGCTTTCAGTTCCAATACACAATTATTCTATGACATTTTATTGATAGGTCTGCTCTTGGGATTATCACTAATAATAAATGACATTGATATAAAATCTGGAGATTTGAAAGAGCCTTTACATGCACTATTCACATTTGATCCTCATTGTAACCTTGTGAGTCAGGTTTCAAGGACATTATTGTCTCTTATTCTTCACATTAGGAAACTGAGGCTCAAAAAAGTTATTAAATGGCCCATGGAGGGTTTGAACCCAGGAGTCATTTGACTCCAAGTCCAGAACATATTTTTTGATACTCTCCACAAACACTGAAGTAAATTTTCACAGGGTCAAAAATTCTTTCCCCTCTATGACTTTCTGTTTCATTTGGAAGCATCCAGAACAAGAATAAACATTATCAAAAGTTGATCTGGCATCATACCTGCAAAAGAGTGATTTTTCTGCTTTAAATTAACTTGAATATACTGTTGTGCATACTTGATTAGATTAATCTTTATTGGTGTCAGTTTTTCCTCATTATTCCTCTTGCCTGACAGTTAAGTTTGAACTGTGCTGAAATAAACTGTACTCCCCACCCCCACCCCCAAAAGAAAAGGAAAAAATGGATAACCCAAAAGGATGTCGGTTCCTCTTTGGGAACTCATTAGGCAAGATCCTTCTCTTTTAGAATGTGGGCTAGATAACGTTCCCAAATCTCCATTCTACTTTATGTACCTTTTCCTGGCTTTGCCAATACTTGACTAGGTACGTTGGGGTGAGCCCTTTGTTGAACTGATTTGATGATGGCTGGGTAATCAGCCTTCCTATATTTACAAAATAATCTGATGGTGTCTACAAGGAATAGCAGATGGAGCTCCAAGCCTGAAGTCAGGAAGACCCAATTTTTTTTCTGATTTCAAATCTGGCTGAATGACCCTAGGCAAGACATTGAACCCTGTTTGCCTCAGTTTCCTCATATGTCAAATGAGCTGCAGAAGGAAATGTCAAACCACTCCAGTATCTCTGCCAAGAAGACCTCAAATGGGGCCATGAAGAGCTGGACAAGACTGAAACAACTGAATAATGAGCTTTTCAAAATGCTTTTAAAAAAGAAATAAATGAAGTAAAGTAATCTGATGTCCTACAATAACAGGAATTTCCACTTGGGAAATGTTGTTATCATCATGACATGTATATGAACTAGAAAGGATGTTAGAGTCCATCTAGTCTAGGAGTTCTTAACTTGGGTCCATGAACCTTTTTTAAAACTACTTTCATAATTGCATTCTAGGATAATGCTTCTTTTGTACTCCTATATATTTCATTTTATAAATTAAAAAGCATGATTAAGAAGGGGGCCATATGCTTCACCTAATCATGCAGAGCAACCATGACCTATGAAAAAAAGATCAAAAGAGGGCAGCTAAGTAGCTCAGTGAATTGAGAGCCAGGCTTAGAGATGAGAGTCCTTCTATTCAAATCTGGTCTCAGATACTGCCTAGCCGTGTGACCTTGGGCAAGTCACTTAACCCCTATTGTCCAGGCCTTATTGCTCTTCTGCCTTGGAACCAATACACACTATTGATTCTAAGTTGGAAAGTAAGGGCTTAAAAGAAAAGATAAGAATCTCTGCCTATGGGCAGCTAGGTAGCACAGTGGATAAACTGCTGGTCCTGGACTTTGGAGGTCCTGGGTTCAAATTTGACCTCTGACACCTCCTCCCCGGGTGACTCTGGACAACTCGCTTAACTCTTGATTGCCTAGCCCTTGCCACTCTTTTCTCTTAGAAATTGATACTAAGACAAAAGGTAATGGTTTAAAAAAAAAGATCTTTGTCTACTCTAGTCCTCTCAAATTACAAATGAAGAAACTAAAGCCTAAGGAAGTTAAGTGACTTGCTTAAGGTCACATAGAAATAATCATTGGTCCTCTCCCCACCGCTTACCTATGGGACTCCTCATACAGTTCACCAAGAAGAATCCTCATCTGAGAGTGTGGAAAAGTTCAGGAGTCTCTCTCTCCCATATGGGGTTGTCCCTAAAGCTGTGAAAATAACAAAGCCAAGCAACTCTGGCATTCAAGTGAAGTTGGCAAGCAGTTAAACTGTTAACACCACCTCCTCCTCTCCATCCTCACTTGTTCTCCACCCCCCCCCAACCCTTTGGAAAGGAATAGAGTCAAAAAGAAAAAAATTCTTTGAGGTTATTCAAAGAGTTTTTCTCTTGGATTATTTGCACAAGTCCTGTTCAAACAACCTTTGTCTAAACATCACCAGAAATCCAGATCCAGGCCTTTCAGATTCAAGGAAACTGCTCAGGAGGGGGGACATAAAAGGGGTAAAATGACCTAGCTTGTGGGGGAGGGTGGAGAGAGGCCAACACAGAGACAGAGACAGAGACAGAGATACAGAGACACAGAGGCAGAGACAGATAGAGAGACAGAGACAGACAGAGAGGCAGACAGAGAGAGACAGAGACAGAGAGACAGAAACAGAAAGGCAGACAGAGAGAGACAGAGACAGAGAGACAGAGAAAGAAAGTTTCAAACCAATTGCTCTGTGCATCAGAGTGACCAGAATTTAGGATCCATCAATAAGCTGGGACCTCACTCACCCCTGAAATGGGAAGGGGGCTGCTGCCAAGCCCATCCTTCGTAGCTACATGAAAATGGGATAGATATCATCATCAGAGACTATTCAACAAACACTTGCTACTGTATTCAGACACTGGGAGGAGTTTGGTAAGCATGAAAAGTACAAATTAAGACAAGCTCATGGGATCTTAGAGGCTGTTTCATCCAACACCTTCACTTTGCAGATAAGGAAATGAAGGTCCAGCAGGTGGGACCGGGAGTATTGGGGGAGGGATTTGAACCCAGGCCCTCTGGCTCAGTCATCTTTCCATTGCCCTTGCATTTATAGTCCCTACAGTCTATGTAATGTGAACTATACACAACAAATCACTATTATTCAAAATAACACATAAGTAGAGAAAGAGGAAAAGATGCTTGCTTAATGATGTCATGGAAAAACTAATTAGCAAATATACAACACTGGTGCAGTTGGGAATAGTTTACTTTTTTAAAAAATTAATTAGTTTTTAAGACCTTTTAAGAATCAATACTAAGTAAGGGCTCGAAGGCAGAAGAGCGGTAAAGGGTAGGCAATAGGGGTTAAGTGACTTGTCCAGGGTCACCCAACTAGGAAGTGACTGAGGCCAAATTTGAACTGAGGACCTCCCATCTCTATGCCTGGCTCTCAGGCAGAGCTTTCTTTTACTCCACATTTGCCAAAATGGCATACCCAGTCAGAAGCATGTATTCCCCTTCACCCCACTAGTGAGAAGGTCACCAAACCCGAAGGGTCCTGACTACTTGCGAGCTTGTCTTTTTATGCTTTAAGCATCCAGGAAGCGACACCATTAGTTGGAGCCTTAGCCCCCTAGACCAATAAGACTAGAGAATTGTTCTTTTGCATTTTTAGATAAACACCAGCCTATTTGGCAGGGACATTTCAGATACCTTTATCCACCCCAACCAGATTATTATTAGATTTTACCTCTGTACTCTCTACAGGCAGCTAGGTGGTATAGTGGGCAAGAATGTGGAAAACTCATCTTTATGAGTTCAAATCCAGCCTCAGACTTTTACTTGCTGTGTGATGCTGGGCAAGTCATGTACCCCTGTTTGCCTCAGTTTCCTCATCTATAAAATGAGATGGAGAAGGAAATGAGACAAACCACTGCAGGATCTTTGCCAGGAAAACCCCAAATGGGGTCAGGAAAAGTTGGACATGACTGAAACAACTGAGCAACAAAAACAACAAACACTCATCGTTATGGGACTAAGCTATTGAGAAACTGTATAAAGTACCCTCCCCAGACATAACCACTTCCTTACTCTAGGAATATTACTTGGCTGGAGTCTTTTCCATACCTACTAAGGGGGGAAAAATCCCTCAATACTGCTCTGGATAGGAAAAGTCTTGAATCTCAATAACTCTGTTCCTTCAGTTAGAAAGACCAGTCATGTTCTCCTCGCTATTGACCCCAAACCTTTAGAGAACAATGAAACCAGCTTCTGACTATTGGGATGTTCTCTTCTACCCCTGAAGCCATGTGGCAGTTCAGCATAAACCATAGGTCGGAGATAAGAGAAATCATAGAGAATATCTTGTTGAAATCTTCCAATTTATGGAGAAGACCTAGAGATGTCAAGTGGGTTGCTTACAAGATTACCTGGCAAATGAATGGCAGAACCTGAGTTTGGACATGGGGTTTCCTTATTCTCAAATCAGAATTCTTTCTGCTTATTCTATGTGGCTAAGGAAGCCATATTAGCTTATGTCTTTAAAAAAGGAAAATAGGGGACAGGTAGGTGGCTAAGTGGATTGAGAGCTGGGTCTGGAGATGAGAGGTCCTGGGTTCAAATCTGACCTCAGATATTTTCTAGTTGTGTGACTCTGAGAAAGCCATTTAACCCTCATTACCGAGCGCTGACTGCTCTTCCTCCTTGGAAACAATACACTGAATTGATTTTAAGATTTGAAATTTAAGGTTTTTTTTTTTTTTAAAATGAGAGTAAACCTTTGAAATAATAGTTCTCTCAACTCATTATGAAAGGGGAGAAAAAAAAGCTAAAAGGAAATCAGTAAAGAAATTCCCTACATTTTGAAGAAATATTTTAATTATTGAGAGAGGGATTTTTTTCACTATTTGGGTATCAATGGGATAAATCAAGGAGACAAGGAGTCAAGGCCAGGCTGCAGCATCTCTATCCTCTGGAAACTTTCCAGAAGAAAGGCAAACACATGTCTTAAATGGTAAAGGGACCTCATATATGTACTTGGAAGTATTTTGGCCTGATGTTCATTAGAAGTCCTTTAAAATTTTCAAATTGTACAATTTTCTCTTTGAAACTCACACTAAAACTGTTGGCTAGAAAATAAATTTGAGGGGAAGGTCAGTCAGTCAGTCAAATCCTGATCTCCATGTCTACCAGTCAACATGTGTTTATTTCTTAAATGTTGACTATGTGCCAGGCACCACTGGGAATAGAGGAAGACAGAAAGACAGCTCCTTCCTCAAGGAACTTAGTATTTTAATGGAGGAAGTCAATATATTAAAAGAAGCTGAAATGGGAATGGGGTAACGAGACAAAGGAATCCACCTGCAAAAACATGGTAGAAAAAGTCTGGGCTACAGCCCAAAGGGGAATGAGACACGGCTAGTCTGAATGTCCTCCTTAAATGAAGGTTCTGGATGGAGCCATCCAATCAGAAGGAGAGGACCCAAGGGTAAAGGGTTCTTCTAATGTGTGAATTTCAGAACATGACTATTCCTAAAATGGACTCGGGGAAGCCCCTATGCAAGTCCTAGGATGAGTAATAAAGGGGATTCTAAAAGGCAGAGCTGAGGAAGGAGAGAATTTCCAGAATGGGTAAAAACCAATGCAAAGGTATGAAGATGGGAAATTGAGATTAGTATGAGGAACAGTCAAACCTTTATGTAGACACATATTCCCAGAATTTGATGTTAATGTTAGTAATGTTAGATTATCTCCATTTTTGCTCTGTATTCAGTCAGGCAGTTAAAAGGAAAGTCTAAGGGCAGCTGGGTGGTTCCATGGATTGAGAGCCAGGCCTAAAGAGGATGGGAGGTCCTGGGTTCAAATGTGGCCCCAGACACTTCCTAACTGTATGACTGGAGATAAGCCACTTAATCCCATTTGCTTAGGCCTTACCACTCTTCTGCCTTGGAGCCAATACTTAGTACTAACTCTAAGAAGGTAAGGATTTAAAAAATAATTAAGTCCAGACTTAGGAGCTCATACTCAAGAAAAAGACTTCTTTATTGTTTGGGCATCTTTTCTGATATAGAAACTGAGGATAAGGCTAGAGGCCTTGCTTGTGGACAAGTGGAATATTGTGGAAGCTTTGGACTTGCATTTAAATGTTGGAAATTCTTTGAAGTCAGACCTCAATACCCATAGGAACCAGTGCTTCATATGGAGTAGGCACACTCTACTTTGAGGACCCTGTATTAAGACTGATGCACAGGGGCAGCTGGGTGGCTCAGTGGATTGAGAGTGTAAACCTCAAAATTTCTTAGACTTATAAATGTTGGAAATTTCACCATTGGGAAATTTCATACTTGAAAAATTTCCTATTGATAGTGGGTCTTGACTATTGGAATGTGAACCCCATTGGCATGGGAGGTTCCTTCTTCTCCCTTCTTAAGATTACTTTAGGACAGAAACCCTTTGCTGAACAATGGAAAGGACTTTGACCTATGCTTAAGCATAGAACAGGAATTTCTTTGAGTCATGATTGATTTTAGAATTGATACAATGGAGATACTTGGAATCAATCTCCACCCTATTCAGTCCTAACAGGATTGAGTAAGGGCTGCAGCCTAGATCAAAATTTAATTATTCCAATCTCTACCCTACTCAGGTTAACAGGATTTAGAAAGGGCTGTAGCAAAGGATCAAAGATTTAATTATTTGAAAATATGACCTTCAACAGACATGTGCAAAGCCTCTGGGCGGTCCTGGGTTAAGCTAGAGCCTCCATTGGCACAGGGAAATTGATGGACAGTGATTGGTAGATGTGAGAACTGAGGGGAGGCAACTTGGATGGTTTCCTTAAAGATCAGGGGGGACTGAAGACTCGAGGTGGTTGAGGAGTTGGCCGGAGTGGTTGCGGTGTGCTCTGAGAAGCTTGCTCTGAAGGAAACTGGAGGTGGAGGCCCCTGAGACTTTCTCCATTTTGGTCACGTGAGTAATAGGGACTGATCTCTTTTCTTTGCCCCAGCTATCTAAGGGCTTGGGCCTTTTGGCCCAGCCTAAACAGAAGGGGTATTTAAGCCCTATTCCCTTCTCTCCCTTTTTCTCTCTCTCTATCTCTAATTCCTTTCTTACTCCTATTGTAATTAAACTTCATAAAAGATTTACTGCTGACTTGAGTTTTCATTTAGGAATTACATAGCTGAATTCCTTGGCGACCTTAAATTAATATATATCAGTCTTTAAAGTGATTCCCTTGTCACAAGAGCCAGGCCTAGAGATGGGAGGTCCTAGGTTCAAATCTGGCCTCAGATACTTCCCAGCTGTGTGACCCTGGGCAAGTCACTTAATCCCCATTGCCTTAAAAAAAAAAGAATAATGCAAATTGATGTAGTGGACAGTTAAACTGAACTTGAAGTCAGGAAACTATTTTTAGTTGTTTCAGTCATCTATTAATATCATTTTAACTCTGAGATCCAGTGACACTGGCTTTGCTGTTCCTCTCACTTGACATTATGAGCTTCTTGACTCAGGTTGTTTTCACTGGCTGGCTCCCATGACTGGAATTATTTTCCTGCTTGTTGCTCCCTCTTGGCTTCTCTGGTGTCCTTTAAGTCTCAGCTAAAGTTCTCACTCACCTTCTTTAAGAAGCCTTTTCCAGTCTTTCATTTACCCTGTGTATGGCTTGTTTATACACTGTTGTTTGCACATTGTCTCCCTAACTAGATTGTGAGCTCCTTGAGGGCAGGCACAGTTTTTTTTTCCTTTCTTTGCATCCATAGCATTTATTACAGTGACTGACACACAGTATGTGCTTAGTAAATGCCAGTTGGCTGACCAACGGTGTGCTAAAAATCAGCTCTTTGTCAATTCCATCTTATCAATATTGGTATTCTTGCTATCAATCAAATCAAAAGACACTGAAAGCTGTGGCTAGATAGAAGAATGGCTCACAAATTCCTCTTGGAGAGGCAGATGAAAAAATTGGTAGAAATTCTTTTAGGCTGGGCCCAAAGGCAATGAGAAATACACATCCATACACTGGATATCTTGCCATTTTATCTCCTGGTACTTGTATTTGCAAAGTATTTGCAAAGAGATCAACAGGCAGAAAACCAGAGTAGAGCATAAAACTATAGGGAAATTAGAGGATAACAGAAGCTTGGGGGGAAATCACAGATGCTCTTGCTTTTACTGAAAAAGGGCAAGGAAGAAAACACATATGTCTATTTCCCAATTCTATAAAATAAAAACAAAACAAAACCTTGGCATCGATCTTAGGTATCCTTGATGAAGGCATGAAAAGGGAACAGTGAGCCACAATTCTATAATGGACCGCACATTGATACTCAAGCAATTGACTAAAAGGGGTAGAGAATACTGAAGAAGTTCCATGGAGCCTTAGATGACTATTAAAAAATTGGCTGATAGGTAGTGCAGCAGATACAAGGCTGGGTGTGGAGTCAAGAAGGCATAAATTCAAATCTGCCTTCAACCATTTACTAGCTCTGTGACTCTGGGAAAGTCACTTAATACTGTTTGCCTCAGTTTCCTCATCTGGAAAATGAGCTAGAGAAGGAAATGGCAAGCCACTCCAGTATCTTTGCCAAGAAAATCCAGAATGGGTTCACAAAGAGTAGGACATGAGTGAAATGAATGAACAACAACAACAACAAATTAAAAAGTTATTCATCAGAGCAAAATACTGTCTTAAAGACACTCCTCCAATGAGATGTCTCTGTCATGCATATATAAAATCACACATTATTCCTTCAGTGATATAATAATAGAGCAACTTAGAAGTTATTCCATTGTTTCAATCATGTCCAGCTCTTCATGATCCCATTTCCTTCTCCAGTTCATTTTGTAGATGAGGAAACTGAGGCAAACAGTGAAGTGATTTGCCCAGGGACATAGAGATGGTATCTTTATATGAGTGCTTAGGTCTGGACTTAAGTTTTATTTATTCATTTATTTTTTACTTTTAAACATTTTATTTGGCCAATTTCAAACATTATTCCTTGGATAAAAAAATCATTTCCTTTTCCTCCCTCCCCTCCTGCCACCCCTCTCATAGCCGATACGCAAGTCCACTGAGTCCACTTGTGTCCTTGATCCGAACCCATTTCCATGTTGTTGGTATTTGCACTAGGATGTTCATTTAGAGTCTACACCCTCAATCATATCCCCTCGACCCATGAATTCAAGCAGTTGTTTTTTTTCTGTGTTTCTGCTCCCACAGTTTGTCCTCTGCTTGTGGATACTGTTTTTTTCTCATAGATCCCTGCAGATTGTTCACCGACATTACATTGACACTAATGGAGAAGTCCATTACGTTCTATTGTACCACAGTGTATCAGTCTCTGTGTACAATGTTTTCCTGGTTCTGCTCCTTTCGCTCTGCATCAATTCCTGGAGGTCATTCCAGTTCATATGGAATTCCTCCAGTTCATTATTCCTTTGAGCACAATCGTATTCTATCCCGAACATATGCCACAAATTGTTCAGCCATTCCCCAATCAAAGGGCATCCCCTCATTTTCCAATTTTTTGCCACCACAAAGAGCACAGCTATGAATATTTTTAAATAATATTTTATTTGATCATTTCCAAGCATTATTCATTAGAGACAAAGATCATTTTCTTTTCTTCCCCGCCCCCCCCAGTTGACGCGTGATTCCACTTGGTATCACATGTGTTCTTGATTCGAACCCATTGCCATGTTGTTAGTATTTGCATTAGAGTGTTCGTTTAAAGTCTCTCCTCTGACATGACCCCTCAACCGCTGTAGTCAGGCTTTTCCTCAGTGTTTCTACTCTCACAGTTTGTCCTCTGCTTGTGGATAGTGTTTTTTTTCTCCTAGATCCCTGCAGATTGTTCAGGGACACTGCACTGCCACTAATGGAGAAGTCCATTACGTTCGATTGTACCACAGTGTATCAGTCTCTGTGTACAATGTTTTCCTGGTTCTGCTCCTCTCACTCTGCATCACTTCCTGGAGGTTGTTCCAGTCTCCATGGAATTCCTCCACTTTATTATTCCTTTTTGCACAATAGTATTCAATCACCAACATATACCACAATTTGTTCAGCCATTCCCCAATTGATGGGCATCCCCTCATTTTCCAATTTTTGGCCACCACAAAGAGTGCAGCTATGAATATTCTTGTACAAGTCTTTTTCCCCATTATCTCTTTAGGGTACAAACCCAGCAGTGCTATGGCTGGATCAAAGGGTAGACATTCTTTTATCGCCCTTTGGGCATAATTCCAAATTGCCTTCCAGAATGGTTGGATCAGTTCACAACTCCACCAGCAATGCATTAATGTTCTGACTTTGCCATATCCCCTCCAGCATTCACTGCTTTCCTCTGCTGTCATGTTGGCCAATCTGCTAGGTGTGAGGTGATACCTCAGAGTTGTTTTGATTTGCATCTCTCTGATTATAAGAGATTTAAAACACTTTTTCATGTGCTTATTAATAGTTTTGATTTCTTTGGCTGAGAACTGCCTATTCATGTCCCTTGCCCATTTATCAATTGGAGAATGGCTTGATTTTTTGTACAATTGATTTAGCTCTTTGTAAATTTGAGTAATTAGACCTTTGTCAGAGGTTTTTGTTATGAAGATTGTTTCCCAATTTGTTGCTTCCCTTATGATTTTAGTTACATTTGGGTTTTTTGTACAAAAACTTTTTAATTTGATGTAGTCAAAATTATTTATTTTATATTTTGTGACTTTATGTCTTGCTTGGTTTTAAAATCTTTCCCTTCCCAAAGATCTGACATGTATACTAAGTTTTAAAAACTCTTACTATCTTAAAATCAGTACTAGTATTGGCTCCAAGGCAGAAGAATGGTACGGGCTAGGCATTTAGGGTTAAGCGACCTTGCCCAGGGTCACAAAGCTAGTAAGAGACTAAGGTGCTATTTGAGCTCAGGAACATGAGTCTTCCTGACTCTGGACCTGGAACTATCCACTGTACCATCCAGCTGCCTTTGTTTGAAGACCCTCTCCTTATTAGTATCAAATGAAGTGTAAAGCAGGGAGACACGTACTCTCAAGAAGATTAACCTCTGTCTCTCATTTGACCTTGACATAGACACATCAATGGATCTGTGATCACATTGCTGAAGATGTTGCTTCTAACCACCCAGATTATGACTTATCTAGAGACTCTGGTGCATGTTCATCCACAAATCTACCATTTTGGGAGGGGGGTCTTTTAGATCTCTTGATAGATACAGGCAAGCATCTCTGTCATCCCTCACATCTATCACTGTTTGATGGGTCCATCTTTACTTCAAGTCCTGTATGTCTGCATGCAATGGATATCTCCAATACCCATTCTGGTATGCAATTCTTCACTTAGCTTGTCATTGCTCTCAGGAAGCTCTCTAAGACTGATTCCATAGAGAATTTCCTCGTCAAGTATTCCCTATACCCATGTTGGTCAACCTATGGCACATGTACCGGAGGGGATTGCTCCCTTTCCCCTCTCCACCACACCTGAGGACATCACCCACTCTTCTACCCAGCAGCCCAATAGAAGTGCTTCTGCCCTCCCTTGTCTGGGATAAGGCAGGGGGTTCTATCAGCAGGAGAGTTGTACTTTGTGCACTCAGTCTCTAAAAGGTTCTCCATCACTGCCCTATACCAATGAAATAGTCTAGTCTAAAACACATACACATACTGTGAATTTTAAAACTACTCCATCCTACTCAGATCGTACTTCAGAAGATCTGATTTAGCTATTTCCTGATTAGTAACAATGGAGATACTTGGTCTAACAGAATCAAGTCTTGGAAACTCTACATTTCTCCACCCTACTTAGTTTAACAAGGTTAGAAATGTCTGCACCACACTCAAGGATTAAGTATCTGAGAAAATGGCCTTCAACAGACATGTGCAGAAACAGCAGACAGACCCCTGAGCTGTCCTAAGTCAAGCTAAGCTAACATTGGTACAGATGAGATGCAGGAAAGTGAAATAAAAGTGTCTATATAGGGCACGTCACTTCCTCTCTTTGGTCTCTTTTTCCGGAAAGGTGTCTCTGGCTGGTAGCATGCTAAGCATTCCAACATCTTGACGTGGTGACAGCTATTTGTCTGGATTTTGGCGGTGAGTTTGCCCTTGAGCTAATTCAGGTTCAGGCATCTTGGCTGAGCCCTCTTAGAGTTCAAGCTGATTCCTTCCTCTTTTACTCTCCAAAACCTTACCTTCTAGAGCCTCTAATCTTCCCACCCGGCACAAGCCAGGCGGGAGAAATCTTACACCCTTTCCTTATCCCTTCTTCTTAAATTTCTTTCCACTCTATCAATTAAATCACCATAAATTTCCAGCTGACTTGGGTATTTTATTTTTTATATTTGGGATATCCATGGCGACCAAATAATTAATATAGTTTAGGTCACAATGCTAAAAATATCCTTTACAGTTTACACAAACCTACAGAGACACACAAATAGGGGAAAAAACAGTTGATGAAAAATGTGTATAGTCCATACTATGATGTGCAGGTTGATAGACAGACTGGTTTATTAGTAATATGTCTTGGAAAGACAATCAGAATTAAGAAAAGGAAAACCCAAACTGGATTGCATTTGGGAAATTACCTCATGCTTTTAAGGACACAAACTTTCTCCTTGGGACAAAGGCAATATTTAACACCAATACTTTTCCAGAGATGCCCATGGCTGTAAATCACAGAATACTTCAATTTCTGTAGAATTCAAGTTGTGAGTCACACAAAGGACAATGGAGAGGTACACGATGAATGCAAATAGATTGCAACACATTACCAGTGACCATCCACAACAATGAGATCACAATCTATCAAAGTATCTAATGTTTATGTTAAGAATCAGGTTGTAGATGAATTGGACATTAGGTAATCAGTGGTGGTGGTGACAGTTGCAGAATACTAGTGTTAGGAAAAAGTCCTAGTGGAAGATATTGTGGATGGGCAACTGGAAAGGCTTCCCCACGACCCAGAAACCTAGTGTAATGGCAGATGACCAGCTAAGATGTCATTGACCACATGGAAGACACTGTGGGCCTCTTTTCTAGAGACTAGAGGACTGGAGCATGCATAGACATTCTTCATTGGCCTACTACATAGTTACTACATGGTTAGGAACAGCTTTTTTCCATTGGCAATATTGTTCTCTCCCTAGAGTCCAAGATGGCTATATGGGTGGGAAGAAGGGTAGTAGAGATTATTTTCCAAGGTACTGAAAGATATGCTTATTCCAGTTATGTCTTTAAATATCTCTTTGTAAAAGTTAATCTGAGTGGTTAAATTGAATTGGAATGCTAGTCACTGGGCCCCTAAAAATGGAGGCATATAACCAGTAGGGGCTTGAGCCAATGGCAGAGAAGAGAGAGACTCTTTGATGTGCCTCGAAGTACTGGAGAACCCTGTGAATGTAAAATGTTAAATAGACTTGGCCCTAAGAGAATAGGGACAGAGTCAAACCATGCTATACATGGAAATTAGAAAGTGCCTAGTGCAGTTTCCTAGATTTCCTTCCAAAATCCTCCTTGAGGCTTTGCTTGTTGCCACCTTTTGCAGGAAACCTTTCCTGATTCCTCTTTTTATTATGGTTCTTCTTCCTCAAATGATCTTTCATTTATTTATCTCCTTATCTATTCTATCCCCCCAGTAAAATGAATGTTCCTTAAGTGTAGAGTCCCTTTTATTTTTCTCTTTGTGACCCACTCCACTTCAGTTCAAGCATATGGGAGGTACTTAATAAATGTTTGTTGAATTGAACTGTATTGAGGGAAAAGCCATGACTGCCAGTGGGTCAGAGAAGTCTCATGGAGGTTGTAGAATCTGAGATGAGTTTTGAAGGATGGGTAGAAATTTCAGTGAAAAGGGAGAACATCCCTACATAAATAAACACGCGACTTTACACAGGCAGGAGGAGACTGGACCCACACTGCTTTTCAGATCTTGTCATAGAGCAGGTGCTGAAAGGGATCTCAAAGCTCATGTAGTACAGTGTGTCTCAAACATTTTTGGTCTCAGGACCCCTTTACACCCATAAAAACTTTCAAGGATACCATAAAGAGCTTTAGCTTATGTGAATTATATCTATCAATATTTACTGAATTAAAAATTAAAACATCTCAGTATTATTATGAAAATAGTTTTGACCTCGTAGACCTCTTGAAAATTTCTCAGGGGCCCTTAGCAATCCCTAGACTACTCTTTTTAAAATGCAAAGATATCTTATTTTCCCAATTACATGTAATAATAATTTTTCAATATATGTTTTCCAAAATTATAAGATCCAAATTACCTCCCTCCCTTCCAACCCCCCCCCCCCCACTCAGAGATGGTAAGCCATTTGATCTGGACCATGCCATGTAAAACAGACTTCCATATTGGACATTGTTGTAAGAGGACATTCATACAAAACCCAAATCCCCAAATTAAACTGTAAATATGCTCATGTGAAAGACAGTCTGCTTTGATCCACATACGTCTGCCTCCAAACAGCTCTTCCTTTGGAACTGGATAGCATTCTCTATCTTAAGTCCTTCAGAATTATCCCAGATCATTGTACTGTCAAATATTCATAGCTGATCATCACACAATATTGCTGTTATTGTGTACAATGTTCTCCCAATTTTGCTTACTTCACTCTGCATGAGTTCACTCAGGTAGAAAATGTCCGAGGTGGGATTTAAAAAAAAATAATCGTTACTTTC
Organism: Monodelphis domestica; assembly: GCF_027887165.1. Lineage (NCBI taxonomy): Eukaryota > Metazoa > Chordata > Mammalia > Didelphimorphia > Didelphidae > Monodelphis > Monodelphis domestica. Next base: position 220,670,078 of record NC_077233.1, on the reverse strand, counting down.
TGTTTTAGAATCTATATACTAGGTATTAGTTCCATGGCAGAAAAGAGTAAGGGTTAAGCAATGGGGGTTAAATGATTTACCCAGGGTCACCCAGATAGGAAGTAACTGACACAAGATTTGAACCCAGGACATCCTGGCCTGGCATTCTACCTAGCTGCCCCATAGAAGTGGGATTGAAACCCATATCCTCTGACTCTATTGCAAGGGCTGCTTACTCTCTTACCATGCAACTCTTCTGGTAGGACCTCATAGCCAGATTGGCCATGGAAGATACAGGGACTCTGAGCTGAATAAGGTTTTCTTTTTAATTACTTTTCTTTCTCAGTCAATTTTTGGTCTCTCATCCAAGAAGGTTCCTTCCAGCTCCAAATCTATGATCCTATGTGGCAAAAAGCTGATATATCCAGCCTGATATCTTGGTGTTGGTTTGGGTGATGGAGGTGGGACAATCTTACTAAGCAAAGAACTTTGTTGTTGTCGAGTCATTTCATTCATGTTCAACTCTTTGTGATCCCATTTGGAGTTTTCTTGGCACAGATACTGGAATATTTTGTCATTTCCTTCTCCAAACACTTTACAGAGGAACTGAGGTAAGCAGGGTTAAGTGACTTACCCAGGATCATACAGTTGGTAAGTGTCTGAGGCCAGATTCAAACTCATAATAACTCTTCCAGATTCCTAGCTGCTGCTATATGCCAAACCCTAACTTTCATCACATCTCCTCAGCTTCTTGTTCTCTTCTCTACATACTTAACCACATAATTCTCATCCCTCCAAGTTATAACTCCTCCTGCTCCCAATCTCTACCCATTTCACTCAGCAGTTTCTTATCACAAAGGGCCCCTGAAGGATTTTCAAATCCTATTTTGTTCTTCCCCATGACTTCTTCCTTCATCATGAAAATGAGTCTAGTTCACACTCTTATCATATCATACCTGGACTACCACAATAGCATCCTAATTGGTCTCTTTGCCTTTAATCTCCTCTACCTACAGTTCAGGGATCCTTAAACTAGGATTCACAAGCCCCCAATTAGTTTTTTAAAATTCCGTCTTTAGTGAAATAGAATCAGTTTCCTTCTAATCATGTCTTTTTTTTGCATTTTTTTGCATTTTTTTTTGCATTTAAAGACATTCTGAGAGAGGATATTATAGGCATTGACTCAAGTCTCCATTGGTTCCTAATATTTAGACGCCATTGTGGTTGGCCTGCCCAAGGGGCCCATGACACAAAGAAATCTTTCTCCGAACTGTCCTACATGATGAATCCTCCTAAAATATCAATTTGATCATTTCACTCCTATGATTCACAATCTATATCAGCTTATTTTCTATAGGATCAAGTCAAGGAATCACAGAATGTCTGTTGGAAAAAAGCAGAAAGGATCAGATTAATCCAGTCCAGACTTGTATGGGGACTCTCCTACAAAATATTCAACCAACAAATGGATTTCCCTGAATTATTTGAAGATCACCATTGAGAGGGAGCTTATTATATCTCAGGACAGTCCATTCTACTTTTGGACAGATGTAATGGTTAAGCTTTTCCCTGACCACAAAGCATTCCAGTTCTTACCCTAAGGCCCAAGCTCCTGAATGGTGAAAGTTTGCCAAACCTAAATGTTCCCAAACCCACAATCCAATGCACTCTGGCCATATTACTACTGCTATGTGGTTGGAACATACTCTGCCCCTCTATTGCTCTTTCCAACTATTGCTTTCAGGATGTCTGAAAAGGATGAATCAATTGTCCTATGACTCCTCACTATTCCTGAGACTTCCCAGGTCAAAACACCCCTCTGTAACCAACATTTCCCTATATATGTTGCCTTTTCCAATTAGAATTCACATTTATTCAGGGTGGGGAGTGTCTTCCTTTTTGTATTTATGTCTTTAGCACTTTGGATAACACCTAGAATATAGCAAATTCTTGAAGTGTCTAGGTGGGGTGGTGGATAAAGTTCTGGGTTTGAATTCAGAATGATCAAATACTTACTAGCCATTAGACTCTAGGCAAGTCACTTAATCTGTTTCAGTTTCCTATTCTGTTAAGAGTGGGGTGGGAGAATAATAGCTAATAAATCTTTTTTGAGGATCAAATGAGATGATACATGTAAAATGTGAAAATCCCAAAATATTATATAAATATTGTTGTTCAGTCACATCTGACTCTTCATGACCCTGTGGACCATCATGTCAATAGGACTTGTCAAAGGCACTGAAGTGGTTTGCCATTTTGTTCTCCAGGGGATTAAGGCAGAGATTAAGTGAGTTGTTCAAGGTTGTAAAGTTAAGATTTGAACTCAGGACTTCCTGACTTCAGGACCAGTGCTCTATTCACTGATTCACCTAACTTCCTCCTTGTGTAAATGTTAGCTATCATTAAATACTTTTCAGTCATTCACTCATTCATTGAATTGTAGGCTTCTTGAGAGCAAAGACTGTCTCTTGCCTATCTTTATATCCCCTGTGGTTAGATGGTCATATACAGCACAACACAACACAATACAACAAACATCTACATGCCAATTGTGGGCTTTCAATATCGTGGAGGAAGACGACACTCAAAAAGGAGTTGGAAAGGGGATCCTCTGTAGAGAATTAGCTGGAAAGGCCAGATCCCAGCCAGATCCCAGCCTTCTCTAAAGGAAAGCTTTAAGGATCCCAGCCCTCCAATCAGAGGGAAGAGGAGACCAAGGAATTTGGGAGTGTTGAGAATCCAAAGCAAGTTAATAGCTTGATGGTGGGATTATAAGTGACCAGCTAGTAGGTGCTGGTTTGAAGGACTAACTCTTCCTACTCCTCTACGGCCCCTTAGGTTCATTGGAGGTCCTTAGCACTTGGGTTATTTACCTCAGAAGAGAGTGGGTTCAACAGTAGTGGGTTTATTCCCTTCCAACATACTATATCCAGGAAGATACACAATAATAGGAACCTTTACTTCATCCTTGCTTTGCTCTGTGCTATTGATCCTACAGAAAAAGGTGTGTTAGTCCTATGTAGGACATAATACTCAGAACCATTATGGATTTAGAGATAATCTAATCCAACGATTTCCTTATCAAGGAAGAAATCGAGGTGTATAAAGTGTCAGTGACTTGCTCCAGGTCACAAAGTTGGTAAGTGGCAGAATGGGGGTTAGAACCACTGACCTTGAATCTACTCCCTAGGTTCCCCCCAACCCTATGGTATTTAGTTTTTTGAGTCAAGCAACCCAATTTAGATAATTTGAAATGTCGGGCCTACTCATTATAACTCAGTCCAGAGCCCCCCTGGAAAAAAAAGTTAATGGAAACAGGTGTTAGAGGGTAGAGGTGAGCAAGTGTGAAAAATTGAGATGGAGGGTGGGGTGAAACAGAAGTGTGAAAGACACAGAAAAGAATTGAGTGGGAAAGAAGAAGAGGAAGTAGGCAGGGAAAGAAAGCAGAAATAAACAGCACAGTGGATAACACGTCAGGCCTGGAGTCAGGAGGTCTTGAGTTCAAATGTGACCTCAGATACTTCTTAGTTGTGTGACCCTGGGCAAGTCATTTGACTCCAATTGCCTAGTCCTTCCATCTAAGAATCAATATTTAGCATCAATTCTAAGATGGAAGGTAAAGTTTAAAAGAAGATTAAATAAGCAAGAAAAAGAGATACAAAGGAGGGAATAGGTCCTAGGCAAGAGAGAAGGAAAAGATGAAGAGGCAGCAGAGGAGAGATTAGATGATTATGGGCTCTTCATTAAATTCCAGTACAAAATATTTGGGGGTACCCAGTGAACTCTAAAAGAGGTTCATTGAAAGGAACTTAATGTAAGAGCGACAAAGGAAAGCATCAAACATTAGGACATAGTCTATCCAAGAGATTACACAGGCTAGAAACAGCTAGCTTCAATGAATGCTTAACTAAATCTGTAAGCAGCAGTTCCATAATAGAGTGTTAAGGAGATCATAGCTATTGCAGAGGGGCTCCAGTCCTCACTTGTAACATCAATATCAAGGACAAGGGCCACAACACACTCCTTTGTGCCCTTCAGGAACAGAATACCGGACTGACTCAGGGTGTCAGTTCTTAGTATTTGTTGTCTGGTGATCTGCCCCTTTCCTTACCCCAACCCTGCCATCCCAGAATGCATTTAGCATAAAGCAGGCAAGATTCTTTATTTGTCAGGAATTCAATTAGGTGGGAAGAGTTGTTATTAATTTTGTAGGAATTACTGGTCAGGGGATGCAGGCGCTGGGATGGAATCCTGGAGCTGTTTCTTCTCCCAGTGCCCCAGGTCAGGTAGATAGAGGCAGTGTGATTTCACTAGTTGAGGTATTAATGAGATGCCTCTAGGTGCAAATGATAGTTTAATAGGTGTTACTTAACGGGAGTGCCCCTCACATATACACTCAGGCAGCCAGCTCCACTCCCAAAGCCTTTGCCTCCTTGTTAGAATAAGTAATTAGAATGTAGGAACACTCACTTTGACACTTTAATAAAGTGTCAGCCATCATCAATTTAGTATTTAATAAAAATAAAATTAAATATTTATTACATTTTTTACAGCATTGTATTTAAAACACATTTTTTTGCCAGGATTTCAACATTGAACTTCCCCTGGCTAACCCTGTTGTCCTGTCACATAGCACAGGGGAGATCTGAGGAGATATGATGATAAATGACAGGAGAGAGAGAGAGAGAGAGAGAGAGAGAGAGAGAGAGAGAGAGAGAGAGAGAGAGAGCGAGAGAGAGAGAGAGAGAGAGAGAGAGAGAGAGAGAGAGAGAGAGAGAGGGAGAGAGAGAGAGAGAGAGAGAGAGAGAGAGAGAGAGAGAGAGAGAGAGAGAGAGAGAGAGAGAGAGAGAGAGAGAGAGAGAATATAAAACATGGGGGAAGAAGGAAGAAAGAAAAAGAGGGAGGAAGGAAAGAAGGAAGGAAGGAAGGAAGCAGGGAGGGAGGGAGGGAGGAGGGAGGCAGGAGAGAGGGAGGAAGGAAGGGAGGAAGGGAGGAAAGAGGAAGGAAGAGAAGGAGACAGGGGGAGGGAGAAAGGGAGGAAAGAGAGGAAAGAGAAGAAGGAAGAAGAGTAAGGAAGGAAAGAAAGGAGGGAGGGAGGAAAGGGGAATAATAAGAGGAGAGAGACAGGCAGAAAGAAGAAGGGAAGAGGAATGAATATGGAGGGAAGAGAACCAGAGGGCCTCGAATTTTTCCAGTTTCTCATCTTTTAGATCCTATTTAGTCTGTTCTTACTCAAAATCCATCGAAAACAATTCCAATTTAACTGGGGGGAAATCCCTAAGATCTCCTAAGTGAGTGTCAATATATCAGTTGTGATGAGTTGCTGGACTTTCTTAGCTATTGAGCCCCTAGGCTGTCCATATTCTGGGAAGCCAGGAATTGAAGCCATGTTCTAGGTTCAATGTTTACATTACTTTTAACTCTCCATTCCCTGGAATAGCTCCATGTCCTCAATTGCTTCCTACTCCTTGATTCCAGACTTTGTCTTGGCTCTTCTGGCCTTGTCGCTTTGACTCCCCATTGCCCATGGGCCAGGGTGAGAGTGCATGACACAAACTATCTAGGAAGACTTTCATTTCCCTCTATTCACCTTCTCGAACAATCTGTTTTCACTCACTATACCTTGAACATGTCTCATATTATTCCAGTTCTCCATTTTTGCTCACGCTATTGTTGCTACATGTAATGTCCTCCCAACTCTTCTCCTACTCATTCCTCAAAATCCAGTTCAAATCATATCTCCTCTCTGACCCTAATGATTTCTCCTTCCATTGAACCCCAGCAAAAACTGGCTTCTGTTTTTTAGAGTCTATAATACAATATATGGCGATTTAAGACTAAATGGGACCTGGGGCAACTAGTTAAGTGATTCAGTGTATAAAAATCGAGGCATGGAGATCTTGGGTTCTAGGAGGTCCTGGGTTCAAATGTGACCACAGACACTTCCTAGCTGTGTGACCAAGGAGAAGTCATTTAACCTCCACTGCCTAGCCCTTACCACTCACCTGCTTGGAATCAATACTTAGTATCAATTCTCAGTAGAAAGTATAGGTTGTTTTTTTTTTTAAACTAAATATGGAGGCGGGTAGGTGGTTCAGTGGACTGAAAGCCAGGCTCAGAGACAGAAGACCCTGGATTCAAATCTGGTCTCAGATACTTCCTAGGTAAACCACTGCATTACAGTATTGTATTTAAAACACATTTTTTTGCCAGGATTCCCTGACTTTTGTCTTGCCACTAGACTCTTTGATAACTCTGGAAGTAAGAATGAGACTGAAGTCTTTGCACAAATCTGCCTCACTTAAATCCAATTCCTGTGCAAGTAAAGACAACATCAGTGATGTTATTTTGATCTTCTTTAAGTACCAAGAACAACAACCAACTTGACAGATAGTAGAAATAATAAATGTTCTATGACTGGCCAAATTTAAATGATAATTCAAGAATGTATTATGAGAGATGGCACAATGTTGTAAGCCCTCTTTAGTCCTTTTTATGTATAAGGACCATTACCTTCCATCTTAGAATCAATATTGTATGTTGATTCTAGGACAGAAGAGCAGTAAAGGTTAGGTACTGGAGTTTAAGAGACTGGCCCAAGGTCACACAGCTGGGAAGTATCTGAGGCCAAATTTGAACCAAGGTCATCCTGCCTTCAGGCTTGACTCTAAATCCACTGAACCAACTAGCTGCCCCCCCTCCCCCATTTAGTCTTTGAAAAAACAACCCTTGCTTCCTGTCTTAGACCAGATTTTAAGTAGTGGTTCCAAGGCAGAAGAATGGTAAGGACTAAGGCAATGGGGGTTGTAATTTTTCCCAGAGTGACATGGCTAGAAAGTTTCTGAGGTTACATTTGAATTTAGATCCTCCTGACTCCAAGTGTAGCACTCTACTCATTGTGCTTTCCCTTGAGCTACATCTTTAAGAAAGAATTCTACAGGGCAAAATTGAGGAAGAAGCACATGGAGGTCAGCAAGGGGAAAAATGTAGAGATGGGAGATGTAAGATGGAGTATAACTTGTGAGGAATAAAAAATAATTTGAATGAAAGAATGTAGAAAGGAGAAAGTTGTTTCCTGAAGTCTGAAAAGAGGTTAGAGCCAGATTTTAAATGCTTTAAAAGCCAAAGAAAGGAGTATATATATATATATATGTATATATATATTAATTATCCTAGAGGCAATAGGGATACACTGTAGAGTAGGGGAATAACATGGTCAGATTTACACTTTAAGGAAAACACATTGATAACTTTGTGGAGAAGGGATTGAAATTGGGAGAGATTTGAGGCCAGGAAATCAATTAATAATATTATTATTCTAGATATTAAGTAGCCAGAATTTATATAGCACTTTTAATTTTTCAAAGTGTCTTACATATATTCAGTCATTTTCAGTAGTGTCTGACTCTTCACAGCTCCATTTGTGGTTTTCCTAGGCAAAGGTTTGCCATTTTCTTCTCCAATCCATCTAACAGATAAGAAAACGAGGCAAATAGGCTTATGTGACTTATCTAGGGTCACCCAGCTGGTAACTGTCTGAGGCGAGATTTGAACTCGGGTCTTTCTGACTCCAGGATTGTCACTCTATTCATTGTGCCATGTAACACATTTTGTAATAGACCATTTTGTAGTAGTCTGATTCAAATTTCATTATTCAATTAGACCCTGAGGCATGTAATCATATCTATTATTTCTCTATGAGTGCCTACCATTTATACTTTCTCCCTAAATATTTGTTTAATACGCTCATTGGAAGAGCAAGGCATCTCTGAAAATCTATTGCTACATCCCAATTCTAAAGTAGAGAAAGTTGTTTCCAGCCCTTCACCAGGGCTAAGGAGTAAGGGTCAGAGGGGAAATAGGATGACACAATAACCAGGGCGGGTAGAGTATTCCAGGGCATCCCAGGCCATGACCAGTTATCTTGATTTTTGTCTTGCCACTGGACTTGGATGACTCTGGAAGAGAAAGGGGAAAGCCAAATCAAAAGCGAGTCAAGGTATCACCCCATGATATCATTGGTCTTCTTCAAAATTGAAGAATGAACACCAGTGTTCTCATAAGGAAGAACTCCTAGAGGGATGGAATTAGCAACCTCAACTATCTTCAATGAATAGATGAATGAAAAAGTATTTTATTATGAGCTACTTTTATAATGACTTACCATGAGTCAGGTATTGTCTTAAAAGATGAGGATACAAATACAAAAGGGAATTATACTCAAAGATTTATAAAGCTGTGCATACCTTTTGATCCATCAATTCCAGTATTAGGTTTATTTCCTAAGGGGATCAAGGAAAATGGAAAAGAAAAATGGAAAAGCTCTCTTTGTGGTGTCAAAGAACTAGAAATTGAAAGGATGCCTATCATTAGAGAATGGCTAAACAAGATGTGGCATATGACTGTGATGGAATACTACTGTGCATATGGAATGATGAGCAGGTTAATTTTTTTAAAACATGGAAAGATGAAAGTGCTGATACAAACTATATCAGAATATTTACTGCCTTGAGGAGGCAGTGAGGGGAGGGATAGAGAGAATCTGAATCACAAAATGTCAGAAAATGATTGTCAAAAATAGTGTCTACAATGTAATTGAAAAAAATAAAATTCATTTAAAGAAAACATGGAAACATGTACATGAAATTATGAATAGTGAAATGAGCAGAACCAAGAGAACATTATATAAAATAACAGAAATACTGTTTGAAGAATGACACTTATGTTTGCCTCCAGAGGAAGAACTGATAAATAGAAATAAGACATAGTTTTATATTTACATACATCTTTCTGTCAATTGATGCCTTTCCTAATTGGAGGGGGGTGGGCGGAGAGAGGGATATAACTGGGTCTTTAAATGTAGCAAACAAATTAATTAATTAATTAAAAATTTTAAATGCAAAAGAGTGATATACTCTCCTCTCAAAAAGCTTACATTCTAATGGAGCAGTCAATACATATATGGAAGTAGGGACAGGGAATAGAATGGCTGGGAGTTATGGGTATGGTGAGTTAATCGAGAGGCAGTCAAATGGCCTACCTTTTCTAGGAGCAATGGTAGCCCAAGAAGATAGGGGTCTGTGTATATGGCAAGACAGCCAGAGGGGATGGCTAGATGGGATGAGAAACATGGTCTGATCTTGGTTAGAGTGACTCTTCAAATGTGCATTGCGCCTCGCCATCCAAAACGTGCCCAGACAGTTCGCACATTTTACATGAGTCGTCTTAGAGATCCATCTTATTTGCAAACATTCCAGTCCTGCCTGGATGACAAGCTGTCTGTCAAGGGACCACTCACTGGAAGCTCAACTGAGAAATGGAACCAGTTCAGAGACGCAGTGAAGGAAACATCAAAGGCAGTCCTAGGCCCAAAACAACGCAATCACCAGGACTGGTTCGACGAGAACAACACTGCTATTGAAGACCTATTGAGGAAAAAGAACAAAACCTTTATGGAGTGGCAAAATAACCCAAACTCTGCTCCTAAAAAGAACAGATTCAAGTCTCTGCAAGCCACGGCGCAGTGTGAGATCAGGAAAATGCAAGACCGATGGTGGGGAAAAAAAGGCAGAAGAAATCCAGCACTTTGCTGATACGAAAAACTACAAACAATTTTTCAGTGCCCTCAAGACTGTCTATGGGCCATTAAAACCCACCACCACTCCCTTGCTATCCTCTGACAGTGACACTCTCATAAAAGATAAAAAAGGCATCAGCAACAGGTGGAAAGAACATTTCAGTCAGCTTCCAAACCGACCTTCTTCAGTCGACCAAAGCGCCCTGGACCAGATCCCCCAAAACCGCACCATTGAACAACTCAATTGACGCCCCTCCTTCAATAGAGGAAGTCCAAAAAGCCATTACACAAATGAGTACAGGCAAGGCACCTGGTAAAGACGGGATCCCAACCGAGGTGTACAAGGCCTTAAATGGAAAGGCGCTTCAGGCATTCCACATAGCGCTGACCAGCATATGGGAAGAGGAAGACATGCCCCCAGAACTCAGAAATGCCTCCATCATAGCCCTATACAAGAACAAAGGCGCACGAGCAGCCTGTGACAACTACAGAGGCATCTCACTACTCTCCACTGCTGGAAAGATCCTTGCCCGTGTTATACTCAACAGACTCCTGTCATCTGTTTCAGAGCAGAACATGCCTGAATCACAATGTGGCTTCTGACCAGATCACAGCACCATTGACATAGTCTTCATGGTGAGGCAAATGCAGGAAAAATGCCTTGAGCAGAATCTGAGTCTCTACATTATCTTCATAGACCTGACGAAGGCCTTAGACACAGTGAACAGGGACGCATTGTGGGTGATCCTTAGCAAGCTCGGTTGCCCAGCAAAATTCGTCAAACTGATCCAGCTCTTTCATGTCGACATGACAGGGGAAGTCCTATCTGGTGGAGAGACTTCCGATCGCTTCAACAAGGCTGCGTCCTTGCTCCAGTGCTATTCAACCTATACTTCACCCAAGTATTATGACATGCTGTGATGGATCTAAATCTGGGCATCTACATCAAATACCGACTGGATGGCTCACTATTCGACCTTCGCCGCTTGACTGCAAAAACAAAGACAACAGAGAGACTCATCCTGGAAGCTCTCTTCTCAGATGACTGTGCTCTCATGGCCCACCAAGAAAATCATCTTCAAACCATTGTAGATAGGTTCTCTACTGCAACAAAACTGTTTGGCCTATCAGCCTCAGCAAAGCAGAGGTGCTGTTCCAACCTGCACCAGGGAGGCCAACTAACCAGCCGTGCATTACAGTCAATGGCACACAGCTTTCTAACGTCAACACTTTCAAGTACCTGGGCAGCACCATCACCAATGACGGATCCCTAGACCACGAGATCAATACCAGGATCCAAAAGACCAGCCAGGCACTCAGGCAGCTGCGCTCCAAAGTCCTCCAATACAGCAGTATAAGCATTGCGACGAAGCTCAAAGTGTATAATGCAGTGGTCCTCAGCTCGTTCCTGTATGGTTGTGAGACATGGACACTGTACTGAAAGCACATGAAACAGCTGGAGCAATTCCACCAAAGCTCTCTCCGGTCAATCATGAGGATCTGATGGCAGGACAGAATCACCAATCAGGAAGTCCTCAACAGAGCCAACTCCACCAGCATCGAAGTCATGGTCCTCAAAACCCAGCTACGATGGTCTGGACACATCATCCGCATGGACCCACAGCGAATCGCAAGACAGGTATTCTATGGTGAACTGTCAGCTGGACTCAGGAAACAAGGTCAACCAAAGAAAAGATTCAAGGATCAGCTAAAGTCAAACGTGAAGTGGGCTGGCATTACACCAAAGCAACTAGAACCCGCTGCCTCTGACAGAAGCAGCTGGCGAACCCACATTAACCATGCCGCCACCACCTTTGAAGATGAACGATGTCGATGTCTTGCCGCTGCACGTGAATGCCGACACCAGGCCACAACTGCACCTCCCGTAACAACTGGCGTCCCATGCCCCATGTGCCACAAACTTTGCGACTCAGTCTTTGGACTTCAAAGCCATATGAGGGTACACCGTAGATGAAAATGCACAAAGACAATTGTCATTCTCGGTCACCGAGAGACTACTACTATATGTTTAATGCAGATCAAATTGCTTACCACCACCAGGAAGGGGGAGGGAAGAAAGGGAGTCAATTCCTGTCTTATCATTTCAGAAAATTTATGTGAAAAATTATTACATGTGTATAAATGGAAATTTTGAGCCTTTGGACTTCATCCCCTAGAAGTCCCTTAGTATTTCCCAAAATTCCATTTTCCTGTGTCCCCACATTTTGCATGATTGTATTTAAGTGGTGGTAACTCCACCTACTTCCTCTCTTGGACCTGTAACAGGGTCGAAGTCAGGCAGTTCTTTTGTTTTAGTTATTATTTATAAAATATAAGACTTATTTATTGAATATTAATTTAAAAACCCACATTTTGGCTTACCATGAAGCAATTATGAATTCTCAAAAACTTTTGAGCAGATAGTCTTACAGTAAAGATAGTAAATTTGCCTAGTCGCTGCCTACCGTGAGGGTCCGGTGGCAGGGTGTGTCTGTGCTCCTGCTGCTGCTTGCTGTTTCTCCTGTCCATCTGCTTGGCCAGCATTCCTCACTGCTCTCCACCCAACTTGGAGCCTCCCCTTGCCCTGACCAGACCCGCCATAAGAGCCTGCCAATCCCAGCCATTTTTTTTCCCCACAGAGGGTGACATATAATAATCTTTCCACCCCAATCCCTTTCTACACTTCATGTGTGAGTTTCTAGTCTGTCATAGCCATTTTTCAGTGTGGAGAAATGAACCCCACACCTTCTAGTTTTCAAGCAGATTTTTTAAAGCTGATCCTGGACTCCTAGTTTAGAAGGCTGTTACTAAAGATTTTTTACAGGGAGAGCAGTTAGTTCCAAGTCAGTACTTTTAAAGTCAGTTTTGGGGAATAGCCCTGATTTTGTTCCCTTTTTCTCACCCAAAACACCAAAGAGAAGTAATTTTTCTCTCATATGCAAATATGCTATTGTTTTCCCTCAAAGTTTTGCTTCTTTCTGTTTACTCTTTAAACAAACCCCATTCAGCCTCTTTCAGGAAAAATGCTATTAATTAATATTAATGCTATTATTATTAGCATGCTTGAAACTCTGAAACAACAGTTTGAGTTGGTAGAGCAAAAAGGTACAGTTTTGATCTGTTTAATTCTTATCCTGGGACTTTTTATTTTCTAGGAGATTTCCCACTTTATTTCCTTCTCCTCAAGAATATGCCACAAGCTAGGCTGCTTATGCTACAAACCAACCTGAAATATTTTGACAAAGTTCTAAAAGTCCTAACTGCTCTCAACAAGCAGAGTGGAGATTCTTCCCTGTGCTTCTATGAGATAATTCAGAGCCCTGACAAAAGAAATCTAAATGGATAATAAATACTGGGGGAGGGGAAAGAAACTTTAAAAGAGATCTGGAAGTTTATTGCTATTTTGAGTTTATTCTTCTCCTATAATATAAAACAAGTCTATTGGGATTGGTGAAAAGGATTTTGACTGCTGTCTGCACCTTCTCATTGACTTATATTACTGTATTTGCTGATTGCTTTAAGGTTTAAATTTTTGGGGGGGTTTATCTGTTTTAATCTAGTCAATACCTTTCTGTAATACTGAATCATTTTAAGTTACTATGTTTTGCCTATATTGATCTTTAATTTATACCTTTACCTTTGCTGAAGAACAAAATATCACTGTGTAAGCCCACGAACATCTTCCCTAAAACCCTTGTCACTAGATCCATCAAAGATCACATGTTGCCTTTATTAATTTTCACATAGATGATGATGGATGGATTTCAACAAAACTGGTTAAATTATGTGCCACTTTTGTTGTTTTTGTTGTTGTTGTTTTTTAAACCCTTACCTTCCATCTTGGAATCAATACTGTATATTGGTTCCAAGGCAGAAGAGTGGTAAGGACTAGGCAATGGGGGTCAAGTGACTTGCCAGGGTGACACAGCTGGGAAGTGTCTGAGGCCAGATTTGAATGTAGGACCTCCCATCTCTAGGCCTGGCTCTCAATCCACTGAGCTACCCAGCTGCCCCCTATATGTCACCTTTGGAGAATTTAATAAGCTAAGAATTTAAATGGTAATTCTAAGTTGTCTTCAGAAATAATATTACATAACTAGTAGTTTCTGAGTGGATGATTTTTTTATTTATATATATATATATGTATAAAGAATATTCTATTAAAGGTAGAGAAACAAAGAAATGTTCCTACCAAGGTGTTTATATGAATCAGGAAGCAAAAAAAAGAACTCCTGCAAAACTCTTCATTTTAATTTACTTCCACCAGAACAATCTAGAATTCTTGATGATGTTCTAGACCCAAATAAGTTTTACTTTGTTTAAAAATATGTTTGCCAGGGTTGGAAGATTTGTTACATCTGTAAAAAATGTGACAAATATCCATCAGTTCATAGGTTTTTTATGTCATATAGCAACTTATGTGCAATATGATAGGGGTTTGTTTGCTATTATAATCAACTGGGCTATTGTGTATTTGGGGAACTTTGGTACTTCTTTAAGTGTGCATTATCTACTGTGTTACTGTTTTATTCTGAAACTCATTTGTTCTCACACATGGCTGATACAGTTTGTCACTGATTTTATGCTACATGTTTTTTATTTTTAAAACTTTTTTTAACTTTGATTTTTTTTATTGCATGTGCAATCTAGTATCTTGAGTTTTATTTTTTCTCTCCTTTTTGCATTTGAAGCACATGTCAACAGTATTGAGAAGATTTTTCTTTAACTTTTTTTATTTTGCAGTAATATAAGTTTTAAATACATTTGTTCTAATATTAATGCATGCCCAAAAAGCTTTAGACTATAAAAATGATGCCATTGATTGTTTAAAAGAATTATGGGACTCTGCTTCATGATTCTGTCTGATTCCATAAGAAAAGAATACAAAAAGAGCCACTGCACAGTACCAAAGAAGCACAAAGCTAAACTGCATAGTGTCGGTCAATTGAGCACAAGGTCAAAGAGGCCAACCAATCCTGATGGAATTGATGAAATTTTGAGCCAAGACAAGAGGACTTGAACTTGTTTGGGGTTCGAGGTTGAGGTTATTTAACATGTGTTAAAGGCAGGTCTTCCTTGTCTCACATTCTACCAAGTATCTCAAATTTGGCTCCTACTTGGCTCTTATAATCTAGTCGCTATTCTGTCTTTCATAGTGTGTGGCAAACTTGCTATAGTTCTGACTACTGATTGGGTAGTGCATAATTGCTTAAATCATTTTAATTGGGCTCTGATTCAAGATTTGTTTTTCCTTTACTTAGGTTTTTTTAGACATAAGACTTTTACATTTTGTATTTCACCCACAAGTTATTTTTCTCTTTTATTTGGGATTTTTCATGTTTTTGATTTTCTTTTGCAAATTGATTCATATACCACATAACTAAGTCATGCATCCCCGAGTGATCCCTGTGTTTATTATTATTCACCTCAGGGGGCCAAGTTATTGTTGTGAACTTTGATTTAAATTTGAGCAATTTTAGGATAAGAAACTTGCTATCCCCCAGAATCCAGAATGCCCCATGAAGATAGATGGCTGCAGAGATCACCTGCTGCACCAGAAGATCCAGAGTGAACTTTGGGATGTGAATTGAACTATGGGTGGTTGAAATGCCTTTGTTTTGAATGTATACTCTTGTGCCAAAGGGGACTGCCCTTAGATTGACTTTTTGTCAACCTAGTAATCATTAGTTTTGTTCTCTTTTCCATTTATCCACAAATTATTGTGATTTTTTATTTAATTATGTTTCTCTGATCCTTTTGGGGAAACTGGTTTCCCAATAGGATCACAGGGAGGAATATGTATAAATGGAGGTTTTGAGCCTTTGGACTTCATCCCCCTGAAGTCCCTTAGAATTTCCCAAAATTCCATTTTCCTGCGTCCCCACATTTTGCATGATTGTATTAAAGTAGCGGTAACTCTTCCTCTCTTGGACCTGTGACAGGGTTGAAGTCAGGCAGCTCTTTTGTTTTAATTATTATTTATAAAATATAATACTTAGTTATTGAATATTAATTTTAAAACCCACATTTAATTGGTAAAATAAAATATCTTTACAAAAAAGAAATTGGACATGTTTACAACACCTAGATTTTTCATTTTAACCTAAAGTTTTGCAACAGATTGCTTTTGTTGTTGCTTATAGTTATGCAAAACAGATTTGAGGAGGGTATGATAAAGATAGGGAGAACAATTAGAAAGCTGTGGTAGAAATCTATATGTGACCCAGCAATACCACTATTGGGTCTGTTTCACAAGGAGATGAGGGGAAAAGGGAAAGAATCGATATGATCCAAGATATTTATAGCAGCTCTCTTTGTGGTGGCAAAGAACTGGAAACTGAGGGGATTTCTATCAATTGGGGAATGGCTGGACAAATTGTGGTATATGATTGTGATGGGATATTCTTGTACTATAAGAAACAATGAGCAAATGCATTTTTTAAAACTTTACTTTCTATCTTAGAATCAATACTGTGTATTGGCTTCAAGAAAGAAGAGTGGTAAGGACTAGGCAAAGAGAGTTAAGTGACTCATCAAGGTTCACCCAGCTAGGAAGTGTCTGAGGTCACATTTGAACCCAGGACCTCTTATTTCTAGGTCTCACTTTCTATCCCCTAAGCCAGTTGGCTGCCCATTGGGGCTAATTATTTTTAAATATAGGGTTTTTTTTAATAACATTTACTTAGTACTTTAAGGTTTACAAGCATTTCCTTACAACAAGTTGGTGTATAACATTATCATTTCATAGTAGGAGAAACTGAAATGCAGAAAAGTTAAAAGAAAAGGAAGGTAGGCAGTATAGTAGATGGAGTGCCAGGCCTGGAAACGGGACGCCATGGGCAAGATGCTTAATCCTAACTGCCTAGCACTTATTGCTCCTCTACCTTGGAATTGATACTTAGTATTGATTCTAAAACATAATGGAAAGAAAGGAAGGAAGGAAAGAAAGAAGGAAGGAAGGAAGGAAGGAAGGAAGGAAGGAAGGAAGGAAGGAAGGAAGGAAGGAAGGAAGGAAGGAAGGAAGGAAGGAAGGAAGGAAGGAAGGAAGGAAGGGAGGGAGGGAGGGAGGGAGGGAGGAAGGAAGGAAGGAAGGAAGGAAGGAAGGAAGGAAGGAAGGAAGGAAGGAAGGAAGGAAGGAAGGAAGGAAGGAAGGAAGGAAGGAAGGAAGGAAGGAAGGAAGGGAGGGAGGGAGGGAGGGAGGGAGGGAGGAAGGGAGGAAGGGAGGGAGGGAGGGAAAGAGGGAGGGAGGGAGGAAGGGAGGGAGGAAGGGAGGGAAAGAGGGAGGAAGGGAGGAACGAAGGAAGGGAGGGAGGGAGGGAGGGAGGAAGGAAGGAAGGAAGGAAGGAAGGAAGGAAGGAAGGAAGGAAGGAAGGAAGGAAGGAAGGAAGGGAGGGAGGGAGGGAGGGAGGGAGGGAGGGAGGAAGGAAGGAAGGAAGGAAGGAAGGAAGGAAGGAAGGAAGGAAGGAAGGAAGGAAGGAAGGAAGGAAGGAAGGAAGGAAGGAAGGAAGGAAGGAAGGAAGGAAGGAAGGAAGGAAGGAAAGAAAGTTGAAAGAAATGCCAGTCATAAATCTAATTGTAGAGATGGGATTTAAGTTCAAGTCTCCTTACTCTAAGGAGTAAGCTAGGTTGTACAATGAATAGAGCCCTGGCCTCTATTAAGAAAACCCAAGTTCAAATCCTACCTCAGACACATACCACCTATGCAATATGAGCCAGTCACTTAACCTCTGTCTGCCTCAATTTCCTCAACTTTAAAATGGGAATAAAAAAATCATAGTATCTACTCCCAGAGTTGTTGTGAAGATCAAATGAGATATTTATAAAGTGCTTAGCAGAGTGCCTGGTACATAGCGGGTACTTAATAAATACTTCTCTCCTTTCTACCGCTAAGAAACCAAGACATTTGACTATAAAACCTGCTTCTGCCCATCAAGGCCAGCGGGGCATCTCACCCTTACTTGGTCTCTGATGCCTGGGTGAGCCTTGTGTGCCATGTTAGGAAGGATGCAGTAGGAAGGCCCTATAGTTTGTCTAAAAAGGAACTGAAACATACCTGGAGAGAGCAAGAGATCTATATGTATACACACACACACACGTTTAAATCAGAAGTTGCAGAATTTCAGAATTTCAGAACTGGAAGGGACCTCAGTAGCCAACTCCAGGCTCAAAAAGGATTTCCTCCATAATACACTTTGACAAGTGGTTATCCAGGCTTTTCAAAGATGTGAAATCTGTTACCTTCCTGAGATAGCCTTTCCCACTTTTAGGCAGCTCTAATTGTTCACTGTCTCCTGGTAACTTCCATCCATCGTTCCCAGTTCTGCCCTCTCGAACCAAGCAGAACAAATCCAATTCCTCTTCCTGGTGATAAATCTTACAACATCTGAAAAAACTATCATTTAATGCCCTCCCTCACAAGTTTTCCCTTTTCCAGGCCAAACACAGATTTCTTTGAACCAATCCTCTTCTGACATGAACTCAAAGCCCTTTGCTGTCCCAGACGGTTGCCCTCGTCTGGATGCTCTCCCACTTATCAGTACCCTTCCTAAGATGTGATGCCAAGAACTAAACAGAATACCCCATAGGTGGTCTGACTAGAGCCAAATACAATGGGACCATTAACGTGGAAGTTGGAAAAGTGAGGCCCCACCTGAATTTTGCAATAACAGAAACAAGAAGAGAAAGAACAGCAGGAGATGTCGAGGCCTCCCTTGGGTTTAAGATGTCTTGGCAACCTAGCAGGGAGGGGGTGTCCCCAGGAGAGCAGCCTCAACCAACAAGGGACCCCTCTCTAGGATACTAATGAGGTCACTGCTGGAAACCTAGGCAACAATTATGGAAAACAAAATGGAAGGCTCCCCTTGCCCCGTGCCTTGGCAGAGCCCTGCTGACATCTTGATTACAGGGCATGGCTCCTTTTCCTATGGAGCCAGTTGGTGGGGGGTAGGGGAAAGGAGAAGCCCCTTCTGCCGGGAGCCACAAAGCGAGGAGTAAATGCTTCCCCAGATGACATCTCCTGTCTAAGCAGAGGCTTCAGGGAGCAGAGACTCCCCTGAGGGCCAGTTTCCACAGCAATTTGCACCTGGCCTGCTCATCATCGCCTTCAAGGAGCTCATAAATAAGCTTTTCGTTGACATGAATGGAAAGACCATGGAATTTAGGGCTTAGACGGGAACCTCCATTCAAGTGCTCTCATTTTACAAATCAGGAAAGTGAGGCCCAGGGAGGAGATAAGACTTACCGATGGCCATATAGTTATTAGCGGCAGAGTTCAGAGTGAAACTCTGGTCTCTCTTCTTCTAGCCCATTTCCCTTCAAGATATTCCATGCTGCTCCTCTGATAAGCCTATTTCCCCAAGTCTCTGAGCCCAAGTAAAAAAGATGAACGCGCCAGCTGTTACTGACCTCCTCTGAACTTGGAGGATTGGCCTTGAAGTTAATCTATTATATAGTTAAGAATAACAGGCATCATGGCGGTCTGCATAGGAAGCCAGCTTGGGACCTGGGCGAAAACACCACCTCTAATAATATTGAAGATACATATATTGATACATTTATAGATAAGCAATTTTGGCAAGATTTTTTTTAATTACTTGATTATATTTTATACCAGGTAGTAGATGCAAAGCATTTCTTTTTAATAAAGTATTAACAATTAGCTTCACTTAGAATATACTTTCGATGCACATTTTAAAAAAAGGATTCATCTTACAAATTGTTTTGCAATCCAAATATATAATAGCTTGGAAAACAAATAGTTTAGAAAACAAAAGCCAATATAAAAAGATGGATTAAAACAACTAAAACAGTACAGATTCCATATGGCTCTGATTTTACAGTTTTTTTACTGTATCATCAATATCAGAAATCTGTTCTTTAAGCTGGCTCCATTGTTCTGGATTTAAAGAAATACCTTTTCTACTAGGTTTCATTTCACCTTCCTGATTTGGCAAGAATTGCCAAAGTTGCTTATCTATAAACTTATCAATACATGTATCTTTAATATTATTCCAATAATTAATTATGTATCTTTAATATTATCCCAATAGACCTCAGCCAACTCACTTAATCTCTTACCTTCTTCCATTGAACTTGGAGGACTGGCCTTAAGGTTATTATATTATACATTTAAGAATGACAGGCATCATGGCAGATCACACAGGAAGACTTGAGTTTAAGCCCCACCTCAAATACAAACTGACTGTGGCCTCAACCAATTCACTTAACTTCTTGGTGCCATAGACAACTCCCTAAGACTATAAATCAGTCAGTCAATAATCATTTATTAATCGTCTCTATACCAGGCACTGTGCCAAGTGGTCGTGTTACAATGAAAAGCAAAATACAAGCCCTGCTCACCATCTAATAAGGGAGACACAACACATAAACAAGCCGTGTATATACAGACAAACTATATACAGGAAAAATAGGGAATAGAGAAGACAGTAGTAGCATTAAGAGGAATTGAGAAAGGCTTCCTATAGAAAATGAGATTTTAGATGAAAGTTGTAGGGTTTCTTGGCAAAAATACTGGAGTAGCTTGCCATTTCTTCCTCAGGCTCATTTGACAGATGAAGAAACTGAGGCAAATAGGGTGCAGTAACTTTCCCAGTGTCACACAGCTAGGAAGTATCAGAGGCCAGATTTGAGTTCAGGAAGATGACTCTTCATTTTGAGGCTCAACACTCTATCCACACCTAGAGACCTACTTTGGTAGAGGGAATTTTCTTCCTCAGGTGTGATGGAAATCACAAGCCCATTAAAAGACTGTCTGCCCTTTGATCCAGCCATAGCACTACTGGGTTTGTATCCCAAAGAGATCATAAGGAAAAAAGACTTGTACAAGAATATTCAAAGCTGCACTCTTTGTGGTGGCCAAAAATTGGAAAATGAGGGGATGCCCTTCAATTGGAGAATGGCTGAACAAATTGTGGTATATGTTGGTGATGGAATACTATTGTGCTCAAAGGAATAATAAAGTGGAGGAATTCCATGGAGACTGGAACAACCTCCAGGAAGTGATGCAGAGTGAGAGGAGCAGAACCAGGAGAACATTGTACACAGAGACTGACACACTGTGGTACAATCAAATGTGATGGACTCCTCCATTAGTGGCAATGCAGTGACCCAGGACAATTCTGGGGGACTTGTGAGAAAGAACATTATCCACATCCAGAGGAAGAACTGTGGGAGCAGAAACACAGAAGAAAAACAACTGCTTGATCACATGGTCAATGGGGACATGATCGGGATGTAGACTCTAAAGATCACCCCAGTGCAAATATCAATAATATGGAAATAGGTCTTGATCTATGATACACAAAAACCCAGTGGAACTGCTCATTGGTTACAGGAAGAGGGTGGGAGGAGGGGAAGGAAAGAATAAGAATCATGAAACCATGGGAAAATATTCTAAATCAATTAATTAAATAAAATTAAAAAAAAAAGAAGAAATCACATGCCCAGACTTTACCTCTAACTACAGTTAATGATGCTATTGCCTTGAACAACAATTGGTATATTGGTAACTCCAGAGAACTTCAAGCTTAGGTAGTTATTCAAAGTATATCTTGATATAGTGGGAAAGCCATGGACTGTGGAATCAGAGAACTTTATTTCAGCTCCCACCCCACACTCCCTATGGAATTTGAGACAAGTCACTAATCCATGGGCCTCGGTTTCCTCATCTATAATATGAGGGGATTGAACTGGAAGGTGTGAGATCATCTTGTCATAAAACTACAAACATAGAGCTATGATCCTTAGAAACAGTGCTTTAAGTGAGAGAAATAAGGAGAGGGAAGGAAGATGGTTGGGGCATTGGTTCAGCTAGAAAAATAAAGAACTGGGACAAAGAATTTAAAAAAGAGTGGTGGAAACATAAGAAAGTGAAATAGGGAAAGAATATAGTATTTGTTACATGGCTATTTTGTACAGAGCCTGGGAAGGCACAAAGTTTAGATAAGGTGGCTTTATCTAAATAAGAAAACAGAAAAGAGAAATAAGGAAAAGTCTTTTCCCCACATCATAGTGACAAAGGCAAAGAATAAAATTGTCCCATTTGGGGCAGGAGCCAGGCCACAGGCTTTGAAATCACAGATGGGAATTGTCTACTGTCATAATTTGAATATTGCCACTGTAAGAATTGGAATAATATTTCTACCCAGACATATATTTATTAAAGTTTATTAGAAAGGGTAGATAATCATTCTTCTAAGTAACCTGACCACGTGGTCCCTAGCCTGCCAGGCTCCTCCTCCTTCCCTTCACCTGCCTGCTCTGTTCCCAACTTCTTCCTTCTTCCTTCTCTTCTTGCTTCTCCCCCCTCACAAGCCCAAAGCCTTAACTTTTATTGATGTACAGCACATAGAGGGACGCAAGCCTGGTGCAACTGTGTCATGTCAGGAATGTTTGATGGACACATCAAGCTACTCAGGAGGGGGAGAGAATGAACTTCCTTAACATAATACCTTCTTCAACCAATGACACTTAAGCTCTAAAGGAAGCCCCAAAGACCCTTATAAAAATGCCCCCAGAAGAAACGAGCTTGATCAATATGTCATCATTGAGGCCCCCTTGAGCACTGAATAAGTCAGAAAGGATGATTTAATTGTAATTATTAAAAATCCCTTACCTTCCATTTTAGAATCAATACTGTATATTGGTTCTAAGGCAGAAGAGCTGTCAAGCCTAGACACTGGAGGTGAAGTGATGTGCCCAGGGTCACACAGCTAGGAAGTGGCTGAGACTCCATCCACTGAGCCACCTAGCTGCTCCTCAATTGTAATTTCTTGAAGAAGGCAAGTACAACATGGTCTAGATCAAGGATTGGTTTTTGAGGAAAGAGGTGGGAGAAAGAGGGAAAAATACTTATTAGCTGAAAAAAAAAGCTTTTTTAATTTTAAAAAAAGGAATTGTGTATAGGTTCAGCCAAAGTAAATATGATAATCCTTCAGAATTAAGAAAAGATAACCTACCATTACAGCTAAGTGATGCAGGAGATAGAGCACTAGGCGTGGGGTCAGGAATATGAGTTCAAAACTGGACTCAGACACACTAATTTTGTGATCCCAGGCAAGTCACTGAACTTTGCCTCAGTTTCCTCATCTGTCAAATGAACAGGAGAAGAAAATGTCAAACCATCCCAGGATCTTTGCCAAGAAAACCCAAAGATGTCTTGCAAGAAGAGATACTACATTTAAAATAACCATAGATAGAATAAAATGCCTGGGAATATACCAGTCAAAACAAATCCAGGAACTATATGAATATATATAAAACACTTTTTACACAAATAAAGGCAGATCTGAACACCTGAAGAAATATTCGTTGATCATGAATGAGCCAAGCCAAACAGATATTGCTAAAATTAAGAAGCAAAAAATTTGGGGGAAAATTCTCTCAAATAAAGGTTTCATATCAAGAATATATGGAGACAATCCTACCTAAACTAATCTACTTATTCAGTGCCATCTGAGTCAAATTACCAAAAAATTACTTTATTGAGCTGGAAAAAATAATAAGAAAATTCAACTGGAAGAACAAAAAAATTCAAGAATAACAAAAAACAATAAAAATGTAAAGGAAGGAGATCTAACAGTACCAAATTTTAAACTGAGTTATAAAGCAGTATTTATCAAAACTATCTGGCACTAGATAAAAAAAAAGAAAAATAGATCAGTGGTACAGAACTGACATAATAAATAGTAGCAAAAGATTATAGTAACCTTATATAGATCTAGGCTACCGGGATAAGAAATCACTACTTGGTAGAAATTGCTGGGACAATTGAAAAGTAATTTGGCGGAAACTAGGTAAAAACCAGTCTCTTAAACCATTCACTAAGATAAGGATCGGAAAGAAGCTTGGGATTCCCCAAGGGGAGAGTCTGATATTTGTCTACAAACTATGGAGGATACCTCACTTTTGGTGTTTTTTCAAGTTCCTTAGATGGGCCTTTGTGGAAGAAGTAAAGATAAGGAGCAAAAGGAGAAGAAAGAAGAGAAAAAAGGAGTGACTGAGGAAATGATGGAGGAAGAAGAGAGGAGGAAAGAGAGGGAGAGAAGAAAAAGGAGAATGATAAGGAGGCAGGAGAGACCTATAATGTCTTAGAAGTGTCAAAAGAGCAACATAAGTTCCCTCAACTTCTTCCCATGAACAATCTACCTCATATTCTTTCATTCCAGGAATTTTCCTACCTTTTTGGGTAGCAGGGGATAAAGCCATCAGAGGAAGCTTTGAGAGACCTGGAGGCTGGATCAAAGAAGGGGGAAAAAAAGAGAGAGAAGGGAAGAAACATTACTAATCAATCAATTTATCAACAAACATTTCTTAAGTACTTACTCTGTGCTGGGCACTGGCTAAGGCACTTACACAAACAAAGGACAGTCCCTGACCTCCAGAAGTTTACATTCTACTGTATAATTAAAAATCTTTGCACTACTAAGGGGACACAGCAACAATAACAGAATAATAGTTAGCATTTGGTTGAATAGCTCTTTACATATGCCATCTCATTTGATCCTGGAAAAAAAAAAAAAAACCTGTGAAGTAGGGGCTATTATTTTTTTTTTTAACCCTTACCTTCAGTCTTGGAGTCAATACTGGGTAAGGGCTGGGTAATAGGGGTTAAATGACTTACCCAAGGTCACACAGCTGGGAAGTGTCTGAGGCCAAATTTGAACCTAGGACCTGACTCTCAATCCACTGAGCCACCCAGCTGCCCCCGTTAGGGACTATTATTACCCCCATTTTACAGATGGGGAAACCTAGGCATGCTGAGATTAAATGACTTGATCAGAGTTTGGTAGTAGTGGTGGTGATGGTGCTTTAGTCATATCCAATTCTTCATGAAACCATTTGGGGTTTTCTTGGCAGAGATACCAAAGTGGCTTGCCATTTCCTTCTCCAGCTCACTTTACAGGTGAGGAACCAGGGTCACCCAGCAGTAAGTATCTGAGTTCAGATTTGAACACAAGAAGATGAATCTTCCTGACTTCAGGTTCAGTATTCTAGCCACCCTCCTCCACCTAGCTTCTGGTTATGGTTATGGAGCCAGTAAATAGCTGAGGCAAGATTCAAACTCGGGTCTTTTTGATTCCAAATCCATTGTTATCTATTATGCCACCTACTTACTCTAAACACCTTTGCAGACAAGTAGGTGATACATAAAAACAAATACAAAGTAATTATTTGGGGGGCATTACAATTAGCAACTGGAGGAATTAGGAAAAATCCCCTGGAAGGAGGGGTCAGAAGGAAGAACATTCTAGACCTAGAGCCAACCTATGAGATGGAATGCTCTGTACAGAAAGCTAGTTAGTCAGTTTGGTTGGGCACAAAATCCATGACCAGGAGTAATTTGGGTAAAGATTGAGAAATCAGGAAGGTGAAGACTTTTTGATGATGGCAAAGTTCAGGGCAAATATAATCTCCCCCAACTGGTTCTCTTTGTTCCAATGACACTGGCTTCTGGCTGTTTCATGAACGAGATTATCCATCTTTTAACTCCGGGCATTTTCTTTGGCTGTCCCCCATGCCCTGGGATACTCTCCCTCCTTGTCTCCTTTTCTCCTTTCCATCCTTTAAATCCCAACTAAATCCTATGGAAAGCCTTCCCTGATGCTTCTTAATTTCAGTGCTTTCCATCTTTAGTTTTTTCCAGTTTATCCTTTATAGAGGTTGTTTCTTATACAGGTAACCTTTTCACATCTCAACTTTCCCCATCACATATATCTCAAGTCTGCAGAAGAAATTAAAGGAATTTTTGAGGAGTTCTACAGAAACCGTAAATGATAGCAGATGACATAGGAAAAGTTTAGAAATTCAGAAATGCATACTTAACCCAAAATTTATAATAAGTACTAATAAACACCCTATAAAAGAAAAAGAAAAAAAACCCAGACTTCTCTGATACAAGGAGGGCCCAAAAATTTCATATGGATTTCCCAAATCACAAGGCACCATGCCCCTGACCCCCACCATGTGGAAGGGATAATTCTATTTGTTTGCATGTTATCTTTCCATTAGATTGTAAATTCCCTGAGGCCAGCACTTAATAAATATTGATTGTTTGATGGATTGAAATAGAAGGGAAGTTAGAAAGGAAAGATACAAATTAAAAAGATACATCATGAGGCAGTTTGGCAGGATAGTGGATAAATTGCTAGGCCTGGAGTCAGGAGGACCTGGGTTCAAATTCAGCCTCAGCCACTTCCTTACTGTGTGACCCTGGGCAAGTCACTTGATCCCAATTTTCCTAGTCCTTATCTCTCTTCTGCCTTAGAATCAATATTTGATATCAATTCAAAGATAAAGTAAGGATTTTTTTTTTAAAAAGAAAGGCCACCTTTGAATAGAAAGTAGATACAAGTATAGGAGATGGTCCCTCTTACAGCAAGAATCCACAACAGCTCATATCTGGAAAAAAAAATAACTTCATGGAGATTCTTTTTCTGGAATGCAGTCTTACCAACAAATAACACCAACATTTTACTAGTTTATAAATTTTTTTTCTGGTTTGTTTTCCTCTCAGGGGGAGATTCACAAGCTAAAAGAATGAATGAAATCTGCCTTCTTTATGCATCATTACTTGCTCAGAATGAGTGGGTGAATGGAAATTTCCTAAGCACCAATGTGATGATCTCATCTTTGGGATCTGGTGTATTTCTGTGTCCATACTTGGAACTAATTTTTCTCATTAAGTCTGAGAATACAGTTCCAGAGGACCAGCCCCCAGAGCTTATTAGTTTCTTTCTTTCTTTCTTTCTTTCTTTCTTTCTTTCTTTTTCTTTCTTTCTTTCTTTCTTTTTCTTTCTTTCTTTCTTTCTTTCTTTCTTTCTTTCTTTCTTTCTTTCTTTCTTTCTTTCTTTCTTTCTTTCTTTCTTTCTTTCTTTCTTTCTTTCTTTCTTTCTTTCTTTCTTTCCTTCTTTCCTTCCTTCTTTTTCTTTCTTTCCTTCTTCTTCTTCTTCTTCTTCTTCTTCTTCTTCTTCTTCTTCTTCTTCTTCTTCTTCTTCTTCTTCTTCTTCTTCTTCTTCTTCTTCTTTTTTCTTCTTCTTCTTCCTCCTCCTCCTCTTCTTCTTTCCTTACCTTATATCTTAGAATCAAGGCTAGGTATTGGTTCCTAGACAAAAAAGTTAGGCAACTGCGGCTAAATGACTTGTCCAGGGTCACACAACTATTAAGTGTCAGAGACCAGATTTGACCAGGACCTCTCATCTCTGAGCCTGGCTCTCAATCCACTGAACCACCTAGCTGCCCCCAGATCTTGTACTTCTGAGACTCCTGAATCATCCGTATTGTCATAGAAAGAAAATTGAATTTCTAGTTAGAAGACCAAGTCTTAGCCTCACTGCTCCCTACTAAGCTCCCAAGTCATTTCCTTGAGCCTTGGATCTGGAGTCAGAAAGTCCTGAGTTCAAATGTGGCCTCAGACACTTCCTAGCTGGGTGACCCTAGGCAAGTCACTTAACCCCCATTGCCTAGCCCTTAGCACTCTTCTGCCTTGAAACTCATACTTAGAATGGGTTCCAAGCCAGAAGGCAAGGGTTTAAAAATAGATATTCAAAGTATCCTTAAGAATTGGTTGACTCAAGGGGCCAAAATGTTGACATCACTCACTAGTAGCCATGAGGAGCTCCCAGCCCTCTCTGGTGCTTGGCTGCTGGACCACAAAGGGCATTTCAAGCAAGGGAGCTGAAGCCAAACCCATTGGAAGCATCCTCAGTGCCCATCCTCGTTGAACATCCTTCCTCTGCTCTAAGTACATCTGCTCACTGGTGAGTGTCCCATTTTGTCACCTCAAATCTAAACTACTCGGGCATTTCAGAGTAAGCCCTGCTTAGGTCAGTCAATCCCTGAAACCACCTTTTAGCACATGGAACCATGGTCCTGAGCCCGAAAGGCTGAGCAAAGTTGTGGCTTCGAAGTTTCCAGGACAGTTTTGAGACTTGGAGTGAAAAAGTAAACACTGGCCATGGACCTGTGTTCCTGGCACTCAGGAGAGGTCAGTGGCAGGAGTTGTTTTGACAGGTGCCTAATGGCTTCTGCTGTCTTTTAACGTGGCACTGCTCAGACCCACTGGCCAAGGCCAGCCCTGCCTGACAATTCCATCTGGATTTAGAGAGCTCTCATGGTCTCTGACTATCCATGTGCTCTGGCAAGGCCACTTTGTCCAAATAAATGAGGGTCTCTGGAGGGGGATCTGCATTCTCTGAGGCCTCACAACCTGGGCTCCTAAACCCCTTTCTCCTTCTGTCTGCAGAATTGTCCAGGGGCTCTAGGAATTAGTCATCAATGCCTTGACAAGAATGTTGGTCTTGATTATGGAGCAAGCGTCCAAAATTATACCCCTTAAGTGCCTTATTTTTACCTTGAAAGAACAATGATGAATATTCTGCTACTTTCTGTGATAGATATACTTCTGAAAAGATCCGTTTAATTTGTATAACCCAGTGGAAGTGCTTATTGGATCTGGGAGAGGGGAGGGAAGAGGAGAGGAAAAGAAGATAAAATATGTAAACATGGAAAAATATTTTTAAAATAAAAAACTTTTAAAGGTTTGTTTAAATGAAATTTTTATATAGTAGCTAGGTGGAACGGTGGATAGCATGCTGGACTTGGAGTTAGGAAGATGAGTTCAAATACAACCTCAGACACCTGATAATTAGGTTACCCTGGACAAGCCACTTAACTTCCACATGCCTCAGTTTCCTCCTATGTAAAAGGGAGATTATAATACCATCTCCCTCCTATGGCTGTTGGAGGATCAAAAGAGATATTTGCAAAAGGCTTAATGCAGATCCTGGCACATACTAAGCACTACACAAATGCTATCTATGACCAATAAGGGCAGCTAGTGGATAGTGCCAGACCTGGAATCAGGAAGACTCATTCAGCTTTCTGAGTTCAAATCTGGACTCAAAGACTCACCGGTTGTTTGACCCTGGCCAAGTCACTTAACCCTGTTGGCCTCAGTTTCCTCATCTGCCAAATGAGCTGAAGAAGGAAAGGGCAAACCACTCCAATGTCTTTGCTGAAAAAATTCCAAATGGGTTCACAAAGAATTAGACACAACTGAAACAACTGAACAACAACAACAATCATTAATCAAGCAAATCCTACTAGATAAAGTTGCCATTTAAGGACTTTGCAGTCAGATTATACAACCCAGCTTGAAATGCTTATAACTCTGGGAGCAGGAGGGCAGAAGGGAAGGAGACAACATGAATCGCATAAATTTGGAAAACTTATGTATCCATTTTTTGTTAAAATAAAGATAAAATGAGAAAAAGGAAAAATAATCATACTTTGCTAATTCAAATACTCTGCCCTTAAATATCTGTTTTGCAAGCTTGGGTTTTCTCCCAAAAACACAATACTTAAAGTAATCTGTTTTCCTACCTTTGAAAAATGTTTATTCTACAATATAGAGTCCACAACCAAAACTCTTAATGTTCACACAAGCAAGGTGCAATAAACTAGACTAGCAGGGTTCTTTCTTAACCCTTTGGGTGGCCACAGACTACTTTGCCATCTGGTGAAGCCAATAAGCTCACTCTCAAAATTATTTTTCAGTGCTAAAAGTATAATACACAGGGTTACAAAGGAAACCAATTCTATTGAAATAGTTATCGAATGAATGGCAATAAAAAAGTTCTTAGATCCCAGGTTAAGAACTTCTGCTTTACTAGAACCTCACTGTAATACTATGGAATAGATTCAGAATAAAGTATATCCCTATCCAAAGAGGTTACTTAATGGAATACTAAAAGGACCTCATTAAAAAG
The DNA here is from genome assembly GCF_027887165.1 of Monodelphis domestica. Lineage (NCBI taxonomy): Eukaryota > Metazoa > Chordata > Mammalia > Didelphimorphia > Didelphidae > Monodelphis > Monodelphis domestica. Next base: position 220,640,735 of record NC_077233.1, on the reverse strand, counting down.
TGTTTTCACTTACAATGAACTCCCCAGCTTAGCCCTGGGGACAAAATTATTAGACTCCAGGGTATTAATGTTATGTATAGGACAAGTGGTTATTCTATTTGACTCAATTCAATTCATATTTCACGGTCATAGAATAGTAGAGTTGGATAAGACCTGGGAGATCATCAACTCCTTAATTTTACACAAGAGGAAACTGAGGCCCAGTGAGTAACTGGCCTGGGATTCAAGCTCAAATCTCTTGGTTTCTAATCCAGGGCTTTTTCCACTTACACTCATATATAGAGAACTTATTATATGCTTAACTTTAACTTTTTCTAATAGGAGACGCAAAGAAGATTTGTTCTTTAAAATAATATTGCTGGGGGCAGCTAGATGGCTTAGTGAATAAAGAGCCAGGCCTGGAGACAGAAGGTTCTGGGTTCAAATCTAACCTGACACTTCCTAGCTGTATGACCCATGTCAGGTCTCTTAACCCCCATTGTGTAGTCCTTATCACTTATCTGCCTTGGCTCCAATACAAAGTATTGATTTGAAGACCAAAGGTGAGCATTTAAAAAATAATATTGCTGTCTTTTTAATAGAAAAAAACAAAATTAGTTCCAAAAAAGAAATATGATTTTTTTCTCAATGTACTGATAAGTTTTGCTGATTTTTTCCCTTTCCTTCTCTTTCTTTTTTCCACAAGGGAAGCCTTTCTTGGAGAGGGAAGGAGACGAGACATGAGAGCAAATATAGGTTATATAAAAATAAAATATGTTAATAAAAATTTATTTTTAAGAAGGAAAAACTGAAAGCCAATTCAACAAAACTAACTAAGACTTCAACAATCTATGCAAACACACCAAGTCACCAGATCACCCCCCAAATCATCCAAAATGATAGAGAGATAGAGACTAGGAGAGAGAAAGAGAGGCAGAGAAAAGAGCTGATTATAGACATAGATTCGTAAACTGTAAGAGCTAAATTCTGATTCAGACTATTAAATGCCATAGAAGCTAGACAGAGTGATGACCATTGGTAGAGAATACTGAGGAAGGTTCATTGGAAATGGACTCAGAAGAGATTTTGATCATCATATTTCAATATAAGGATAGCCAGGTAACAGTGGATAGAGTACTGGTCCTGGAGTCACAAAGATTCCTCTCCCTGAGTTCAAATCTGGCCTCAGACTCTTACTAGCTATGGGACTGGGGGTAGATCACTTAACCCTGTTTGCCTCATTTTCCTCATCAAGAAAATGAGCTGGAGAAGGAAATGGCAAACCCTTCCAGTATCTTTGGAAAGAAAATGTCAAATAGTCAAAGAATTGGAAATTGAGGAAATATCCATCAATTGTGAAATGGCTAAGTAAGTTATAGTATATGATTGTAGTGAAATACTATTATGCCATAAGAATGCTAAGCATCAGGAGCTCAGAAAAACCTGGAAAGACTTACACAAACTGAAACAGAATGAAGTAAGCAGAACCAGTAGGACACTGTATACAGTGGCAGGAATACTGTACAATGAACAACTGAATGACTTAGCTATTCCCAGCAACACAATGATCCAAAAGGCTCCCAAAGGACTCATGATGAAAAATAAAAAATTTAAAAAAGCCATCTGCTTCTAGAGAAAGAACTGATAGACTGAATCCGGACCAAAGCAAACTTTTTTCACTTTCTTAATTTTTTTTGTTTGAGCTTCCTTCCACAAAAGGATTAATATGAAAAATGTTTTACATGATTGAACATGTAAAATCCATAGGAGACTGCTTGCTGTCTTGGGAGCTGGAGGGAGGAAGAGAATTCAAGATTCAAAATTCTTTTCAAAATGTTGGAAACTGCTTTTACATGCAATTGGGAAAAATTTTTAATTAAATAAAAAAGAGAAAACCCCAAATAAGGTGACAGAGAGTCATACACAACTAAAATTGACTGAACAACATTTCAATATAATTGGTTTCCTTTGTTTTTCTAGGTACTTTATTTTATATTTGAAAACATGATTATGAGGTAGGGTCCACAGGTCTCACCAGTCTACCAAAGATGTCCATGACCAAAAAAAGTTAAAGATCAGTGTAAAAGTCCAGGCCCTCTCTTTTTACAGAAGAGGAGATTGAAACCCAGAGAGGAGAAATGACTTCACTAAGGTCACAAATGTCACAAATGACAACATTGAGATTTAAACCCAAATCACCTGGCTCCAAATCAAATGTTTTTTTCTCACTATAGTACCATAACTATTTATTGGGTGAATAATGTTTGGAAAAGTAGAGAAGAAGTTGGAGTAAATGATTTCTTAGGCTCTTTCCAATCCCAAATCCTAAGATCCTTATGAAAGCAAAATGACGGAACGACTGAAGTGTGGCATCATGGTACCTGTTATATTGAAAGGGATACCGTCTGGAGTGCTGTGTGCAGCCCATTGGGCACTCCATTCTAGGAAATGCGATGATATGCCAGAAACTGACCAGAGGTTTGTTCCCAGTATGCCAAGGGGTCTGGAGATCATTACTCAAAGATTGATGGAAGTAGTTGAGAATTTGTCGCCCAGGGAAGATTCAGAAGGGCCACAAGTATCATTGTCTTCAATAATATATGAAGGACTGTCCTGTAGAAGAGAGATTAGGCTTGTTCAGCCTGGACCCAGAAGGAAGAACCAGGAGAAACTAGGTGGAAAAAGAAAGCTGTGGTTTCCTAACAAATAAATCTGCATTACATGGAGGTCCCTTACATTTTGGAGACCCGTCACTTCTGTGATAGAACCTCCAAGGTATGTTTCTAGAGTTTCCTTCAGTTTTATAAGAAGTTCCTAAACAGCAACCCTGTGAAGTAGTTGGTATCAATTATTCCCATTCATAGATGAGAAAACTGAGACCTGGAAAGATAAAAATAACTTTTCCAAAGTCATGTAGCTAGGAAATATATACTTGAAACATAGCTTCTTCTGAAGGATTTTCATTTTCCCTGGGACCCAAGTGTGAAGCTAAAGCTGGGGTTCTTAACCTGGTATCTGTGAATGTTTATTATTATTATTTTGATCAATTATAGTTGTTTTCCTTTATAATCCTATGTAAGTTTTTTATGCATTTTAAAAACATTTTTCTGAGAAAGGGTCCATAGGCTTCCCTTGACTGCACAAACAGTCTGTGTTCCCCAAAAGCTCAAGGCTAAGTTGGGCTACAAGGATAATGCTCTGAGGTAAAATTTCAGAAAACAGACTGGCTGGTCTGAGATTTTAGTGGGCGATAATGAGGGAGGTGATAGGGTGTCAGTGGTCTTTTTTTTCCCTTAGTAACTCGACAGAGAAGTATTATGGCTGTGTCTGACTCTTCATGACCCCATTTGAGGTTTTCTTGGCAAAGATCCTGGAGTGGTTTGCCACTTCCTTCTCCAGTTCATTTGTCAGATGAGGAAACTGAGGCAAACAGGGTGAAGTGATTTTCCCAAGGCCACACAGGTAGTAAGTGTCTGAGACCAGGTTTGACCTAGGAAGATGAGTCTCTCAGTCCCAAGCTCCATCCACTGAGCCACCTAGCCCCCTCAGAAGTAGCGGTCTTCTATATCTGTATGTAACATCAGCTCTGATCCTGGCTTAAGATGCTTTCTGGTCATCTGTGGAGTGATTGTCATTTGGCTAACTTTAGGTTGGAAAATGCTCTTATTCTCAAAATTCATCTTCAGGGCTGCTGTCATCGCCAGTCCTGAGTTCCAGCCCTGCTTCTAACCCAGAATGGGCACAGACTTTGAAGGGGGAGCAAATGAAGTGAACTCAGACTTCTCTGACACTCACAAATGCATCTCAGGAGCCCCTCACAGGCTCAGTGGAGAAGGAGTCTTTCCAGGAAAGATCTCATTGTGATTCTCAGTTCTCTTCCAGAAGCCTCTCATCTCTACCAATGGCTGTGAAGTGTCTGACCAAAGGTTCACATACTCTTTACCAAACACTTGGAGAAAGCTTCCGTGGGGAAATCAAGGAGGATTTTCACTTGGGAGTCACTCCCCTGACCAGCCTCCTCCTGTTCTAGTCTACAGTCCCTCGGTGCTTATTGCTAGGCAACCAACTAAAGCAGCCTTTGGCAACCACCATCTTGATTGATTCCAGTGTCCAAGGCAACCCTCTCTTCCACCTCACACCTCTAGTGATCCATTCTCTCTTGGACTCCCCATTTTGCTGTTAGCTCCTAGCATGTCATTTCTTCCAAACCTCATGAGGAAGGAATTATTTTGTTTTTGAGGTGGAAGGACATTGGAACCAGTAACCAAAACAGAGGATGGCAAAGGAGAGGAAGTCACTCGTTTAGGGCTGACCATTGCAAGCTGGTGGAAATTTGCTTTCTCACTCATCCTTAACTCTTTTCTATCCCCACATCTTATTGAGTCACCTTCTGGATGGGTTGAAGGAACTTGGGAATTTCAGCCTGAAGAAGAAGTGATTTAGAAGAAATAGTCTCTTAAAGAGTATTATGGGGAGGGGGGGAGCATCTGGGTGACTCTGTGGATTGAGAGTCAGGCCCAGAGATGGGAGGAGCTGAGTTCAAATCTGGCTGGAGACACTTCCTATCTGGGGGACCCTGGGCAAGTCACTTGACTCCCAATTGCCTAGCCCTTACCGCTCTTCTGCCTTGGCACCAACACACAATATTGATTCCAAGAGAAAAGGCAAAAGTTTTTTAAAAAAAGATCATCATGTGGGGTACAGCTAGGTGGCTCCATGAATTCAGAGGCTGGCCTAAGAGGTGAAAGATCCTCGGTTCCAATCTGGCCTCAGACACTTCCTAGCAGTGTGACCTTGGGCAAGTCACTTAACCCCCATTGCCTAGCCCTTGTCACTCTTCAATACACAGTACTGGCTTTAAGATGGAACATAAAGGTTTAAAAAAAAATCATCATGTGGAAAAAGGGATTAGATTTGTCAGGCCTATGCCCAGATGGGAGGTTTCAGGGAGGCAGTATTGGGTTTCATGTAACAACAACAATAAAAAATAATCTCCCTAATGAATGCTTCGTCTCCCCAAAATGGAAGGGGTTGCTTCAGAAGGCAGGGAATTCCTCTCCCCTGGAGATCTCAAAGTAGAGGCTGGACAAGCACACGTCAGGGATATTTAGTGTCAGAGAGGTTCCTACTTTGAGTATAACTTAGACTAGAGAGCCTCTGAGGCTCCTTCCAAGTCCAAGATGCTAGAGTTCAAGGGCTTTCTGTCTACACTCATCCCTATCAAAAAGAACCATCCCCAAACCTAAGAAAACTCATTCACACTTAGCTACAAGTAACTGAGGAGTTCCAAAATGTAATCTCTCCAGGATAGGATGTTTTTATCAAGAGACACATTGTTTGGCTTAAGTCAAAGGAATGACACTCTAAGGATTCATTTTCAGGTATCTTAAAGCTGGATGATTGGGGGCAGTTTTAATGGGTCAGAAGACTTTTCTGGCACTCTTGAAATTATGCCAACGCCAAATCGAGTAAGCTTTCACTCCATTAGATGGCAATTACTACCCTGGAAGGGGCCAACCTCAAATATTAATCTAGATTAAGCTAGATATCTCAGTGGATTGAGCTCCAGGACTGGAGATGGGAGATCTTGCATTCAAATCTGACCTCAGATACTTCCTAGCTGGGTGACCCTGGGTAAGTCACTTAACCTCCATTGCCTAGCCCTTACCACTCTTCTGCTTTAGAGCCAATACATGGTATTAATTCTAAGACAGAAGTTAAGGGTTAAAAGGGTTAAAAACATTAACCTCCAGAATTTAAAGGAAAGAGGATCAAGTAGAGGGATCCATAAACTCCCAAGGCATGTTTATCTATCTGAAATTTTAGCACAGAGGTCATTAATACCATTTTAAAACTTGAGGTCCTATTTTTAGGCTAAGCAATGCCTGTGATAGTCACTAGTAGGCCTAAAACAGAGATGGAGAGAATAGGAGAAAAAAGGAAATAGAAAAAATTGGGGGGGAAAAAAGAGAAAAAAGACAAAAAGTGGAGACTGTACCCCTGATACATTAAGGATCATAGATTTTGTGCTAAAAGGGACCACAGCACTGCTCTTTCTTGGTTCTCCTCTCACCTTCTTTGTTGGACCTTCATCCAAGCCATGTCCACCACCTGAGGGCATACTCCAAGACTCTGTCCTTGGTGATCTCCTAAGTTCATATGGATTCAATGGTCGCCTTTCTGCATGATTCTCAGAACTATTTCTCCAGGCCAGACGTGTCTCCTGGTCTCCCGTCTCATCTCCGGCTGCCTATTTAAACTTCACAAACTAGATGTCCCAGAGATATCTTAAACTCAGCATGTCCAAAACAGAGTAAATTATCTTTTCCATGAAACCCCACCCGCCCTCTTCCAGCCTCTCACTGTTGATGGCAACCACTCCATCACGAAACCGAGGTGTCAATTTGGACTCTTCACTCTTACATTTCCGAATCACCAAATCCCTTCCATGCCACCTTCTGTGTTTATTCCAGAAATTTAGGAACATGTCTGGCACATGCTAAAGGTCATCCAATCCAACCTCATTTTCAGAGAAGGAAACTGAGGCCCAGGGTAGATGACGGGTCCTTTTACTCTAATCTAGACCCTGTGGCATTATATTAAGTTGGTTGGTTCAAGTGCCTCAGAATACATCCATGCTTTATATTCTCCACCTCAGTTCCAATTTCTGTCTCAATGAGAAGATCAATGTTATGGCTTTCTCCATTTTCTTATCTGAAAGAATTATACTAACCAATCTCTACCTTCCAACCCCACAGTTGTATGATCTTAATTTTATAATTCAAACCAGAACATGTCACCACTAATTTACCAGGAAAGTCTTTCAAAATCTTTTCTTTCAGAGAAGTAGAGACTTTTGGATGATACCACCAGGGTGGCTGGGCAGTCAGGTGGTATAGTGGATAGAGTGCCAAGCCTGGAGTCAGGAAGACTTATCCTCCCTAGTTCAAAACCAGCCTCAGACATTTAATAGCTATATGACCCTGGGCAAGTCACCTAACCTTGTTTCTTTCAGTTTCTTCATTTGTCAAATGAGCTGGATGAGGACGTGGCAAAACACTCCAGTACCCTTGCCAAGAAAACCCCAGAATTGCGTCATGAAGAGTAGGACATGACTGAACATAGTGAAAATCTGACCTCAGACACTTACCAGCTGTATGACCCTGGGCAAGTCACCTAACCTTGTTTCTTTCAGTTTCTTCATTTGTCAAATGAGCTGGACGAGGACGTGGCAAAACACTCTAGTACCCTTGCCAAGAAAACCCCAGAATTGTGTCATGAAGAGTAGGACATGACTGAACATAGTGAAAATCTGACCTCAGACACTCACCAGCTGTATGACCCTGGGCAAGTCACCTAACCTTGTTTACTTCACTTCATTCATCTGTAAAATGAAGTGGAGACGGGCATGCAAACCCCTCCTGCATCTTTATCAGGAAAATCACAGATGAGACCACAAAGAGTCAGACACAACTGGAACAACTGAACAGCCACTACAAAGTAGGGTGGCCACCCAATCTAACCATCAACCCTCAAAATGCCAAGGACCAAAAAGTGGCCCAACTCTCTTAGTCAAGTAGGTGGTCATGCCGGGGGAAACCGAGAGCAAACTGAGATGCCTGAAGATTTTGTGGGCTGCTTAACCAACATTGCATCATTCTCTCAGTGAAAGGCCTCCTCCATGCCTCAAATGAAAAACACACATAGCATTAGCACTAATGAACCTACAGGCAAATGTGTATACTCGCCCTACCAGTGAGCAGCCCTTCAAATGCCTTGTGTCTACGTGGAGGGTCGGTGAAGTTCTCGGTGCCCCCTGTCAAACTGAGAGCTCTTGCAATCAATAAAAAACTGGATTTGTCCCTTAGAAGCTCCTGTCCTTTCCTGTTAATTACTCTGAGCCTTGCAATTCTTTTGACAAACCTGCCGCTTTCTGCAGCCCTGTGCCCAGCCCTGCAAATGTAAAACTGTAAATTGCAAAATTGTGCAAACAGCACCAGCATCATTTGCATAAAAATTGGTTGCAAAGAGCAATTAGCACTTCATTAATAATCAATGAAGTGCCAATTTACACATTGCCCAAAAGCAAATTGTAAATTCAATTTGGTCTATAATTGAGAATTTGATGCCACACAAATACTGACACCGCAGAAGTGACCCCACTGGGGGCACATGTGAGCCCCATCTCCCGTGGACTCTGCCACCTCAGGAACTCAGGACCAAGCAGGATACTTCGGCCGGTGGAGGCTCCCACAAACTGAGTCCCATGCAAAGCTGGCAAGTTGCCTGAACACTAACACTAGAGCGTCTTGAAAACAAATGTCTCTATCCAGAAAGAAACATAATCAAACTGCCAAACAGATCACTTGCTAGTAGGTCTCCCCACTGCCCTGTGCTCCTGCCTTGCTCATTTCCACATCTCCAGCTCAGCTTATGCTGCCAGCATCCCACCTTCAATGGCTCCTTGGCATCTTTTGCCGGGATCTAAATCCTTCAAGAACTCCCTCCTGTCCCACCTTCTTCAAGAGGGCTTCTCTGCTCCTCCAGCCACACTCATCTCCCCTTTCGCTTTCTTAACTTCCATAGGACTTCACATCCCTACCATGTACATTAGCATTTACCAGGGATTATCTCATATTACTTTCTAATTGTCTTCTGATTATTCATTTGTGTGGCAGCAGAATACTAGAAACCAAACAGCTGTCCAGAGATTGGGGAATGGCTAAATAAAACATTCACATGAAGATGATGGAGTATTATTAGACTGTGCTTAGTCCTGTCAGGCTCTTTGTAACCCCATTTTGGGGTTTTCTTGGCAAAGATGATACTGTAGTAGTTTGCTGTTCCTTCTCTAGATCATTTTATAGATAAGGAAACTGAGGCAAACAAGGTAATGTGACTCAAACAGTGTCATACAGCTAGTAAGTGTCTGAGGCCAGATTTGAACTATTTAGTCATGTCCAGTCTTTGGGATCCCATTTTGGAGTTTTCTTGTAATAGATGATACTTGGAATGGTTTGCCATCTCCTTCTCCAGGTCATGTTATAGATGAGGAAACTCAAGCAAACAGGGTTATGTGACTTGTCCAGGGTCACATAGCTAGTATGTATCTGAGGCCACATTTGAACTTAGGTAGATGAATCTTCTTGACTCCAGGTCCTGTGCTCTATACACTGTGCCACCTAGCTGCCCATTATCATACTATAAGAAATAACAGATGCATATCTCATCTACTAGCCCATAAGCTTCTTGAAAGGAGGGTCCAAGTCTTCTATTCATTCCTTTAACAAAAAATTATTGAACACATAATGATTGAGGCACCATACTGGTTCATTTCCAGAATGAAAAGTTGTGTCCATCACAGTTCTTCCATCAAAGAGAGAACTCTGATCAACAAAATGACTAACCTCTATTCCAGAGGACTGATGATGAAGCATGTTGATCCTCCTCCTGACAGATGATGGACCCCAAAAGCAGAATGACAAATATATTTTTGGGCACAGCCAATGAAAGAATTTATTTTGCTTGACTATGTATATTTGTTAAAAAGAATCTATTTCTTCCTCCCTCCCTCCCTCTCTCCCTCTCTCCCTTCCTTCCTTCCTTCTTTTCTTCCTTCCTTCCTTCCTTCTTTTCTTCCTTCCTTCCTTCCTTCCTTCCTTCCTTCCTTCCTTCCTTCCTTCCTTCCTTCCTTCCTTCCTTCCTTCCTTCCTTCCTTCCTTCCTTCCTTCCTTCCTTCTTTCCTTCCTTCCTTCCTTCCTTTCTTTCTTTCTTTCTTTCTTTCTACCTTTTCCCTTCATTTTTCTCTCTTCTCCTTCCTTCCTTCCCTCCTTCTCTCTCCTTCCTTCTTCCTTTTTTTTCTTCTTTCCTTCCTCTAATCTTTCTTTTCCTCCTTATTCCAGGGTCCAGTAGGTTTAGACAACAGGAATCACAGGTTTTATTTCTTTTCTTCTTTTCTTACATTTCTTTGTCTTCCCCACAACACATTGCACAAAGGTCTACTGTACTGAATGGCCATTCAATAAATATTTGTAGATGATTGAATCCAATCAACGAAACCAGCCTATCTGCTTTTTTTCCTGGACTAGGCAGCTCTCTCCCACTAGCCTCCTTCTAGATAACAATATGAATGACAAACTGAATACTGAGTGACTTACTGAGCATTCCATATAGAAAAGAGGCAAGATATTCACCCATTAGAAGGTTCTCCCTATAGAGTGTAAGGTACAGAGAACAGCCAAAGATAGGCAACTAGGATAGGGGAAGGTGCCAAGAGGCCATGTTATATGGTGATTGGTTGAAGGAAATGGAATGTTTAACCTAGAGAAGAAAAGATTTGGTAACATCAAGTGGGAAAGGGGAGGGCTCAAGGGAGGAGACTAAAGCAAAGAAGATATGATATCTCTTTTCAAACAATATTAGCCTGGGAGACAACAAAGTAGCTCAGTGTATTGAGAGCCAGGCCTAGAGATGGGAGTTGCTGGGTTCAAATTTGACCTCAGACATGTCCTAACTATGTGATCCTAGGCAAGTCACAACCTCTATTGCCTGGTCTTTACAGCTCTTTTGCCTTGGAACCAATACATGGTATTGATTCTAAGACAGAAAGTAAGGGCTTAAAAATAATATTAGCCAACATTTCTATGGAGGTAGCCAAGTGGCTCAGTGGATAGAACACTGGGCCTGGAATCTGAATGATCTGAGTTCAAATCCAACCTCAGACACTTACTAGTTCTGTGACCCTGGGTAAATTACTTAGATTTTTGCTTTCATTCATTAGAAAAGGAAATGGCAAACCATTCCAATGTCTTTGCCAAGAAAATCCCATGGACAATATTGGTGTGATTACATGACAACAATAATAACCACTTATATAAGGCACCTTACATAAATTCTATCTCATTTGACCCTTATGGCAACCCTGTGAGGTAGGTGCTATTATTCTTCCTATTTTGCAGAAGAGAAAACTGAGATTGAAAGAGGTCATCTGACTTGTTGAGGGTCAAATGGTCAGTGTCTGGGGCAAGATTCAAACTCTTTGGTCTTCTCAACTCCACATCTAGCCCTCTTATACACTTGGCCACCTAGCTGCTCCAAATATTGAAAAGACTCATATAATAGAGTGTAAGAGTCATTCCACAGGGCTCCCATGGACACGACTAGCACCAGAGGGAAGATTTTGCAGGGCAATAGCTTTCAGTTAATTATAAGCAAGAATTTTCTAATGATTAGGAATGACAACAATGTAGGTGCTGAGCTACCCATCACTGAAAGTCCTCAGGCAGATGTCATACAACCATCAGCCAGATATGCTGTAGAAGAAGTTCCTGCAATAGGAAGGAGGTTTGACCAGACAACCAGCCTCTTGCCATGTCAAGATTCTAAGATTCTTGTTATCTAGCCCCAGAGAAAGAACTGTTGGAGTCAGAACACAGCTGAAAGCATATTATTTTTCACTTGTTTATTTTTATTTATGTTTTGAGGGTTTGGTTTTATAAGATTCCTTACCTACAAAAATGAACACTACAACAATATGTTTTGCAAACATATATGTCAGATCAAATCACCTGCCAACACCGGAATGGGGAAGGGAAGGGAAGGGAGGGTGATTAGTTCAATCATAGAACTTAGGAAAACTTGTGTGGAAATTTTTCAACATGTAATTGGTAAAAAGAAAAAATATATGTATATATTTTAAAGTTTCTATGATTTGCAAATTGTTGGGCCATTCCCACCCCCACCCCCATTTTTTTCTATAGTAATATCTTTGAATGATCTTGACTTTAGGAAGAATCCAGCCTCTTGAAAGAAAGGCAGAAGAAAGATCTTCTACCACAAGTTTCAGAGTCAAACAGTCATGAAAATAAATACACACTTGGAGGTAGCTCAGTGGCTCAGTAGGTTGAGAGGCAGGCCTAGAGACAGGAAGTCCTAGGTTCAAATTTGACCTCAGATACTTCTATGTGATCCTGGGCAAGTCACCTAACTCCCCATTACCCAGCTCTTACCACTCTTCTGTCTTAAAACTATACAGAGTATTGATTCTAAGGTGGAAGGGAAAGAAAGAAAGAAAGAAAGAAAGAAAGAAAGAAAGAAAGAAAGAAAGAAAGAAAGAAAGAAAGAAAGAAAGAAAGAAAGAAAGAAAGAAAGAAAGAAAGGAGGGAGGAAGGAAGGAAGGAAGGAAGGAAGGAAGGAAGGAAAAATGGGTCTAATGGAAACCAAACAAGAGAAGCAATGTGTTGTTGATTTAAAAAATCTTCTTTCTTGCTGTCGTTTGTCTTTCTATGTTTTTATGTTTTTGTATTTCTGTCTGTTCCTGCCTCTTTTTCTCCTTCCTTAACTCCCTCCATTTTCCTTCGCTTCCTTTCTTCCCTCTCGTATTCCTGTATTCTTCTGTCCCTTTCCCTCTCTCTTTTTCTCCCTTCCTTCTTTCCTTTATTTTCATTTTCATTAGTGGAGTGATTGGAAAGATTGATTTTGATCATAGGGTAGGTCTTGGTTGCATAGGGAGCTAGGAAGAAGCAAGACGATTGTATGTAGTTTATTAAAAGTTTATTTTAAAAAGTTATTATGGTTCAAATGTCAGACACTTCCTGGCTGTGTGACCCTGGGGAAGTCACTTAACCCTCATTTCCTAGCCCTTACCTCTCTTTTGCCTTAGAACTATACACAATATTGATTCTAATATAGAAGGTAAGGTTTAAAAAAAAAAAGTAAAGTAAAGTAAACCATGAGGGTAGCCAAGGATGCCCTCCTGGATGGTAGAGTTGGGATTTGCACTGGACCTTGAAGGTTGGGTAAGATTTGGAAAATAGGAGTTGTGGGGTAGGGAAAGGAGGAAGAAAAGGTCTGTGGTGCATAGACTGAAATTTCAAGATGTTCTTTTGGAGAATGGTGGATAAATTAATCTGGTTGAAGCAAAGGGTGCCTGTAGGATGGTAATGGAAAAATGGGTTGAATAGGATTTTAAAAGGTCTAATTCAGGCCCCTGGGGGTCAGAAAAGGAACTCCTAAGGAGATACATGGAATGCTGGGATTACACACAAAGTGGAGAGTAGAAGGCCAAGCTTGGCGATCAGTTTTCATCTCAAGTGATGTTATTAGTAGGTGTAATTAGATCCCTGGCGTGGGCCATACAGGATTTCTCAGTTTCCACCCAGAACTCATCCCTGCTCCCATCTCCCCCGCCTGCACAATCCACCTTCACCAAGAGATTGAATTTACAATGGACTTGAACACATTTAAATCCATTTATTGCAAAATTACTTTTCGATAATTACATCACCGTGCTGACTGTGTTGCATAATGAAATTAGCATGAGAGATATTAGAAAGAATATAAAATTATAAGAAATATTGAAATACTTCTTTTCCCGTCTGTCTCCATGAGGCCCCATAGCTTAACTGGAAAACGAGCACGCCTCTTGGATGGGATTTGAATGCATAAAGTGTAATTTTATAATGTCTTTTGTATAAATTAATTATAATGGTTATTGCTGCTTTACATTATTAGATTGAAATTTGCCTTCACTTCAGCACATTAAGAGAGAATGGCTTCCATCTTGTGGAGCAGAGTTTCCCTGGAAGTCTGGTAAGGAGTACAGAATTCTCCAATGTCAGAGCTGAAAGCAACCTTAGACCAGCCCTCTCGTTCTACAGATGAGGAAACTGAGGCCTAGAAACTTAAATCACTTGCCTAAAGGCACAGTAAATGGAAAGTCAAGTGCCTAAAGCCATAGTAAATGGAGAAACCAGGACCAGAAAGAACATTTCCTGTCGCTGGGGCCTATCAAGGCCAACCTTCTTGAAGCCAACAAGATCACCAGTAAGTCACTAACTGGCTGCCAAAGGAGATCTTGACAGCCACTCTCTCCAACGGGTCTCAGTGATGGGACAGATAGAGATCAGTCTACAGTAAAGGAGAGTTAGCTACTAGGTCACTATCAAAATGTTCTAGGCAAAAAATGGCGGATTATCAGTCCAAGGACTAAGAAAGTTTCTTTCCTGGAATCCTTCAAGTTTCATCATGGAGGAAAGAACAAAACGAAACAGGGGATTGAAGTTAGATGTATGGAAGAACATATCCTTAAACATCAGGATAACTTCCCAAGGAAGGTAAAGGAATTTCTTTCCTTTGGAAGCTAGAAAGTAGAGTCAGTTATCACCAGTCTGGATTAGTTTAGCTGTGTTTCTGCCCAACAGTCTCTCATGCTCTCTCCTCTGAACCGTTGGGTTCACTGATTCTAAGGACAACAACCAATTTACCCATGAGGCCTGTGGCTCCGGAAGCAGGAAGCTCAGTTCAGCAAAAGGAGGCCATAAGGCTAAATAATTTCAGGTAAATTCAGAAAAGCCCTGAGTCCTAGGTCTTCAAGGCCACTGCTCCAATAAATAATGATGATGCTTTGTAAACAAAGAGCCGAAGATTAATGGCACCACCTCCACCTAGAGATGGGGCAGGATGTTCTGAGTGGCATAGTTCTCAGACCTGGCTTCACGGTTTCAAGAACACAGCTTCCGCCCTCCTCCCCCACCTCCCCATACCCACTATCAGCCCTCCTGTCACCTGGAACTCTCTTTCTCTTTCCCTCCTGATTCTGGTTTTTTCTCTCTAGGAGTCTGCCCAAATGTTCCTCACCTTCAATCTCTGTCCTTCCCCAGTCTCATTTCCTGAGACCCAGAAATACCCAGAAAGTGGGGTGCCAAGAGAAGAGCCTGATAAAGAAGATGACAGGGGAGCAGCTAATGATATTTCTCCCTAGACTGTCTGCCCTGGTGTTTCTCAGTGAGCTCTCTCTCTTCTCTCTCTCTCTCTCTCTCTCTCTCTCTCTCTCTCTCTCTCTCTCTCTCTCTCTCTCTCTCTCTCTCTCTCTCTCTCTCTCTCTCTCTCTCTCTCTCTCTCTCTCTCTCTCTATTTCTCTCTCTCTTTCTCTCTCTCTGATCTCTCTCTGTTGCTCTCTCTCTCTCTCTTTGTATCTGTCTTCCCTTTCTCATCTCCTCTTTTCTCTCTTCTCTCTCATCTTTCCTCTATCTCTCTCTGTCTTCCCTTTTCTTTTTATGTGGGAATATATACTTATGTGTGTAAGCACATATATGTAGAACCTGGTCCCTATTAGTGCAAACAATGAATCCTCTGAAGTGGCCACATTATTCAAATTTGCACTGTATACTGCCATTTGGAAGAAAACCACTTACCATATTTTATACAATTATAACTTCAAATAATGTGAACTTAATTTTTGTGACCACTTCAAGGGACTCATGACTGGCATGAATCGGAACCTGGCTTCATCAGCATTAAAACCTGTAGTGACGTCTTTCTGTCATCTTCAGACACTTCTATCTGGTAATTACACTCTATATTTATGCTAGGATATTACACACATGTGTCTATAATACAGTGCCTCCACAGATGCCACATCTATGTCACATGTCACATATTTAGATACATACATATATTTGTTGTTGTTCGTGGCTGACTCTCTGTGATTTCATTTGGGTTTTTTTCACCAAGATACTCTCTTGGGCTCCATGCTTTGCCCCACTCACTCTCCTTGGCACCATTCAAATTGTAGTCTGGTCAGTTTGGATCATCTTGAATGATTTATTAACACTAACTTAAAATTAAGAAATACTGCCTTTGGAGAGTTTCAGCTGTAACCTACATGCAATTCACATATGCAAAACATACAAAAACTATTCTATACATGCACATAAACACATACACGAATGCACACACACTATACATATGTGTATATATTGTTGTTGTTGTTGTTTGGTCATTTATTGTTGGATGTACACACACACATACACATCCTAGAGAGGAGCCTGGCTTCTCAAAGGATGACACCAGTCGAGGAAATGTTCTGTCACATCATTTTATCAAACTGGAAAAGTTTCAAGAACAGACCGAGTGACAGATTACTTTGGTTAAAGACAAGTCTAACTAAATTCAGCAAGCCCATTATCAAAGATCTTGGTGGTTGTTGTTGTTGAGTCATTTCAGTTGAGTCCAACCTTTTGTGACTCCATTTGGGGTTTTCTTGGCAAAGATATTAGAATGTCTTGCCATTTCCTCCTCCAGTTCATTTGACAGAAGAGGAAACTGAGATAAATAGAGTTAAATAATTTGCCCAGGGTCACACCATTAGTAAATGTCTGAGGTAGGATTTGAACCCAGAAAGTTGAGTCTTCCTTTCTCCAGACTCAGCGCTCCATCCACTGTGCCACTCAGCTATCCCAGAAGCTCAAATTTTAATGAAGAATTTGTTATTGTTCAGTTATTTCACTCCTGTCTGATTCTTTATGACTTCATTTGGGGTTTTCTTGGCAAGATAATGGAGTGATTTGCCATTTTCTTCTCTAGCTCATTTTACAGATGAGGAAGCTAAAAGATAAATCTTTCTGATTCCAAGCCCAGTGCTCTATCCACTGTACCACCCAACTGTCTTAAATCAATATTGTCATTGTTCAGTTATTTCACTCATGTCCAACTCTTTATGACCCCAGGTGAAATTTTCTTGAAGTGGTTTGCCACTTCCTTCTCCAGGTCATTTAACAGATGAGAAAACTGAGGCAGAAGGGTCAAGTGACTTGCCCAGGGTCACACAAATATATGTTGGATCAAGGCATCTCAGATTTGGAAAGAACCTTAGAGGTCTTCTAGAATGCCCCATACCTGAGGAGAAAGAAACTCTGTGGCCAGCACATAATCATGAGGCTTCTTTCTGAAGTCCTCCAGTGCCAGGAAATTTGCTTTATTTTTTTTAATTTTTATTTATTTATTTTAAAAATATTTTTCCATGTTTGCATGACTTGTTTTCTTTCCCTCCCCTCTTCCCTTCCCCCTCTCAGAACCGACAAGCAATTCCACTGGGTTGTACAAATGTTATCACTCAATACGTATTCAGGAAATTTACTCTAGACAGTTTTAATTATCAGAGAGATTTTCCTCCTATTGAGTTGAAATCTTCCTCTGCAACTTTCACCCGTGGTTCCAGATCATGGGCCCTCATCTAGCGCCAAGGAAAAGAAATCTAATTTCCCTTTCCTGTGATTATTCTTCAAATACTTCAAGAAAGCTAGCTGATTGGTTTCCTCTAAGCCTTCTTTTCTCAAGACTAAAGATATCTGGCATAAATTCAGTCCCCTCATCATTCTAGCAGACAGCTTGTGGTCACACTCTCTTATCAGTGTCCTCCCTAAAATTCAGTGCCCAGGGCTCTGCCGGGTAGAGTCTTGACAGGAGAGAGGACAGCAGAAAGAGCAACTTCTCTATCTTTCTTAAGGTAGCTTGAGTTTGCACCATTAATGTAGGTTCAGATTTGAACGTGATTGTTTGCGGCATATATGTCTCACCAATGCGAATGTGAACTTCTTGAGGGCAGGGACTATCTTTTTCTACTTTTTAGATTTCCAGTGCTTAGTATGCCATCCTACGTATAGTAGTATATTTTAGTAATATTTGTTGAGTGATTATGCTGATGATTATTAAATTTACTTATCCTGTTGTAAAAAAAATGATTTAGTTTGGGGGCTGTCACATCAAACTTTTTTTTAACCTTTTATTTCTGTCTCAGAATCAATATTAAGTATTGGATCCAAGGCAGAAGAGAGGTAAGGACAAGGCTATGAAGGTCAAGTAACTTGCCCTGGATCACCCAGTGAAGAAGTGTCTGAGGTGAGTTGAACCCAAGACCTCCTATGTCCAGGTCTGGCTTACCATGTAGGTTCCCCCACATCACACTCTTGACTTGTATTGACCTTGCAATCTACTAAAAAACATCCAATTTTTTACATATAAACCATTGCTTCAGTTTCTTCCTGTGCAAAATGAGCTGGAGAGGAAAATGGCCAACCACTCCAGTATCCTTGCCAAGAAAATCCAAATGGGGTCATCAAGAGTCAGGCACGATTGAAATGGCTGAACAACAATAACAACCAACTTCACTTTCCCCATCTGGTACTTGGGATCTGTGTAGATGGTTTCTTTGAATGAGTACAAGGTGTGACATTTGTCCCAATTAGTTATCTTTCTAACAGGTTGGATGCAAATTCCGCCATCTAATGTTAGTTATCCTTTGCAACTTCACGTCAAACAGCAGTCTGATTGATATGTCATCCAGGCTTTTTTTTAAATCCATGATTTATTTAAATTATTGACCAAAATAGTGAATAGAGCAAGAAATACCAAGGACAGAGCTTTGTAGAATAGCAATAGATTCCCCCTCCCTCCCCCTTTCCCAAGTGTACATCAATCCATTAATCACTATGTTTGGGGTCTGGCAATTCAGCCTGTCTGATCTACCCAGCTGCACCCTCTTCCAACCCACATTTCTCTATCCTGCTCTCAAGGATATTCCAAGAGGCTTTGTCAAACACCCCACTGAAGTCCAGGCATACTGTGACTCTAGCATTCCTCAAAACTATCAATCTGGGAACCATGGCAGAAAAGGAAATGAGGTTAGTCTGGCATGACCCTGCTTCCTTTCCCAAGTACTAACAAACCATCCCTTTAATAACTCATCCAAGGGGCAGCCAGGTGTACAGTGGGCAGCGCACCAGGTCTAGAGACTCGAGGTCCAGGGTTCAAATCCAGTCTCAGATACTTCCTAGCTATGTGACCCTGGGCAAGTAAGTCACTTAGCCCATTGCCCAGCCCTTACTGCTCTTCTATTTTGGGACCAATACCCAGTATGGATTCTAAGATGGAAGGGAAGGGTTAAAAAAATACCCTCACCTCCCATTTAGAATCAATATTAGTGAGCGATATCACTTACAGTGTTTGTATATACAGATGTGTATATTTATATATGCATACATTGTATGTTATTGTGGCTAGATTAAGTGCTGGACTTGGAGCCAGGAAGACCTGGGTTAGAATTCTGTCTGATACTGGCTGTGTGACCAGAAGCAAATCACTTCTTCATATACACACACATATCTACATATACACACATACACATACATATATATGCATGATTTTATTTTTATGTATTATACATGTATATATATCTACATATACATCTTATACAATGGCATAATTATTCCTATAGCATTTACCTCGGAGGGTTATGGCAAAATTCAAATAGGAAATGTTTATAAAGTGCTTTGCAAAGTTTAAAGACTATAAAAATATTAGTTGTTAATATTATAATCTTAGCACAGCTTTAATAGCAAAGTAGTTTAATACTATAACAGTTCTATTATTAATGTTAATAATATAAATGTAGTTATTAATACCTGTTAACGTATATATAGGGAAGTTAGTTGGCACAGTAGATAAAATGCCAGGCCAGGTCAGAAAGAATCATCTTTGTGAGTTCAAATATGATTTCAGACATTTACTTACTGTCTGTCCCTGGGCAAGTCACTTAACCCTGTTTCCTCAGTTTCCTCATGTGTAAAATGAGTTGGAAAAGAAAATGGCAAACCATTACATTACCTTTGCCAAGAAAACCCCACGAAGAGTCACACGCAATTGAAAACTATTAAACAACAGCAGAGTGTGTGTACATGTGTGTAGGGTGGTTTGTGTATATCTGATGACAGAGATATAGACATAGATTTAGCTAGACAGATACCTTCTGATAATGCTCCTGCTTCATGCTGTCCCAGGGAAAACACAAATCTTGGTTTTCTGTCCAGAAAGGGAAGAGAGAAGCAGCCAAGTCTGGACTCTCTTCTAGATTATTTATAAGCTACTAAAGCTTAAAACTCCATTAATAATATAATAAATTAATATAAAATAAAATAATATAAATAAAATATTCTTTCATCTTTTTCTCTCTTTCTCTTCTTTCTCTCTCTTTGTCTCCTTGTAACAGTATCTCTTTCTCCATACATCTATCTCTATAATTCTCTGTCTCTCTCTCCATCTTTGTCTCTCTCTATCTCTTTTTCTCTTCTTTCTCTCTGTCTCCCGTAATAGTATTTCTATCTCCTTACATTTGTGTCGATCTCTATAATTCTCCCTGTCTCTGTCTCTCTCTGTTTCTTTGTCTCTCTGTCTCTCTCTATCTCTCTCTGTGTCTGTTTCTCTGTCTCTGTCTCTCTCTCACACACACATACACACCCTTCTCTGACTTCTCCAAACTGAAGGCATCCATATCCTAGTCCAGCCTTGATTCACCTCCCCAAAGCCCCTCTAATCATGTCTCCAGGCTCCATGAGCCTGTTCTGACTCAGCAAGGCACTTGAGGGGTTGAAAAGGGCTGGAGGAGGAAAGGAAGAGGATTTAGTGGAAACAACAGGTGTTGAAGGATTTCTGGGCATTTTGACACTAGGCAAACAATGTGCAAAATACCCAGCAGCCCCAACAAAATGGAGCTCAGGGAGCTCTTTCTCCAGTTGGCACTGTGGCAATCTCTGGTGGGATGAGAAGCTCTCTTCTGGGTCTACTGACCCTTTCTCTAACAAGACTATCTCACGGTGCTGGACTTCCCAGCTAAAGCGATACATGCCTTATTTCCTAAGTGGTTCCTGACTCCCATAGGGCACCTGGTTTGCAAAAATAAAATCAAAGCAGCTCAGCCATCTCCTGCTGCCTTTACTACTCCATGCTCTCTCAGAGAAAACACAGATCTTGGTGTTCTCTCCAGAAGGGGAGAAGAGAAATGGGCCGACCTCTAGACTTTCTTCTAAGGGTAGAGGGAGGAACTTCTAAAAGCCTCTGATCTTTTCCTGATAAAAAGAAGAGGAATGTGTTCCTTTGGACAAAGCATCTGACCCTCCTCTTCCTTCCTCTTCATCCAGTTCTAGCTGGTCTTTGGGGTTCTCATCTGAGGTAGGGAGTAGTACAGTGTAAAGAATGCTGGACAAAGGCCTTGCGTTCAAATCCTGATTCTTCTGCTTCAATTCAATAATAAGCACCTATTGATAATACATGTATAACCCAGTAGAATTGCTGGTCAGCTCCAGGAGCGGAGACGGAAGACTGGAAGATGGGAGGGAGAGATCATGAACATGGAACCATGGAAAAATATTTTTAAAATAAAATTATATTAAAAAATAATAAGCACTTACTATGTGCTAATCACTGAAGAGACAGTCCTTGATCTCAAGGAGTTTGTAATCTAATGAGAGGAAGATAGCACACTAGCTGAACAGTAGAGGGTTTTTGGGGGGAGGGGACAGCATCAGGGGATGTGAGGCCCCATGGAGTCCAGCTCAAACAGCTACTGATAGAAACTAGAGAGTTACCTGGAAAGTTGAGAGCTGAGCCCTCTATAAAGAAAGGCTTAGGCTTTGGGAGGGGGTTATTGTTCCCCACTTCAGCCCTCCAATCAGAGGGGAGAAGCCAGTTAATCAGTCCTCAAGGTGATGAGATTTGAACTTTTCCTGGAGAAGGCATGATGTTCTGTGAAGTCACTGACAGAAAATGCTTCCAAATTGTGTGACCTTGAACAACATTTTCCTTTTCTGGGCTTCAGTGTTTTCCTCCACTTAAAAAGAAGCTGGATGGCCTCCAAAGTCCCTTTAGAGAACTTAAAATTAGAGAACATAAACTGACAATTTATGAAATTACTTTCCCTCTCATCTCAGTTTCTTCTTCTCTAAAACAAGTGGGTTGGGCTAGATGACTGACAAAGTCCCTTCAAGACTGAAGTCTGAGGGGCAACTAGGTGGCTCAGTGGTTTGAGAGTCAAACCTAGAGATGGGAGGTCCTGGATTCAAATCTGGCCCCCAACACTCCCTAGTTGTGAGACCCTGGGCAAGTCACTAAACCCCTATTGCCCAGGCCTTACCACTCCCCTGCCTTGGAACCAATACACAATACACAATTAAAAAAAAAAAGACTGAAATTTATACTCCTTTCTCTGCCTTTCTAAATGTCTAAGGTGCATACATCCACTCCTTTGAAATACTGGTGTTTTCTTGGCATCAGGAAAGACTTGGGTTCAAATCCTGTCTTACTGTTTCCCAGCAGGCTAATTGCATGAACAGAACCAAGAAGATTAGAAATATCAGTGCAATCTCTCTTTGATTCTGCCACATTCACAAAACAGGCCAGCATTTTCCCACTGCCCAGTTTCTCTGTCACCCTGTCCCTTCCACTCCACATACAGTTTGGGTCCAGAGGCCAGATCAAGGAGAGTCTAGCCAGAAGCTTCTGGGAGCTCAGGGCCCTAGGACACAGCTTGGCCAAGGCCTCGACTCTTCCCCTTCCAATTGTCGGTTAATAACCATGAGGTGGAAGGCAAGGGGGAGGGGGCCAACATCTGCCCAGGGATAAGGTCAGAAGCCCAAAGCCAGGGATAAGGTCAGCAGTGCCCAGGGTCAGGGCCAGTGGCAACATTTCCTGACGTGGAGAAGAAAAGGTAAATGAATCCAAGGACCACCTAATTTATTAATGAAGAAAGAGAGACTGTTTAATGTGGAAAACATAAGCAGGATCAATAGGAGAAAACACAAATAACCAAAGCTATTGACACGTAAGTATTTTAAGTCTAATTGCAGCCATATGCACTTTCCAAGGGTATCTCACCTCCTAACAGCACCCTAGGGATGATGGGGTTAATTGATGCAGCTGTTTGCTCCCTGCCCACGTGATGCAGGCTTGGCATTCCCTAGAGAATGTTATTAAACTAAAGTGTTTAATGAAGTGCTAAAGAGAAGAGTTTCTAACATTCTCCCTTTGAATCCCATTAAAAAGAGGAGAAATTTCTCCTTGGCTCTGGGACCCCGGATGGGACATGCCACAGAGGCCAGGGGAGAGGGTGGAGGTGGTCTGGTCTGGGTGTCATGTTTTTCCATCCATGCAGATAAGCACCAGCCCACATGCCTGGAGAATCCTGGACCAGCTAATGAGAAAGAGACATCGGTGTAATGAAAATAATGAGTTAATATTTATATAGCCCTTTAAGGCTCACCAAATGCTTTACCCACATTATCTCATTTGAGCCTTGATCAGCCCTCAGAGGTATATGCCATTCTGATTGTCCCTGTTTTGTTTAGCACAATGCCTGGTACATAGTGAGTGCTTCATAAATGATTGTTGTTAGCTGTGGGACCCTGGGCAAGTCATTAAACTCCATTGTCCAGCCCTACCGCTCCTCTTCCTTAGAAATAATATTTCTATGACAGAAGTTAATGGTTTTTTTTAATCCTCACCTTCCATTTTAGGATCAATACTGTGTGTTGGTTCTAAGGCAGAAGGGCTAGGCAATGGAGTTTAAGTGACTTGCCCAGGGTCACACAGCTGGGAAATAATTGAATTCAGGACCTCCTGTCTCTAGGCTTGACTCTCAATACAATGTCCCCAGGTAAGAGTTGTTTTTTTTTTTTAAATAAATAAATGCTTGTTGACTTGGACTTGAGTAAATGGAGTCTGAGAGCAAGGAAGCAACTTGCCCAGGCTCTCACAGTCACCAAGTGTCTGAGGCAGGATTCAAACCCAGGTCTTCATGACTATAAGTCCAGTATTTTTCCAGCTCCCTCTGCCTTCACAGGTATCTAATTTCAGAGGGAGGAGAGGAGGACCATATGCTTTAGGCACACCAGAGGCCTCTGAGCCTGGAAACTCAGGGGAAAATCACAAAAAAGTAAAAAGTAGGAAATGTTGGATGAGTCAGGCTTTTTTTGAAAAAGTCTTTGTGGAGCTTTTTAGGTATACTTCTGCTGATTTCCATTGAAGCACTGGGCTTAGAGTCAGGAGAGTTCTGGTTTCAAATCCTTTCTCTGTCAGCTCTTTTAGCTGAGGGATCTTAAATTTTTAATGACTTAGTTTTTCTGACTCAGTTTCCTCAATTGCTAAATGGGGTTAATAATATGTTACTTTTCAGAATTGTTGTGAGGGTCAAATGCGATAACATATTCCAAAGCAAACCTTAGAGTTATGTATGTGTGAATAGTATTATTATCAGAAAACTAGATTAAATCTATATTGAAACATTTATTATCTAACTGATAGTTTGTTTACTTAAATGTATTCCTGGGGTAGTTAGGTGGTGAAGTGGATGGAGTGCCAGGCTTGAAATCAAGAAGACCTGAATTTAAATGTGGCCACAGATGCTTACTAGTTCTATTACCCCAGGCAATCCATTAACCCCTGTTTGCCTCAATTTACTCAACTGGCAAATGAACTCACAAAGGAAATGGCAACTCACCCCAGCAGCTTTTGGGCAGTGAGGTGGTGCCACAGGTAGAGTACTAACCTTGGAGGAAGATTCATTTTCATGAGTTCAAATCCAGGCTCAGACATGTACTAACTGTGTGATCCTGGGGAAGTTATTTAACCCCATATGCCTCAGTTTCCTCATCTATAAAATGAGCTAGAGAAGGGAATGGAAAGCCACTTCTGTATCCTTGCCAAGAAAACTCCAAATGGGGTCACAAAGAATCAGGCATGACTGAAACAACTACACCAACATGCATCTAAAGCCATTGTACAGTCATGGCTGTTATCTCCCCAAGTTTCGGTGAGGTTGAGATCAGATAGGACTGAATAACAAGAATAGTTAGGAACCTAGATGGCTTCAGTGTCCCTTTCCAGCTCAAAATCCATAATCTTTTGTGTGTAAAAATAATCTAATGAATATATTATAATGTGGTTGTTTGATTATTTTCAGTTGTCTTATTCTTCCTGATCTATTTGGGTTTTTTTTTAGCAAAGATACTTGGAGTGATTTGCCATTTCCTTTTCCAACTCATTTAACAGATGAGGAAAGTGAGGCAAAATTGACCAGGGTTACACAAAAAGTCTAGAGATAGAGCACAGGACCCAGAATCAGGAGGGTCTAAGTTCAAATTCAGCCTCAGACTTCTATTAGCTGTGTGACCCTGGGTAAGTCACTTAACCCTATTTGCCTCAAACCATTCCAGTATCTTTGCAATGAAAACCCCAGATGGAGTCATGAAGAGTCAGACATGACTGAAAATAATGAAACAATGACAACGATGAAGAGGAAAGACAGCAGTGGCAAAAGCAGTGATGTTGGAATTAGAAGTCCTGGTTTCAAACATTGCTTCTGTGTTGAATCATGGACTCATAAGACATCTAAGCCTCTCTGGGCAGCCCTTTCTGTTTGTGAACAGCCCTAATTGTTAGGAAGCATTTCCTGACATCAAAGTCTAATTCAGTAGTTTTGTAACTTCTACTTTTTTCCTGGTTCAGCCCTTTGGAGCCAAAAAGAAATATGTTTAAGCCTTCCTCCACCTGGTATACCACCCTTAAAATGTTGGAAAATATTATTGTGCCCTCCCTTTGAGTCTTCTCCAGTCTAAGCATGTCCAGTTCCTGCAATTTGGAGCAAATCATTGACCTTTTCTTGTCCTCACTGGCCTCATCGGTAAAATAAGGGGACTAGACCCAGATGACTTCAGAGTCCCCTTCCAGCTTAAAGTCTATGATCTTTTATATGTAAAAAGAATCTAATAAATACTTTGCTGTGGTAGTGGTGGTTGTTCTTCAGTCTTTTAATTGTCTGACTCTTTCTAAACCCATTGGGGTTTTCTTGGCAGATATACTGGAGTGGTGTGCCATTTCCTTCTCCAGTTCATTTTACTAATGAGGAAACTGAGGCAAACGGGGTCACACAGCTTGTAAGTGTCTAAGGCTGAATTTGAACTCAGGAATAGGAATCTTCTTGACTCCAGGTCAAGCTCTCTATCCACAATGCCACCTAGATGCATCATTACCATGTCCAATATCACATATACAACCAGAATCTTGGGGGATGTTAAATATAAGAATAATTTTATTATTTAAAGAGTAAATAAAAATAAAGGTTCAAGCAATACCATTTTGACATGCTCTCAGTCTCTAACAAACATAACAGCCATCATAAAGAAGCAAACCACTAAAGCAAGAGAATAATCTACCCATTGGATAATTAATGATAAGCATTAGCTGCATCATTTATGTAATAGAGGGGAAGTAACAAATAGAAATTTATTGTGGTTGATGGGGTTGTGAAATGATCCAACCATTCTGGAGAGCAATTTGGAATTATGCCCTTTGACTCAGCAATACCACTATGAGATCTGTATCCCAAAGAAAATTTTGTAAAAAGAAGAAATGAAAAATGACCTATATGTACAAAAATATTATAGTAGCTCTTGCAGCCACTGGGAAGCAGGGACCCTGATCATAGTTCCAAGAAGCAAAAGAATGCTTGTGGTTACTCACAGACCAGAGCACAAATTGGGAGAGTATTAAACATACCTCTCTTTATATCATACCACCTTGGAAAAACTGGAAGCAGATCGATTCCTAGTGGCATTTCTGAAGGTAGCTACACAAAGAATCTGAAGCTTGGAACTGTACTCCCTTCACCACAGTTATAGAGACCAACCTCAACAGTTTTAAAAGTTAAAAGCAAAGAAAAAGTCAGGAAGATGAGCAAACAAACAAAAAAAATGAAACTTGACTTAGGAAATTATTTTGGTGGCAGGGTAGACTCAAACTTAGAAGTCATTGGTGCTCGTCCAAAGTCTCCAAGAATAATAGGAATGTTCTCAAGTCCAAAAAGTATTAATGCATGATCTCAAAAAGAATTTTAAAAATCAAATAAGAGAGGTATAAGGAAAACTGGGGAAAGAAAGACAGTGATATAGGAAAATCATGGGGAAAAAAAAAAGAGTCAACAGCTTGGTAAAGGAGGCACAAAAAAATATTGATGAAATTAATACCTTAATAGAATAGGCCAATTGGTAAGAGATACAAAAAAATCCAAAAAGGAAAACTTCTTAAAAAGTAGAATTGGCCAAATGGAAAAGAAGGTATGAAAGCTCACTCAAGAAAATCATGCTTTAAAAATTAGAGTTGGGCAAATGGAAAAGCAAAAAAAAAAAAAAACAAAAGTCAAAAGAATGAAAAAAATAGAAGAAAATGTGAAATGTCTCATGAGAAAAACAAATTAACCTGGAAAATAAATGCAAAAAAAAAACAAAAGTCAAAAGAATGAAAAAAATAGAAGAAAATGTGAAATGTCTCATGAGAAAAACAAATTAACCTGGAAAATAAATCTAGATAATTTAAGAATTACTGGATAAATTTAGAATTTTTGGAAGCCATCATCAAAAAAAGAGCTTAGATATCATCTTTGAAGAAATCATCAAAGAAAACTACTCTGACATTCTAGAACCAGACAACAAAATGGAAATTGAAAGAATCCACCAACCACCTCCTGAAAGATATCCCAAAAAGATAACTCCCAGGAATATTATAGCCAAATTCAAAAACTCCCAAGTCAAGGAGAAAATATTGCAAGCTTCCAAAAAGAAACAATCCAAATATCATGGATCCCCAGTCAGGATAATACAAGACTTAGCAGCTTCTACATTAAATGAAAGGAGGACCTGGACTATGATATTCCAGAGGGCAAAGGAGTTAGGACTTCAACTAAAAAGCACATATGCAGTGCTTTTTGGTTTGAATGGAAATTTTTACTCTCAGATACAAGACTCAAGAGAACCATAAAAGGGTAAACAGGAAAAAAGAATCAAAAGACATTCAATAAGGTTAAATTGTGTGCATCCCTACCTGGAGGAAGATTATTTTGAATGCCAAAGAACTTTGTCATTATTAGGACACTTAGAAGGAGTATACATAGACAGAGAACAAGGGCATGAATTAAATGTGATGGATGATATAAAAAATAAAATAAAAAAGGCATTAGAAAGAGGAATGCATTAGGAGAAGGGGGAAAGGGAAAATAGAATATGGCAAATTATTGCACATAAAAGAGACATGAAAGAGCATTCACAGTGGAAGGGAAGATGGGATAGATGAGGTGGAGAGCATTTGAACCTTACTCTTATCAGAATTGGCTCAATAAGGGAAGAGCATACACAATCAATTGGGTATAGAAAGCTATCTTACCCTACAGGAAAATAAGAGGGGAAAGGAATAAGAAAAGGTGAGTAGAGCTGATAGAAATGAGGACAAATTGGGGAAGATGGAGGTCAGAAACTAAATAGGGGGAAATGGGGTGGAAAGTAATACATGGTAATCAAAATGGTGCAATTTTTTTTACAAATCTCTGTAATAAAGACCATTTCTCAAATACATTGGGAAATGAGTTGAATATAAAAAAGATTACACAACTAATAAATTTCTAAGATCAGAATGTAACTAAAGAAAAGTGATGAGCATTATCCTTTCAGAAAAACCTATAAAGACTTTCATGAACTGATACAAAGTGAAGTGAGCAGAACCAGGAGATCACTATATATAGTAACAACAATATAGTATGATGATCAACTATGAATGACTTAACTATTCTTAGCAATACAATGATCCAAGTCTGAAGGACTTTGTGATAAAATAAAAATGCTACCTCTAGGAAAAGAATTAATAGAGTCTGAATACAGATAGAAACATCTATTTTTTTATACTTTATTTTTCTTAGGGCTTTTTTTGAGGGGGGGTTTCTTTTGCAATATGATTAGTATGGAAATGAGTTTTGCATGACTACATATGTATACATACACATATATTGCTTGCCATCTAAGTGGGGGTAGAGGAGGGAGGGAGAAAATTTGGAACTCAACATTTTAAAAAATGAAACTCAAAAGTTGTTTTTAAATTGGAAATTGGTTTATTTAATTTAATTGGAAATTTAATTGGAAAAATTTAATTGGAAAAAAGAAGATTTTTTTTTAAACAAGAGATGTATTAGGGGAAACCAGGCAGGATTGAGAGCCAGGCTTGGGTTCAAATCTAGACTCAAACATATCCTAACTGTGTGACTGTACAAGTTACTTCACCCCCAATTGCCTAGCATTTATGGCTCTCCTGTCTTGGAACCAATGGGTACTATTGATTCTAAGATGGAAGATAAGGATGAAAGAAAGAAAGAAAGAAAGAAAGAAAGAAAGAAAGAAAGAAAGAAAGAAAGAAAGAAAGAAAGAAAGAAAGAAAGAAAGAAAGAAAGAAAGAAACAAACAAACAAACAAACAAACAAACAAACAAACAAACAGAGAGAGAGAGAGAGAGAGAGAGAGAGAGAGAGAGAGAGAGAGAGAGAGAGAGAGAGAGAGAGAATATTGTGAATCTGGAAATATCTTGATTTCAAGTCTTTGAATCCACTAGGCATCCAAATTACCCTCACTGAGGGACAGGGGAGTTGAGGATTGCTGTTTTGCCTACTTAAATTCACTTTTCCCTTTAATAGGTTAGGGACTAAGTTCTTGGAGTCAGGTAGAGGGGAATATGGGGACAGGAAGTGAGCCCTAACTTGAGTCTGATCTTGAGGATAAATTGGGGCCTGGATTTTTCTTATCATGGGAAGAAGTGGGAGGGAGTGAAAGGGGAAATGAATGTGGGAGCTTCCAAAGGAGGTTTAGACTTAAGTGACCAGATTTAGAGGAAATCATTTGCCTCTATATGTACAAACCATCTGATTGAGACCCAATTTTCTGATAGACTGAAATCACTCACCGTCCAGTGTGCTGGACAGAACAGACACAACAACAACAACAACGATAATAAACTTTCTGAGCAGTCCTTCAGATGTAGGTCTCTTTTTGATTTCAAGGACTAGGTCTCAGATTGTGGAGACTCAGGAACTAGGAGTCTGTCTCCAGGAAAGGTGGCCACCTTCACCTATATCCTGGGATTGCCACCACAGGTTACTGTGATGATTGTGTCTACCAGCTCACACTGCCAACAGGTAACCCAGAGTCTTGGAGTTACTCCTGTCCACCCCTTCCTCAGTACCAAATGAGGTTGTTGCTTATGTGTGTAGTGGGAAGCAAACTGAATTTTGTATCTGTGAACCTGATTATATAGTTTTTTATGTTTATCAAATGAGTGAGTTTATAAAAAGTGCTTTGCAAACCTTAAATTGCTATGAAATATTAGTTATTTCTTTCAGTAAACAAAGCAAGTATATCTCAATAAACACTATGATCATATTTACCATAAATTTAGAACCAGTAGGGATCTTGGAGGCCCAAATCCTAATTTTACAGATGAAAACTGTGGTCTGGGGAGGGACTTAGCTATCATCACTTATTAATAACGGATATGACTAGGATTTTGTCTTTTTCTGAAAAAGGAAGTGGCACTGCATGGATGTCACCTGGTGCTGGGTCCTAAGAGCCAGTGGATTCATGTTACTTTCAGTTCAATTCAACAAATATTTTCACTGGCTGTCCCCTATGCCTGGTAAGCTATTCTTCTTCATTTCCACCTCTTGGTTTCCCTGCCTTCCTTCAAGTTCCAGCTAAAGTCCCACCTTCTACAGGAAGTCTTTCCAAATCCCATTGTATATACAAAGTAGATAGATAGATAGAATGAATAGATGGACAGAGAAAGATAGATGATAGAATGGATAGATAATAGAATGGATAGATGGGGAGATAGATCAGATGGATGCATGAATAAAATAGACAGATGATAGAGATATAAAGGTAGAGGATAGCATGGATAGATGGATAGGCTAGATCTAGATAGATAGATGATAGATGATATATGGTATGGGTAGATAAATAGAATGGATAGCTGGGTAGATAGGATAAATGGATGGATAGATAAAAATAGATGCTAGAGATAGAAAAATAGATTACAGAATGGGTAGAAAGATAGAATGGATAGATTGGTAGAATAGATAGATCTAAGTAGAATGAAAGGATAGGTAGACAGACAGATAGATAGATATAAACAGAATGAATAATGAATATGTGGGTAGATAGAATGGATAGATGGATAGGACAGAGAGATATAGATCTCTCAATATATAACTCTTGTCTATTCTGTATATGGTTAAATGTGTACATGTTTCATCACCCAAGTAGAATGTAAGCTCCTTGAAGGCAGGGATTGTTCCGTTTTTTTGTTCTTGTATTCCCAACACTTAATATAGTATCTCATACCAAGCTGGTGCTTAATAATTTAGTTGGTTGGTCAATATAAACACTCATTAAGCAGCCTCTATGTGCCCAGCACTGGGGATGGCAAAAATGATTTCCTGTTCTCAAGGAGTTCACAATCTAATGAGGAAGATACTGTGCAAATAACTATGTATGAATATTTATATGCATATATACATACTTTGTACCTGCATATTAACATATAAGCATGTGTAAATATACATACATATATTATGGCATGCATATAAGCACATATATGCACATATGTGTGTGAATATATACTCACATACATGCATATATGCACACAAACACAATGTAAAACAATCCCTTCCCTCAGTGAATTTATATTCTATTAAGGACATAAGGAGAGTACACAGATAATTTAATATGACATCATGGGCAGAAGAGGAGCAAAGGGGATAGGCCTTGTGTAGGAAGTGGCATTGGAACTGTGCCTTAAAGGATGGTAGGGATTCCAAATTGCAAAGAAATCTGTTCCAGGCACGAGAGATCACATGGGCAAAGACTTAGAGGTGGGAAACAAATGCCGTGTATTTTATTTGCTGTTTAATATAGAGCTTTTATGTGGTAACATGGTGCAGGTCAGCACTAGGAGTCAGAAGATCTAGGTGGGATTCCTGGCTCTGACACTAACTAGCTGGGTGACCTTGGGCAGCAGGGGATCATGGAAAGAACACTGGATTTAGAATTAGACCTGCGTTCCCATCTTGGGTCTGCCTCTTGGTCAAGTCACTCAAGTTGTTTGGGCCTCAGTTCATCCTCTATAAAATGAGAAGATGACTGCAGGGATCTTTTGAGATCGAAAGCTATGATTCTAATTCTTTGGGAGTTCAGTTTCCCCATCAATAAACTGAGGCTGTTTCCTTTTTCTTTCTTTGGTCTCCTCTCCTGTCCTCTCCTCATCTTTCCTTCCTTCTTTTTGACTTCCAGCTCCAACATCTGGGAACACTGTATAGGGCACTATTTAGCAATTATGTATAACTTTTGTTCATTGGTTCATATAAACTTCTCAAGATAAATGTTGGCCCACCTATACACTGGCCTTATTGGCATGCCTGATTTTTAGTACTAAGCGACCCTGAAGGTTGAAGTGTCCTGATGAGGCTCTCTTTAGCCCTGCCAATACCACAGTCTATTTATGTGCCAGTTAAGTGGCATAGTGGGTAGAGCACTGAGACTGGAGTCAGCAAAACCTCAAATCAGTTCCAAAAAAGTTCAAAAGTTCAAATCAGACCTCACATACTGGATGACCTTGGGCAAATCACTTAACTTCTATTGGCCTGTTTCCTCAACCAGAAAAATGAGGATAATAGTAGCATCTCCCTTTCAGATTGTCATGAGGATCAAATGAAATCAAGATCCAATGAAATCATGATTGTAAAGCACTTTGCATAGTGCCCACCACATAGTCATTTTAGTCACGTCCAGCTCTTCATGACTCTGAGATTTTCTTGCCAAAGATACTGGAGGGGCTTGCTGTTTCCTTCTCCAGCTCGTTTCACAGATGAGGAAATTGAATCAAGCAGGGTTAAGTGACTTGTCCAGGATCACTCAGCTGGTGTATGAGGCCAGATTTTAGTTTAGGGAGATAATTCTTCAGATTCTAAGCCCACTGCTCTATCTACTGTGCCACCTAAGTGCCCCCCTTTCCCCAGCACATGATAGGTGCTCAATAAATGCTTCCTCTCGATGTCAATGAGTTTGTCTTTGGTTCCTGCTTCTTTCCTATCTCCTCCTTTCAGATACAGCCTCCCCAAAGGTACCAGGCTACCAGTCCTTCCATAGATGCCCTGACATCCCCATCATGGCACCGTCGCAGGCCTGTTCCTCTCCCCCATCCCCAACAAAGCCCACTCTCCCATGTCCCATTCTCTCAGGGCTCTGCTCTCTGTTAGGGAACTCATCAATAAATGGGGCTGAAGTGCACACAGGTTATTCTTCTCTAATAACTCACTTGTATTTTGTCAGGAGCCTTCCAGAGTCAGTGCCTTAGCTCAAAGGAGTAGGTGGGGATTTTAGGCGGCATGAAAAAGGCCCCTCTAGACACCCTCTCTGCCTTTGGGCAGACCAGCCCCATTCCCCACTAGCCAGCAAGTCCTTGGTTGGGCTGGCCCCTTCACCTCCTCCCTGCCTGCTGTTCCATCCTAAAGCCTCCCTCGCCCCCTTCAGGATTCCTCACGCTAGTCCTCTCTAGGCCACCTGAAAGAAATGGAGCTAGATGCGGAGAGTGGACAGCACCCAGGGCCCTGAGCTCGTGGCCTGGGCTCCCGAGGGCGATGGGTTCCAGGGAGCCCGCCTGACTAGGTAGCAGCCAGCATCTCTGCTTCAAAAAAAGATTCCTGGTTGAGAGAAGTTCCATCCCGGCAAACAGCAGGATGGAAATCCAGGCACAATAGAAGAAAATTAAACACGAAATCTGTGGGCCTTGATATGTGTTCATTTAAGAATATTTATTGTCCTCTGGTGAGGTTTGTTTGTTTTCATAACCAACTCAATATTTAAAAAATAACTACAGCCTCTCTCTCTCTCCTTCTCACTCTCTGGCTCCCCCTCTCTTCCTCTTCCTTTGTCTCCCTCCCTCCCTCGCCTGCTCTCCCTCCCTGATACCGACTCTGACAAACCAAACCGTGCGATTCTGATGGAAAATTCATTAGTCGTCTGGGTTTTTCCCCCCTTCTCCATTTTCCCAGTCAGCTTCTCGCCTGATCTGTCAGCCTCTTCCATCCTGATTATCTGGAGACGCCAATTTCAAAGAGACATCTTAATAGTGATGTCAACGAATTAATTAGATGTGTTAATGAGCTAAAAGCAACCCAAATTAAATTAATGCAGTAATAAGCACAGACAGCAAAATTAGCTCCAATTTCTGTAAATGATTCTGAACTGTACACAACATCTCATCTTGCTAGAACATTACCATCCCCCAAAGCTAATCAAGAACTCCAGTGCAATTAACTGCTTAATTACAAAACACACACGCGCACACTCGCACGCACACACACATACACACAGCTCATAGATTCAGCAGCCACTGTGTGTACCAGCTACCCAAGCAAGCAAGAAACAGGATTCTCCGAGAGCTCCCCCCAAAGAATGCACATTTCCTCCCTGCTGGTCCCTGTCCTCATCCCCCAGCAGCCACCCCACCAAAGGACTCCAAGCGGGGAGGGGGCCAAGGGTTTCTGGCTACTCGAAGCTTCTCCGATTTGGGGGAAGAGAGCGGGAGCGGGCAGTGGGGGAGGGTACTCCCATTCCCTTCTTTCGAGATCTGGAGGGATGGGAGCAGGGCTGGTCTCAGGACAAGCCCCCCAGTCCCCTGCTGGCCCGCTAGAAGGAGCCATCTCACTGGATACAACCAGCTGTGCAGGACAGCCTCCTCTTTCCAGGTGTGCTTCTGCCTGAAAGGATCGGGAGGTCCCTGCCCCACCCCCTCTACCTAGGAGCCAAGAGCCCCCACCAAGGCTGGCTAAGGCTAGGTTGTTTATTGCTTGCATCAGAATCTGAGTTGCAACTAAAAACCTAATTGTCCAGCATTGCTGATTTCCCATAGGGGGGAGGGAGAACTGCTAATAGCTTTGCCGAGTGGCTCAGGTATCTGATTAGCTCTAATTGCAGCAAGAGACAGAGAGAGGGAAGAGGAAGAAGGAGGGGAGGGGAGTGAGGGATGGAAAGACAAGGGGTGGAGGGGGGCAGGAGAGGGGAGAAGGAGGAGAGACGGAATGGGAGAGGGAAATACATCCAGAGATGCAAAAAAAAGGAGGAAGAGGGGAGAACCAGAAACAGGAAGGAGGGGCAACAAAATGGAGGCAAGAGGGACATCGAATGGAGAGAAGACAGGAGAGGGGGCAATGGATAGCAGAAAAGTGGAAGGGGGAGGGGGCAGAAGAAGGAATACCTAGGCTAGGAGGAGAGATCAGGATGAAGGGGAGGAGAGAAATGGCCAGACAGAGCTGAGATGATGGAGAAAGGATGGATGGAGGGGGAGGTAGCATAGACAGAGACAAAGGGCAATGGGAATGAAATGATGAGAGAAGGACAAGTTGGGGGGAGAGAGGAGCCAGATTCCGAAACAAAGAGAGAGAAGGACAGACAAAGAACCCAGCCAATCATGAATATGCATTTCACTGGGGTCCAGCAAACAAAACAACTAAACTGTTGCACCTGTGGAAACCCCAACATGAGGCCCGTCTGACTGCCAAGTTCCCTTCTCAGAGGGAGCCCACCTGGGTCATGAGGTCATCGTATAATTGGAAAAGTCACCTCTTTATCAAAGAATTATGATATTGATTTTGAGGTTGGTAAGTAGTCTGTTTAGCACAAGAGGAATATTTCAGTGTTATAAAGAAAGGGTGCTGGATAAGGACTTGTCATGATAAATATGATATCCATGCTGTTCTCTCTCTCTCTCTCTCTCTCTCTCTCTCTCTCTCTCTCTCTCTCTCTCTCTCTCTCTCTCTCTCTCTCTCTCTCTCTCTCTCTCTCTCTCTCTCTCTCCTCTCACATTTTAGTGCAATTAGTTCAGTCTGTTAATAAGCAAAGGATATTTTTAGTTAATTTCAGTTCCAGTTAATTGATTCAAAAGCGAAACCCAGCAACTGAGCTAATTGATCCATGTATCTTTCACTGGGAGCATGGAGGTACTCCCTGGGTAACCATTGTCCCTGGGTCTCAGAATGGAAAGATACAAATCCCAGAAAGTGGCCAGGGACTGGGCTGGAGGAGAGTGGTAAAGCTGTAAAACCACTGCTGAGAAGGGAAGGAAGGAAGGAAAAACTGAGTATTGGAGCCTGGGTGCAGGGTCCTTCCTCAACCCAAACCTCCACCCTGTTACAAAGCAGACCTTGCTATCCTTTTCTGATTATTTACCAGGCTAGCTAATTCCAGGTGCTCTCTCTCTCTATCTCTCACTGTCTCTGTCTCTGTTTCTGTCTCTGTTTCTCTGTCTCTCTCTGTGTCTCTCTGTCTCTCTCTCAATCTCTCTCTCTTTCCTCCCCCTTCCCTCTTCTTCTCTCTCTCTCCCTCCCTTTCCCTCCTTCCTCTCTCCCAAATTAATCTGTCAACTAATAAATAGGATCTACAATTTAACAACAAAGCACAGAGGATATGAATTAAAAGCAGTATCTGCCCTCAAGGCACATACAATCTACTTGAAGAGATAAGATGTATAGAAACATTGGAAAGGCAGCCCATGGGATGGTCATAGAAGCAGTCCCAGGAACTGAGACTTGAAACAGGTCTTAAAAAATAACAGCTGGATGGCTCAGTGCATAGAAAGCCAGGCCTGGAGATGGAAGGTCCTGGGCTCAAATCTGGCCTCAGATACTTCCTAGTTGTATGACCCTGGGCAAGTCACTTAACCCAACCCTTACTGCTCTTCCGCCTTGGAACCAGTACCAAGTATTGATTTTAAGATGGAAAGTAAAAGTTTGTTTTTTAAAAGATGGAACTAGGATAGGTAGAGAGAAAAGGGGAGATAGATTTGTGTAAATAAATACTAGAAATGAGTATTCATTCCTAGGGAAATAAAGAAGTCTGGCTGGGAAGAAAGAGCAGGAGATAGAATATCCTGGAATCTAACCTATAGACAAGTCAGATTATAAAGGGCTTTGAATGTCAGACTAATGCCTACCCTGTAGGCAATGGAGAACCACTAGAAGATCTGTTCTTTCAAGATCCACCTACCACCACCATATCAACATACCTCCTGGTGCACATTATTTCTGCAGTTCTAAAGTCCAGCTTCTCAGAGCACTGTGTCCAAACACATCAGGCACTCTTTACCAGCTACTAATTCTCTGCTTTGGGTTTCCCAGTCTTTGGCTGGCTCTGTGTCTGACCAAATGCCCACATGATAGGCCCATCAATGTGCCTCCACACTGATATGGACACACGTATATATTTGCCCTTTATCCAGCAGATAGAAATTCCCAAAAAGATGAAAAAGCAACAGAGCAGGAATTAGTGGCACACTTGGCCCTGGAATGCAGGTATCTTACTAGTCACATGACTCTGAGTAGGGATATCCCTCTGGACTGTAGTTTTTCCACTTGTAAAATGGAGGCAAAAAAACCTTGAACCTTCCTAACATGGTAGAAAGACCAATAAGATAAGGGAACACTACTTTCTTCTTGTTTTGTTTTATCTTTATTTTTTTCCTTCTGAACTTAACCAACATCAAATACTATTGGTGAGTACTTCCATATACAAAGAAGAACAGAAAAAGACGGCACATAAAACCACAAATTTCTGTTACCTACATTTTATGCTTCCTTTTCAGCATGTATGTATAAGTGAATATATTCCTAAATAAACTGAACATATACTCTGTGTGTGTGTGTTTGTAAGAGGGAATGAGGAACAGGGTGGAGAGAAGATAAAACCCAGCAAGAGGGACACAGATAGAATAAGAAGAAAACAGTAAGGGAAGGATAGATAGGAGAAGGATGGGAGAGAGAAGGACAGAAGAATGAAAAAACTTATATACAATTAATCCTTCTACATCGCAACTTTTCTCCCTCACAGTTTCAATACACTGTGGCTCAGCATAAGAAATTAAATGGAAATTTGTGGGGAATTTTGCAGAAACTGTAGATGACATGCAAAGGCCAGCAGAAAAAGTTTAGAAACTCAAATGCATACTTAACTCAAAATTTACAATAAAGAAACAAACACCCCATAAAAGAAAAAGGAAAAATTCAGACCTTTTCTGGTATTAAGGAAGGACCTAAAATTTTATGCAGATTTTCCAAATCCTGGGGACACCCTTTCCCTAACCCCCACAGTGTGGAAGGGTTAACTGTATTATATTCAACATGCAACTTTCAAAGCTCTCCTACTTGAAAAGTTTCAGTCTAATTAGTGGTAAAATTAGGACTGAAACTTTTATTTTTTTCTTTTGAGGGTGAGAGGGGATGGCAATAGGACTGTGAAAGAAAGAACAAGAGGATCATTGATGTCTTTTTTTAAATGCAGAGAGTAGAAAAAAAAATCAAAATGAAACACAAACAAGTAGGATAGACTCAATGAAATTAGACTCCACATCTCCTGACTCTAGGCAGCTACAGTACAGTGACTAGAGTGCCAAGCCTGGAGTCAGGAA